>NC_140962.1:76661524-76981524 GCF_056783735.1 Eptatretus burgeri | reverse complement strand
TTATTTGTTTGTTTTGTTTATCAAGTTACATGAGGTGTTTTTTTTTTTTTTTGTGAATTAAAACGTTGGTGTGAGGTCTCAAATGAGCAGTATGTTTTTTTTTTTTTCATTGCCAATAAATTTGACAAAAAGGGGGTCATTTTTTCCTTAAACCAGGTATCCGAAAAAAAATATTATATTTACCACGTGAACTACGATAAAAATATAAAAGAGCTAGTGGAATTTCGAAACATCACATTTCGAAACTTTAAAGCAATGTTATAACAGCAATGTTATATTAATAATGATATATAATTTTTATGCAGGGGTTCCCTGAGACATTAAAACTATTTTCAGGGCTCCACAAGGGTAAAAAGGTTGAGAAACGCTGGTCTAGACTATAGCTTTTGTAGAGTGAAATTGGTGGCTTAGTCATTATTTGAGCACAGGTGGGGGGTTGGATAGACAGCTGCCTACTACTTGTGCATTCATGCTAGCATCGTATATACCTCACCCTTCAATCCTGAACGTTGTGCTTCTTCCCCTGCTTATATCCTTTACATTTTCGAGCTCATCTCAGCGGTTTTCTTTTTGTATATCCAGGTTGTAAATGTTATTTTTCATCAGTTATGCCCCTGACTTCAGGTGCTGATGTATGCTATTTCTTAGTTTCCTTGTTCATATGAGCCTCTGAGAAACAAACCAAGCAGTCTTCCTTCAAGTTTTTGAGAAAAATGGATCGAAGATTCTGGTTTGAAAGCTACAATTTGGGTTATGGCACTCATATCTTCTCAACTACAATTCAGAAAGCTTGCTTTCAATTATAAACAAGGTACTGGAATGGACTCTTTCATTGATACCAGCTTTCCTTTGTCAAGTCTTTCCTATTTTCAAACAGCCTGATATCTGACCATTAGTTTGCTTTCCATCCTGGTCATTCAACTCTGGGCATGCTGCTGCTGTTCTCTCTACTCAGCAATGATTGGCAGCCCTAAATCTCACAAGGTCAGGACCATTTCCTTGGGCACCTCATGCGTTTGACAGTCTGTAATCCTGCTTTGCTTGCCAAGCACTCTGCTTGTTACGTGCAAGGTTGCCTTCATTCCTTTATGGCTGACTTCCTTCACTCGCACAGTCAATGTGTTACTATCAATTAAACTCTCCTCACCCCTCTCAGTGGAAACTCAAGTGCCCTAAGGCAGAGCGTTGAGCCCATTCCTGTTCCTCATCTACATAAACGACCTCTCGGATGCTCTGGAAAACTTGCTCTTCCTTTTTTGTAGATTACTCCACACTGTTGAACAGTGGCCCCATCCCACTGACGGGCAGACATTGCAATTTTTTTTTTGTATACCAAGTTGAGGCTCATGGAAGAGCTAATACACAGAAACATATAATGAGGCAGGAGACGAGGGCTGGGCGAGGGAAGCACAAAATAGTGGGGAACAAAGACAATAGGATATCTGTGAAAGGGAGAGGGATGGGGTGGGGAACACGGGGTAAACAAGATGGTACGACAGGGACTTTCAGGAAAGAAAACGGAATATGAAATGAAGGAGGTGGGTTTGGGGTGGATTAACGGGGGTAGTGAAGATCAAGGTTTTGGATGGGGGAAGATAATAGATTGTGGTGAACAGCTGTTTTGAAGACCTGGAGGGAGGAGTGGGATTGAAGAGTGTGGGAGTTTGTTCCAGAGGTGGGGAAAAAAAAAAACAAGGACAAATGTGTCCAAGAGCCACGTCCTAAAGGTTTTGTCTTCACCAGAAGAAGAAGAACAAGAACAAGAAGAAGAAGAAAAAAAAACAACTTACGATATTTCGTCACGTGCCTTGACGGAGCCAATAGTGAGACCCGTCATGGACGATCGTCGTTCATGATGAGAAAATTGTGTATTTACGAAATTACAATACAATAAATGGAATAATCTTTAAATAGTAACGTGAACTTTTCGAAACTTTAAAGCAAATATCCGAATATATTTAAAAGTTCATGATAGACTCTCAAAAGGCACCCTCAATGCGAGGACGTGTACAAGTGTTTAGTATTTAAGGAGATCCGGATCCTGTATATAAAAGAGCCGAGTCTGAAAGGTTTTGTCTTCACAAGAAGAAGAAGAAGAAGTCTCGCTAAGCGAGACGCGGCTGAAAAGATGAATGAAAAAGTGAAGGTGAACAGTGATTCTTGATTTTGGCAGTTTCAGCAGAAGGGGTTTTTTGGCAGACTTTCAGCACTCTGAGGAAATATAGGGGGGACAGATCACAGACAGAGAAAGGGGGGGGCAAAGCCAGAGAGAAGACTGTGGAAGACAGAAAGACCACCGACCTGCCTCCGGTGAGAGTGAGTGACCCAAAGACTCAGCTTCATCACAGGAGATGCTGATGATCCTAAAAGCCTTGGTTTCCAGAGCGTGAAGTCGGGCTAGGTGTGAAGCAGGAGCACCACCCCAGAGGGGGGGGGGAGAGCAGTACTCCATCAGACTGCGGATGAAAACTTTGTAAGTGGTTAGAAGGTCAAGTGTGCCAAGGAAGGACTTTACACGATGTCGGATGCCCAGTCGGCAACTGGCTTTGGAGGCCAGCTTGGAGATGTGGCTTTCCCAGGAAAGATAATGGCAGATGGTAAGACGCAGAAGTGCGATATCGATGTCAGGATTAAGTGAGAGACAGCACGTTCAAGCGGATGAATTAACAAGGTATGCGGTAATTGATATTCATTTATGTACAACAACAAAATGCTGCACCAACAAACTGAAAAATAATCTCAGCAGCAATGGATGTTCAAATGAAATAAAAAAAAATTGATTCCCCATATTCCCAAAGTGACCAAAGTGACCTTTGGCTCACTCCCAAAATCCATATTTTGACGTCAATTTTGTAAAATTTTCCAGAGGGGCTTGTCCTCGAACCCCCTCCCCCCCACCCCAAAATAAAAATAGTCGTTTCGCTTGGTACTTTCGCTTTTTTTCAAAATTCTGCAGTTTCACCGTTGGTAATGATTCGATGCTAATGTGTAAATGGAATCTTGCACTCACCCCGTTGCTCCGGAAGGATTGTCAAACGAACCCACGTATCTGTTTGCATTGCCAAGCACTGAAATTGATTTATTCTTTTTAACTTCTTGGTCTCACCATCAGCCATGACCTAACCTGGGGCACCCACATGGCATACATAGCTGGCCTCAAGTAAGCAAGCTGTAGACTGGGCATCCTCCATCGTTCCAAGGCGTTCCTTGAAATATCGGAACTGCTGACTGAATATGCCGTTTGTCCATAGCTCATTGGAGTACTGCTCTTCCGATGTGGCAAGGCCCCAGCATCACATTTGGGTGGTGGATTCTGTAGAATCGAGCTATCACATTATTGTAATTTCCCACGATGAAGTTTATGCACAATGTCTGCTGCTCTCAGCTCTCTGTTAGGTCCATGGCCTCTTTTTTTTCCCCCCCTCCACCTCTCTATTTTAGCTCCTAATGCTCTACCAGCCTTCTGACCCTCCCCACACAACTTCCAACATCCAGGCTGACTGCACACCTCAACTATCTCCTTCCTTACCTCTATATATGAAGCTGCCTTTCAGAGTCTGTGCTACAAGTCTGAGTCAAGTCTGTGCCTCCAAGGCTTCAAGCAGATCGATCGTCCATGACCATCTCATGTTTCCCCCATTCTTTTCCCATAATCTTTATTACCCCCATTAACTCCTCCTAAGTCCAACCCTCTTGCTTTCAGGTTGCAGTATTTCCTCCCCGCCTCTCTTCCTATTCATTCATACCCTCTCTCACCTTACTGTTCCATGGGCCTCAATGTTATACAATGATATTCTTGCCATCCAACAAGGTGTACCCTGCCCATGGTTTTTTGCACATGTTCTACGAATATGGTGGGACACACCCTTTTATGCCAATCCCGTAGCTTCACACCAATACTTGCGCCCATGGCCTGTTTCTCTCCCAAAAAGCACTTTTAAGACTATTTCAAATTACTGATAAAACATTTAAAAGGTTTCACATGGAAGCAGTTTTAACATGAACATGCCAGGCAGGAAGGCAGCAGCTTGCTATACGCAATGTGACAATTTCCATTCGTATAGGCTTTTTACCTCGCGCTTATTCTAATACGTGCCCTGAAGGAAATAACTACCATTATGTTATGCAATGCTACCCCGAGATTCCTAGAAGGCATTCATGCAACAATGTAATTGCAATAAAATTACCAGTTTTCAAGAAAATCTGAAATTTTGATGTTGGGTATCAAATATTACATTGAAATGTAATGATTTTGTATGGAATTGAAAAAATAAAAATAAAAAAAATCTTTAATTACATGATATTCACAGAGTTATGTTTGTATCCTTTCCAACATGATGTGGATGCCTTCAAAGTATTGTTTCCCTTCCCTCCCATTCCATGCCAAATTGTAAAAATTCAGTGACTGATTCGCTCTCATACATTTCTTTGACAAATTTTCTTGTGGTAGTACTTGCTCTATTATGGCTGGAAGTGAAGGGAAGTTCCACAGGAGTCAGAAATACTGTTGTGACCACCTGATGTAGCATAAAATATGCAAAGGCTTTAGCTCTCTGAGGATAGTGGCAGCCTCAACAATCAAAAAACATTCAAGTTTAGAGCTAAAGCTGGGACAAAAGCTCTGCACTGGCTGCTGTAACAATATTGCCCATCCACCTTAAGATGTAGGAGGATCTTTCCTTTCAAGCACTTCTTCCCATAAACCAAGAGGATATTCTCATGCTTCCTCCAAGGAAGTTGGGTCAAACAGAATTCACTCTGACGTTGTCTTTGTTGCTCCAGGAATGGGGGCTGATTATGTTTAATTAATTGATACAAAAGCTTTGAGAACCCCCACTCCTAACACTTTGTCAAAAGGAAGGCCAAGACTTGGGAAGCAAGAAAACTAAGTTAGAAGAAGCAGTGAAACAAAATCTGGAGCGTGCCATACCAAATCTTGAAGAGGATTAAATGTCTCTGGAAGCAGAAATGATCACTCGACTAAAGGAATGGTTCAATTCGCTCCAAAAGAAGAGTGAGAAAGTCATTGCATTTTTGGTCTTGCCCAAAGGTTTGACAATTTGAAAAAAATTGAGGAGCAGTTCAAGTGCTCCAATTTGTATGGCTTACAAGGTGAACAACTATATCTCTGATGGAATTATATCCATTCCCAACCCCAAACAAGCAACACTTTTTGATGTCACAATGAGCAAAGTCGAGGCTTTTTCCGTGAGTGACAAGATGAGGTGGGAAAAAACAACTTCCTCTGTGTTGTAACTAAGGGTAAATTGCAGCAAAAGCGTTGTAGAACCTTGAAGTGTACGGACCATTCAAACTCTTTCACCCCAATATGCAGATCGGGGTTTCTTCATTTTCTGAGCCCAGACCTAAGCAGTACAGAACTGCATCCTTGCTAGTGCCAGCAACATGCATTCGGTGTACATTTGCTCCTCATATAGGAATACGAAGCTCATGCTATTGGGGTTAAAGTGTGAGGGTGTGATTGAAGTTTGGCATCACCACCATCAAAACTATTTGGCAGCAATCCACTGCAAACCCCAAGTAGAGGTTGTCCTGGAACAGCAATGTTTGGGAATCATCATACTGAGAAAATTATTTAATACGAGCAAATAAAATCCGTCGCTTTGCTGACCGGAATATTAAAGGAGGGGGGAGTGAGGAGGGGTGAGGGAGCTTGGAAGGGGGGAGAGTGATGCCTCACATGTCGCTATACACTCAGGGAGGGGATGAGAGCGAGGAGAAGGGGGGGTGTTCTCGCATTTGGTGGTGGGGGGGGGGGAAGGGTTCGTTACTTGTGTTTGGTAGTGGGACTTGAAGAGAAGGGAGGATGGTCCCTTCTGAAGGCTTTCATACACGATTGACCGAAATGGGGTATATTAAAATGGCACATTCAAGCAAATCATACTAAATACCGTACAGAGAAATCCATGGGGTGGTGGGGCTTTGGGAGGATTTAAGCATGAAGGGTGGGGAAGGGAAGGAAGGGCCTTTTCCTTCAGTAATCAAAAAAGCTGCACCAGTGTTCGTGCCATTATTTACTTTCCGCACACATTTTACAACTAAAATGGGATGAGCTCGAGAAACTCTTAAATTTCAAAATTTAAACTTCGGAATTGATCCAAGCAGCAGTTCTGAATGCTTTAAAAAAAAAAGTGTTCATTTCTCCAATTCACACATTCCTTGACAATTCCTCTCCTGGACCTGTGGAGAGTTTTCTTTGGTGGTGGAGGGGTTTGGGAGGAGGTTTGTGTGAAGGGAAGGAAGGCAGCATTAGGGGAGGGAAGGAGAATGGAAGGCAGCATGTGGGGAAGGAAAGGCAGCATGAGGGGAGGGGAGGAGAATGGAAGGCAGCATGAGGGGAAGGAAGGCAGTGTGAGGGGAGGGGGAGGGAGGGCAGGACAGCGTGAGGGGAGAAGGGAGGGCAGGACAGTGAGGGGAGGCGAAGGGAGGGCAGGACAGCGTGAGAAAGGCGAAGGGAGGGCAGGACAGCGTGAGAAAGGCGAACGGAGGGCGGGACAGCGTGTGTGGAGGGGAGGGCGGCGTGAGGGAAGCCAAAGACGGGGCAGCCTGTGCGGAGGAGAGGCGAAGTGAGGGCAGCGTGAGGGGAGGCGAAGGTTGGGGGGCGTGTGGCGAGGGGAAGGGTGGGCAGGACAGCGTGAGGGGAGGCGAAGGGAGGGCAGGACAGCGTGTGGGGAGGCGAAGGGAGGGCAGGACAGCGTGAGGGGATGCGAAGGGAGGGCAGGACAGCGTGAGGGGAGGCGAAGGGAGGACAGCGTGAGGGGAGGCGAAGGGAGGGCAGGACAGCGTGAGGGGAGGCGAAGGGAGGGCAGGACAGCGTGAGGGGAGGCGAAGGGAGGGCAGGACAGCGTGAGGGGAGGCGAAGGAGGGCAGGACAGCGTGAGGGGAGGCGAAGGAGGGCAGGACAGCGTGAGGGGAGGCGAAGGGAGGGCAGGACAGCGTGAGGGGAGGCGAAGGGAGGGCAGGACAGCGTGAGGGGAGGCGAAGGGAGGGCAGGACAGCGTGAGGGGAGGCGAAGGGAGGGCAGGACAGCGTGAGGGGAGGCGAAGGGAGGGCAGGAAAGCGTGAGGGGAGGAGAAGGGAGGGCAGGACAGCGTGAGGGGAGGCGAAGGGAGGGAAGGAAAGCGGGAGGGGAGGCGAAGAGAGGGCAGGCGAGCGTGTGGGGAGGCGAAGGGAGGGGGGGACAGGGGGAGGGAGGCGAAGGGAGGGCAGGACAGCGTGAGGGGAGGCGAAGGGAGGGCAGGACAGCGTGAGGGGAGGCGAAGGGAGGGCAGGACAGCGTGAGGGGAGGCGAAGGGAGGGCAGGACAGCGTGAGGGGAGGCGAAGGGAGGGCAGGACAGCGTGAGGGGAGGCGAAGGGAGGGCAGGACAGCGTGAGGGGAGGCGAAGGGAGGGCAGGACAGCGTGAGGGGAGGCGAAGGGAGGGCAGGACAGCGTGAGGGGAGGCGAAGGGAGGGCAGGACAGCGTGAGGGGAGGCGAAGGGAGGGCAGGACAGCGTGAGGGGAGGCGAAGGGAGGGCAGGACAGCGTGAGGGGAGGCGAAGGGAGGGCAGGACAGCGTGAGGGGAGGCGAAGGGAGGGCAGGACAGCGTGAGGGGAGGCGAAGGGAGGGCAGGACAGCGTGAGGGGAGGCGAAGGGAGGGCAGGACAGCGTGAGGGGAGGCGAAGGGAGGGCAGGACAGCGTGAGGGGAGGCGAAGGGAGGGCAGGACAGCGTGAGGGGAGGCGAAGGGAGGGCAGGACAGCGTGAGGGGAGGCGAAGGGAGGGCAGGACAGCGTGAGGGGAGGCGAAGGGAGGGCAGGACAGCGTGAGGGGAGGCGAAGGGAGGGCAGGACAGCGTGAGGGGAGGCGAAGGGAGGGCAGGACAGCGTGAGGGGAGGCCAAGGGAGGGCAGGACAGCGTGAGGGGAGGCCAAGGGAGGGCAGGACAGCGTGAGGGGAGGCCAAGGGAGGGCAGGACAGCGTGAGGGGAGGCCAAGGGAGGGCAGGACAGCGTGAGGGGAGGCGAAGGGAGGGCAGGACAGCGTGAGGGGAGGCGAAGGGAGGGCAGGACAGCGTGAGGGGAGGCCAAGGGAGGGCAGGCCAGCGTGAGGGGAGGCCCAGGGAGGCAAGGACAGCGGGAGGGAAGGCCAAGGGAGGGCAGAACAGCGTGAGGGGACGCGAAGGGAGGGCAGGACAGCGTGAGTGGAGTGGAGGGCAGCGTGAGGGGAGACGGAGGGAGGGCAGCGTGAGGGGAAGGGAGGGCGGTGAAGGGAGGGCAGCGTGAGGGGAGGCGAAGGGAAGGCAGCATGAGGGGAAAGGAAGGCAGCATGAGGGGAGGGAGGGAAGGCAGCATGAGGGGAAAGGAAGGCAGCGTGAGGGGAGGGGGAGGGGGAGCAGGGTGAGGGGAAGGGAGGGAAAGGTGAGGGGAAGGGAGGGCAGGACATCGTGAATGGAGGGCAGCACAGCGTGAGGGGAGGCGAAGGGAGGGCAAGACAGCGTGAGGGGAGGCGAAGGGAGGGCAAGACAGCGTGAGGGGAGGCGAAGGGAGGGCAAGACAGCCTGAGGGGAGGCGAAGGGAGGGCAAGACAGCGTGAGGGGAGGCGAAGGGAGGGCAAGACAGCGTGAGGGGAGGCGAAGGGATGGCAGGACAGTGTGAGGGGAGGGGAAGGGAGGGCAGGACAGCGTGAGAAAGGTGAAGGGAGGGCAGGACAGCATGAGGGGAGGCGAAGGGAGGGCAGCATGAGGGGAGGCGAAGGGAGGGCAGCGTGAGGGGAGGCGAAGGGAGGGCAGCGTGAGGGGAGGCGAAGGGAGGGCAGCGTGAGGGGAGGGGACGGAAGCCAGCATGAGGGGAATGCGAGGTGAGGCGAAGGCAGGGCAATGTGAAGTGAGGGGAGAACAGGACAGTGTGGGGGGAGGCGAGGGGAGGGCAGGACAGCGTTAGGGGAGGTGAAGGGAGGGCAAGACAGCGTGAGGGGAGGAGAAGGGAGGGCAGGACAGCGTGAGTGGACGGGAGGGGAGACGAAGGGAGGGCAGCGTGAGGGGAAGGGAGGGGAGGGCAGCGTGAGGGGAGACGAAGGGAGGGCAGCGTGAGGGGAAGGGAGGGGAGGGCAGCGTGAGGGGAGGCGAGGAGAGGGCAGCGTGAGGGGAAGGGAGGGGAGGGCAGCGTGAGGGGAGGCAAGGGGAGGGCAGCGTGAGGGGAGGGGAGGCGAGGCGAGGCGAGGGGAGGGCAGCGTGAGGGGAGGCGAAGCGAGGAGAGGGCAGCGTGAGGTGAGGCGAAGGGAGGGCAGTGTGTGGGGAGGCGAAGGGAGGGGGGGCGAAGTGTGGGCAGCATGAGGGGAGGCGAAAGGAGGAC
The DNA here is from genome assembly GCF_056783735.1 of Eptatretus burgeri. Taxonomy (NCBI): domain Eukaryota; kingdom Metazoa; phylum Chordata; class Myxini; order Myxiniformes; family Myxinidae; genus Eptatretus; species Eptatretus burgeri. The sequence continues at coordinate 76,972,173 of NC_140962.1, read as the reverse complement.
AGCGTGAGGGGAGGCGAAAGGACGGCAGCGTGAGGGGAGGCGAAAGGACGGCAGCGTGAGGGGAGGTGAAGGTAGGGGAGCGTGAGGGGAGGCGAAGGTAGGGCGGCGTGAGGGGAGGCGAAGGGAGGGCTGCGTGAGGGGAGGCGAAGGGAGGGCAAGACAGTGTGAGGGGATGGGAAGGGAGGGCAGCGTAAGGGGAGGGGAGGCGAAGGGAGGGCAGCTTGAGGGGAGGCGAAGGGAGGGACGGGAAGGCAGTGTGAGGGAAGGGAAGGCAGGGCAGTGTGAGGGAAGGGAAGGCAGCGTGAGGGGAGGCGAAGGGAGTGCAGGACAGCATGAGGGGAGGCAAAGGGAGGGCAGGACAGCGTGAGGGGAGGCGAAGGGAGGGCAGGACAGCGTGAGGGGAGGCGAAGGAGGGCAGGACAGCGTGAGGGGAGGCGAAGGAGGGCAGGACAGCGTGAGGGGAGGCGAAGGGAGGGCAGGACAGCGTGAGGGGAGGCGAAGGGAGGGCAGGACAGCGTGAGGGGAGGCGAAGGGAGGGCAGGACAGCGTGAGGGGAGGCGAAGGGAGGGCAGGACAGCGTGAGGGGAGGCGAAGGGAGGGCAGGACAGCGTGAGGGGAGGCGAAGGGAGGGCAGGACAGCGTGAGGGGAGGCGAAGGGAGGGCAGGACAGCGTGAGGGGAGGCGAAGGGAGGGCAGGACAGCGTGAGGGGAGGCGAAGGGAGGGCAGGACAGCGTGAGGGGAGGCGAAGGGAGGGCAGGACAGCGTGAGGGGAGGCGAAGGGAGGGCAGGACAGCGTGAGGGGAGGCGAAGGGAGGGCAGGACAGCGTGAGGGGAGGCGAAGGGAGGGCAGGACAGCGTGAGGGGAGGCGAAGGGAGGGCAGGACAGCATGAGGGGAGGCGAAGGGAGGGCAGGACAGCGTGAGGGGAGGCGAAGGGAGGGCAGGACAGCGTGAGGGGAGGCGAAGGGAGGGCAGGACAGCGTGAGGGGAGGCGAAGGGAGGGCAGGACAGCGTGAGGGGAGGCGAAGGGAGGGCAGGACAGCGTGAGGGGAGGCGAAGGGAGGGCAGGACAGCGTGAGGGGAGGCGAAGGGAGGGCAGGACAGCGTGAGGGGAGGCGAAGGGAGGGCAGGACAGCGTGAGAGGAGGCGAAGGGAGGGCAGGACAGCGTGAGGGGAGGCGAAGGGAGGGCAGGACAGCGTGAGGGGAGGCGAAGGGAGGGCAGGACAGCGTGAGGGGAGGCGAAGGGAGGGCAGGACAGCGTGAGGGGAGGCGAAGGGAGGGCAGGACAGCGTGAGGGGAGGCGAAGGGAGGGCAGGACAGCGTGAGGGGAGGCGAAGGGAGGGCAGGACAGCGCGACGGGAGGAGAAGGGAGGGTAGGAGAGCGTGAGGGGAGGCGAAGGAGGGGGAGGAGAGCGTGGGGGGAGGTGAAGGGAGGGCAGGACAGCGTGAGGGGAGGCGAAGGGAGGGCAGGACAGCGTGAGGGGAGGCGAAGGGAGGGCAGGACAGCGTGAGGGGAGGCGAAGGGAGGGCAGGACAGCGTGAGGGGAGGCGAAGGGAGGGCAGGACAGCGTGAGGGGAGGCGAAGGGAGGGCAGGACAGCGTGAGGGGAGGCGAAGGGAGGGCAGCGTGAGGGGAGGGGAGCGGAGGCAGCATGAGGGGAATGCGAGGTGAGGGGAAGGCAGGGCAATGTAAAGTGATGGGAGAACAGGACAGTGTGAGGGGAGGCGAGGGGAGGGCAGGACAGCATTAGGGGAGGCGAAGGGAGGGCAAGACAGCGTGAGGGGAGAAGGGAGGGCAGGACAGCGTGAGTGGACGGGAGGGGAGACGAAGGGAGGACAGCGTGAGGGGAAGGGAGGGGAGGGCAGCGTGAGGGGAGACGAAGGGAGGGCAGCGTGAGGGGAAGGGAGGGGAGGGCAGCGTGAGGGGAGGCGAGGAGAGGGCAGCGTGAGGGGAAGGGAGGGGAGGGCAGCGTGAGGGGAGGCAAGGGGAGGGCAGCGTGAGGGGAGGGGAGGCGAGGCGAGGCGAGGGGAGGGCAGCGTGAGGGGAGGCGAAGCGAGGAGAGGGCAGCGTGAGGTGAGGCGAAGGGAGGGCAGTGTGTGGGGAGGCGAAGGGAGGGGAGGCGAAGTGAGGGCAGCATGAGGGGAGGCGAAAGGAGGACAGCATGAGGGGAGGCGAAAGGACGGCAGCGTGAGGGGAGGAAAAGGTAGGGCAGCGTGAGGGGAGGCGAAGGGAGGGCAGCGTGAGGGGAGGCGAAGGTAGGGCAGCGTGAGGGGAGGCGAAGGTAGGGCAGCGTGAGGGGAGGCGAAGGGAGGGCAGCGTGAGGGGAGGCGAAGGGAGGGCAGCGTGAGGGGAGGCGAAGGGAGGGCAGCGTGAGGGGAGGCGAAGGGAGGGCAGGACAGCGTGAGGGGAGGCGAAGGGAGGGCAGCGTGAGGGGAGGCGAAGGGAGGGCAGCGTGAGGGGAGGCGAAGGGAGGGCAGGACAGCGTGAGCGGAGGCGAAGGGAGGGCAGGACAGCGCGAGGGGAGGCGAAGGGAGGGCAGGACAGCGTGAGGGGAGGCGAAGGGAGGGCAGGACAGCGTGAGGGGAGGCGAAGGGAGGGCAGGACAGCGTGAGGCGAGGCGAAGGGAGGGCAGGACAGCGTGAGGGGAGGCGAAGGGAGGGCAGGACAGCGTGAGGGGAGGCGAAGGGAGGGCAGGACAGCGTGAGGGGAGGCGAAGGGAGGGCAGGACAGCGTGAGGGGAGGCGAAGGGAGGGCAGGACAGCGTGAGGGGAGGCGAAGGAGGGCAGGACAGCGTGAGGGGAGGCGAAGGGGAGGGCAGGACAGCGTGAGGGGAGGCGAATGAGGGCAGGACAGCGTGAGGGGAGGCGAAGGGAGGGCAGGACAGCGTGAGGGGAGGCGAAGGAGGGCAGGACAGCGTGAGGGGAGGCGAAGGAGGGCAGGACAGCGTGAGGGGAGGCGAAGGGAGGGCAGGACAGCGTGAGGGAGGCGAAGGAGGGCAGGACAGCGTGAGGGGAGGCGAAGGGAGGGCAGGACAGCGTGAGGGGAGGCGAAGGAGGGCAGGACAGCGTGAGGGGAGGCGAAGGGAGGGCAGGACAGCGTGAGGGGAGGCGAAGGGAGGGCAGGACAGCGTGAGGGGAGGCGAAGGGAGGGCAGGACAGCGTGAGGGGAGGCGAAGGGAGGGCAGGACAGCGTGAGGGGAGGCGAAGGGAGGGCAGGACAGCGTGAGGGGAGGCGAAGGGAGGGCAGGACAGCGTGAGGGGAGGCGAAGGGAGGGCAGGACAGCGTGAGGGGAGGCGAAGGGCAGGACAGCGTGAGGGGAGGCGAAGGGAGGGGCAGGACAGCGTGAGGGGAGGCGATGGGAGGGCAGGACAGCGTGAGGGGAGGCGAAGGGAGGGCAGGACAGCGTGAGGGAGGCGAAGGCGAGGGCAGGACAGCGTGAGGGGAGGCGAAGGGAGGGCAGGACAGCGTGAGGGGAGGCGAAGGAGGGCAGGACAGCGTGAGGGGAGGCGTAAGGGAGGGCAGGACAGCGTGAGGGGAGGCGAAGGGAGGGCAGGACAGCGTGAGGGGAGGCGAAGGGAGGGCAGGACAGCGTGAGGGGAGGCGAAGGGAGGCAGGACAGCGTGAGGGGAGGCGAAGGAGGGCAGGACAGCGTGAGGGGAGGCGATATGAGGGCAGGACAGCGTGAGGGGAGGCGAAGGGAGGGCAGGACAGCGTGAGGGGAGGCGAAGGAGGGCAGGACAGCGTGAGGGGAGGCGAAGGGAGGGCAGGACAGCGTGAGGGGAGGCGATGGGAGGGCAGGACAGCGTGAGGGAGGCGAGAAGGGAGGGCAGGACAGCGTGAGGGGAGGCGAAGGGAGGGCAGGACAGCGTGAGGGGAGGCGAAGGGAGGGCAGGACAGCGTGAGGGGAGGCGAAGGAGGGCAGGACAGCGTGAGGGGAGGCGAAGGAGGGCAGGACAGCGTGAGGGGAGGAGGCGTATGAGGGCAGGACAGCGTGAGGGGAGGCGAAGGGAGGGCAGGACAGCGTGAGGGGAGGCGTGGGAGGGCAGGACAGCGTGAGGGGAGGCGAAGGGAGGGCAGGACAGCGTGAGGGGAGGCGAAGGGAGTGGCAGGACAGCGTGAGGGGAGGCGAAGGGAGGGCAGGACAGCGTGAGGGAGGCGAAGGGAGGCAGGACAGCGTGAGGGGAGGCGAAGGGAGGGCAGGACAGCGTGAGGGGAGGCGAAGGAGGGCAGGACAGCGTGAGGGGAGGCGAAGGGAGGGCAGGACAGCGTGAGGGGAGGCGAAGGGAGGGCAGGACAGCGTGAGGGGAGGCGAAGGGAGGGCAGGACAGCGTGAGGGGAGGCGAAGGGAGGGCAGGACAGCGTGAGGGGAGGCGAAGGAGGGCAGGACAGCGTGAGGGGAGGCGAAGGGAGGGCAGGACAGCGTGAGGGGAGGCGAAGGAGGGCAGGACAGCGTGAGGGGAGGCGAAGGGAGGGCAGGACAGCGTGAGGGGAGGCGAAGGGAGGGCAGGACAGCGTGGAGGCGAAGGGAGGGCAGGACAGCGTGAGGGAGGCGAAGGGAGGGCAGCGTGAGGAGGGGAGCGGAGGCAGCATGAGGGGAATGCGAGGTGAGGGGAAGGCAGGGCAATGGGGTAAAGTGATGGGAGAACAGGACAGTGTGAGGAGGCGAGGGGAGGGCAGGACAGCATTAGGGGAGGCGAAGGGAGGGCAAGACAGCGTGAGGGGAGAAGGGAGGGCAGGACAGCGTGAGTGGACGGGAGGGGAGAGACGAAGGAGGACAGCGTGAGGGGAAGGGAGGGGAGGGCAGCGTGAGGGGAGACGAAGGGAGGGCAGCGTGAGGGGAAGGGAGGGAGGGCAGCGTGAGGGGAGGCGAGAGAGGGCAGCGTGAGGGGAAGGAGGGGAGGGCAGCGTGAGGGGAGGCAAGGGGAGGGCAGCGTGAGGGGAGAGGCGAGGCGAGGCGAGGGGAGGGCAGCGTGAGGGGAGGCGAAGCGAGGAGAGGGCAGCGTGAGGTGAGGCGAAGGGAGGGCAGTGTGTGGGGAGGCGAAGGGAGGGGAGGCTAAGTGAGGGCAGCATGAGGGGAGGCGAAGGAGGACAGCATGAGGGGAGGCGAAAGGACGGCAGCGTGAGGGGAGGAAAAGGTAGGGCAGCGTGAGGGGAGGCGAAGGGGAGGGCAGCGTGAGGGGGAGGCGAAGGGAGGGCAGCGTGAGGGGAGGCGTGAAGGGAGGGCAGCGTGAGGGGAGGCGAAGGAGGGCAGCGTGAGGGGAGGCGAAGGGAGTGGGCAGCGTGAGGGGAGGCGAAGGGAGGGCAGCGTGAGGGGAGGCGCATGAGGGCAGCGTGAGGGGAGGCAGGCGAAGGAGGGCAGCGTGAGGGGAGGCGAAGGGAGGGCAGCGTGAGGGGAGGCGAAGGGAGGGGCAGCGTGAGGGGAGGCGAAGGAGGGCAGGACAGCGTGAGGGGAGGCGAGGGAGGGCAGGACAGCGTGAGGGGGAGGCGTAGGGAGGGCAGGACAGCGTGAGGGGAGGCGAAGGAGGGCAGGACAGCGTGAGGGGAGGCGGTGTATGGGAGGGCAGGACAGCGTGAGGGGAGGCGAAGGAGGGCAGGACAGCGTGAGGGGAGGCGTAAGGGGAGTGGGCAGGACAGCGTGAGGGGAGGCGAAGGAGGGCAGGACAGCGTGAGGGGAGGCGAAGTGTGAGGGCAGGACAGCGTGAGGGGAGGCGAAGGGAGGGCAGGACAGCGTGAGGGGAGGCGAAGGAGGGCAGGACAGCGTGAGGGGAGGCGATGGAGGGCAGGACAGCGTGAGGGGAGGCGAAGGGAGGGCAGGACAGCGTGAGGGGAGGCGAAGGGAGGGCAGGACAGCGTGAGGGGAGGCGAAGGGAGGGCAGGACAGCGTGAGGAGGCTTAAGGGAGGGCAGGACAGCCGTGAGGGGAGGCGAAGGAGTAGCAGGACAGCGTGAGGAGGCGAAGGAGGGCAGGACAGCGTGAGGGGAGGCATGGCGATGGGAGGGCAGGACAGCGTGAGGGAGGCGAAGGGAGGGCAGGACAGCGTGAGGGGAGGCGAAGGGAGGGCAGGACAGCGTGAGGGGAGGCGAAGGAGGGCAGGACAGCGTGAGGGGAGGCGAAGGGGAGGGCAGGACAGCGTGAGGGGAGGCGGAAGGGAGGGCAGGACAGCGTGAGGGGAGGCGAAGGGAGGGCAGGACAGCGTGAGGGGAGGCGATGAGGGCAGGACAGCGTGAGGGGAGGCGGTGGTATGGGAGGGCAGGACAGCGTGAGGGGAGGCTTGAAGGGAGGGCAGGTCAGCGTCAGGGGAGGCGATGGGAGGGCAGGACAGCGTGAGGGGAGGCGAAGGGAGGGCAGGACAGCGTGAGGGGAGGCGAAGGGAGGGCAGGACAGCGTGAGGGGAGGCGAAGGGAGGGCAGGACAGCGTGAGGGGAGGCGAAGGGAGGGCAGGACAGCGAGAGGGGGGGCGAAGGGAGGGCAGGACAGCGTGAGGGGAGGCGAAGGGAGGGCAGGACAGCGTGAGGGGAGGCGAAGGGAGGGCAGGACAGCGTGAGGGGAGGCGAAGGGAGGGCAGGACAGCGTGAGGGGAGGCGAAGGGAGGGCAGGACAGCGTGAGGGGAGGCGAAGGGAGGGCAGGGACAGCGTGAGGGGAGGCGAAGGGAGGGCAGGACAGCGTGAGGGGAGGCGAAGGGAGGGCAGGACAGCGTGAGGGAGGCGAAGGGAGGGCAGGACAGCGTGAGGGGGAGGCGAAGGAGGGCAGGACAGCGTGAGGGGAGGCGAAGGGAGGCAGGACAGCGTGAGGGGAGGCGAAGGGAGGGCAGGACAGCGTGAGGGGAGGCGGTATGAGGGAGGGCAGGACAGCGTGAGGGGAGGCGAAGGAGGGCAGGACAGCGTGAGGGGAGGCGATGAGGGCAGGACAGTGTGAGGGGAGGCCAAGGGAGGGCAGGACAGCGTGAGGGGAGGCCAAGGGAGGGCAGGACAGCGTGAGGGGAGGCCAAGGGAGGGCAGGACAGCGTGAGGGGAGGCGAGAAGGAGGGCAGGACAGCGTGAGGGGAGGCGAAGGAGTGGGCAGGACAGCGTGAGAGGGCAGGACATGCGAAGGGAGGGCAGGACAGCGTGAGTGGAGTGGAGGGCAGCGTGAGGGGAGACGGAGGGAGGGCAGCGTGAGGGGAAGGGAGGGCAGCGTGAGGGGAGGCGAAGGGAAGGCAGCATGAGGGGAAAGGAAGGCAGCATGAGGGGAGGGAGGGAAGGCAGCATGAGGGAAAGGAAGGCAGTGTGAGGGGAGGGGGAGGGAGGGCAGCGTGAGGGGAAGGGAGGGAAAGGTGAGGGGAAGGGGAGGGCAGGACATCGTGAATGGAGGGCAGCACAGCGTGAGGGGAGGCGAAGGAGGGCAAGACAGCGTGAGGGGAGGCGAAGGAGGGCAAGACAGCGTGAGGGGAGGCGAAGGGAGGGCAAGACAGCCTGAGGGGAGGCGAAGGGAGGGCAAGACAGCGTGAGGGAGGCGGTAAGGAGGGCAAGACAGCGTGAGGGGAGGCGAAGGGAGGGCAAGACAGCGTGAGGGGAGGCGAAGGGAGGGCAGGACAGCGTGAGAAAGGTGAGGGGAGGCGAAGGGAGGGCAGCGTGAGGGGAGGCGAAGGGAGGGCAGCGTGAGGGGAGGCGAAGGGAGGGCAGCGTGAGGGGAGGCGAAGGAGGGCAGCATGAGAGAGGCGAAGGGAGGGCAGCGTGAGGGGAGGGGAGCGGAGGCAGCATGAGGGGAATGCGAGGTGAGGGGAAGGCAGGGCAATGTAAAGTGATGGGAGAACAGGACAGTGTGAGGGGAGGCGAGGGGAGGGCAGGACAGCATTAGGGGAGGCGAAGGGAGGGCAAGACAGCGTGAGGGGAGAAGGGAGGGCAGGACAGCGTGAGTGGACGGGAGGGGAGACGAAGGGAGGGCAGCGTGAGGGGAAGGGAGGGAGGGCAGCGTGAGGGGAGACGAAGGGAGGCAGCGTGAGGGGAAGGGAGGGGAGGGCAGCGTGAGGGGAGGCGCGAGGAGAGGGCAGCGTGAGGGGAAGGGAGGGGAGGGCAGCGTGAGGGGAGGCAAGGGGAGGGCAGCGTGAGGGGAGGGGAGGCGAGGCGAGGCGAGGGGAGGGCAGCGTGAGGGGAGGCGAAGCGAGGAGAGGGCAGCGTGAGGTGAGGCGAAGGGAGGGCAGTGTGTGGGGAGGCGAAGGGAGGGGAGGCGAAGTGAGGGCAGCATGAGGGGAGGCGAAAGGAGGACAGCATGAGGGGAGGCGAAAGGACGGCAGCGTGAGGGGAGGAAAAGGTAGGGCAGCGTGAGGGGAGGCGAAGGGAGGGCAGCGTGAGGGGAGGCGAAGGGAGGGCAGCGTGAGGGGAGGCGAAGGGAGGGCAGCGTGAGGGGAGGCGATGAGGGCAGCGTGAGGGGAGGCGAAGGAGGGCAGCGTGAGGGGAGGCGAAGGGAGGGCAGCGTGAGGGGAGGCGAAGGGAGGGCAGCGTGAGGGGAGGCGAAGGGAGGGCAGCGGAGGGGAGGCGAAGGGAGGGCAGCGTGAGGGGAGGCGAAGGGAGGGCAGCGTGAGGGGAGGCGAAGGGAGGGCAGCGTGAGGGGAGGCGATGAGGGCAGCGCGAGGGGAGGCGGAAGGAGGGCAGCGCGAGGGGAGGCGAAGGGAGGGCAGCGCGAGGGGAGGCGAGGGAGGGCAGCGCGAGGGGAGGGCAGCGTGAGGGGAGGCGAGGAGGGCAGCGTGAGGGGAGGCGAGGGAGGGCAGCGTGAGGGGAGGGCAGCGTGAGGGGAGGCGAGGGGAGGGCAGCGTGAGGGGAGGCGAGGGGAGGGCAGCGTGAGGGGAGGCGAGGGGAGGGCAGCGTGAGGGGAGGCGAGGGAGGGCAGCGTGAGGGGAGGCGAGGAGGGCAGCGTGAGGGGAGGCGAGGAGGGCAGCGTGAGGGGAGGAGAGGGGAGGGCAGCGTGAGGGGAGGCGCAGGAGGGCAGCGTGAGGGAGGCGAGGGAGGGCAGCGTGAGGGGAGGCGAGGAGGGCAGCGTGAGGGGAGGCGAGGGGAGGGCAGCGTGAGGAGGCGGAGAGGGAGGGCAGCGTGTGGGGAGGCGTAGGGGAGGGCAGCGTGTGGGGAGGCGAGGGGAGGGCATGCGTGTGGGGAGGCGTAGGAGGGCAGCGTGTGGGGAGGCGAGGGAGGGCAGCTTGTGGGGAGGCGAGGGAGGGCAGCGTGTGGGGAGGCGAGGGAGGGCAGCGGTGGGGAGGCGAGGGAGGGCAGCGTGTGGGGAGGCGAGGGGAGGGCAGCGTGGGGAGGCGCAGGAGGCAGCGTGTGGGGAGGCGAGGGGAGGGCAGCGTGTGGGGAGGCGTAGGGAGGGCAGCGTGTGGGGAGGCGAGGGGGAGGGCAGCGTGTGGGGAGGCGTAGGAGGGCAGCGTGTGGGGAGGCGAGGGGGAGGGCAGCGTGTGGGGAGGCGAGGGGAGGGCAGCGTGTGGGGAGGCGAGGGGAGGCAGCGTGTGGGGAGGCGTAGGGAGGGCAGCGTGTGGGGAGGCGAGGAGGGCAGCGTGTGGGGAGGCGAGGGAGGGCAGCGTGTGGGGAGGCGAGGGAGGGCAGCGTGTGGGGAGGCGAGGGGAGGGCAGCGTGTGGGGAGGCGAGGAGGGCAGCGTGAGGGGAGGCGAGGGGAGGCAGCGTGAGGGGAGGCGAGGGTAGGGCAGCGTGAGGGGAGGCGAGGGTAGGGCAGCGTGAGGGGAGGCGAAGGTAGGGCAGCGTGAGGGGAGGCGAAGGTAGGGCAGCGTGAGGGGAGGCGAAGGTAGGGCAGCGTGAGGGGAGGCGAAGGTAGGGCAGCGTGAGGGAGGCGAGGGTAGGGCAGCGTGAGGGGAGGCGAGGGTAGGGCAGCCGTGAGGGGAGGCGAGGGTAGGGCAGCGTGAGGGGAGGCGCAGGGTAGGGCAGCGTGAGGGGAGGCGAAGGTAGGGCAGCGTGAGGGGAGGCGAAGGTAGGGCAGCGTGAGGGGAGGCGAAGGTAGGGCAGCGTGAGGGGAGGCGAAGGTAGGGCAGCGTGAGGGGAGGCGAAGGTAGGGCAGCGTGAGGGGAGGCTTGGCTGCAGGCAGCTGAGGGGAGGCGACAGAGGGGCAGCGTGAGGGGAGGCTGGCGAAGGTAGGGCAGCGTGAGGGGAGGCTGAAGTAGCAGCGTGAGGAGGCGAAGGTAGGGCAGCGTGAGGGGAGGCGACAGTAGGGCAGCGTGAGGGGAGGCGGGTTGTAGGGCAGCGTGAGGGGAGGCGAAGGTAGGGGCAGCGTGAGGGGAGGCGAAGGTAGGGCAGCGTGAGGGGAGGCGGAGGTGAGGGCAGCGTGAGGAGGCGAAGAGGGCAGCGTGAGGGGAGGCGAAGGAGGCAGCGTGAGGGAGGCCGAAGGGAGGGCAGCGTGAGGGGAGGCGAAGGTAGGGCAGCGTGAGGGGAGGCGAAGGTAGGGCAGCGTGAGGGGAGGCGAAGGTAGGGCAGCGTGAGGGGAGGCGAAGGTAGGGCAGCGTGAGGGGAGGCGAAGGTAGGGCAGCGTGAGGGGAGGCGAAGGGAGGGCAGCGTGAGGGGAGGCGAAGGGAGGGCAGCGTGAGGGGAGGCGAAGGGAGGGCAGCGTGAGGGGAGGCGAAGGGAGGGCAGCGTGAGGGGAGGCGAAGGGAGGGCAGCGTGAGGGGAGGCGAAGGAAGGGCAGCGTGAGGGGAGGCGAAGGGAGGGCTCAGTGGGAACTCTGCATTCTTTGTCAACACAACACCACTGAAAAGGTTCAGTTTCCCAGTCAACAAAAAGGTGAACAAGGTGAAGCAACACTCGCAGGGTACAAAACATTGTCTGATAATCTCCGAGTTTAATAACCTCGGTTTGCTGCCTAGAACAATAAACATTGACACATTGGACGAAGGTCATCGTGTCGAGGCAGCTTTCATTGCTCATAATGCACGTTGGCATAGGTCATGCAGGCTTACGTACAACAATAGAAAACTGGAACGTGCAAGGAAGCGTTCTAAAGATATACCGGCTGATGATGCAGGTGAAGGTACATCTGGTGTTTCTAAGCGCACTCGTTCAAGTTCTGCATCATCAATTTCTCAAGATCTGCTTTTTCTGTGGGTGGTCATCTGGAAAAGAGAAACTTCATGAGGTTTCTACTTTCAAAACAGACAAATGTGTTTGAGAGTGTGCTGCACTTCTCGAAGACGATGACTTGCTGAGACGTCTCAGTGGTGGAGATATGGTTGCTCTTGAAGCAAAATACCATGCAAAGTGCTTAGCCTCTCTCTATTATCATGCATCGATGGTCCAAACGGAGCAAGAAGGCACCGAGAATCTCGATAACATGCTCTGTAGTATAGCATTTGCAGAACTTGTGACATATATTGAGGAAACCCGTTTGGAGGATGCCACCATTGCTCCTGTATTTAAGCAAGCTGATCTATCAAACCTGTATTCCTCCATGCTGGACCAACTAGGAATCAAGCAGGAAAGCCGCATACAATCTACAAGGCTCAAGCAGCGAATTCTTGCCCATTTTCCTGACATGAGAGCAACTAAAAAGGGCAGAGACATTTTGCTAATGTTGATGAGGACATTGGACATGCCTTAGCAAAGGTGTGTCAACAGGACAGTGACAGTGATGCAGTGCACCTTGCACGGGCGGCTCAGATAGTCCGTGGACATCTGTTTGATAAATCCAAGCCATTTGATGGTTCATTTAGTGCAACATGTCAGGAGGAATCTGTGCCTAGTTCACTTATATCATTAGTCAACATGAAACTGGAGGGTCCTAGCATTAAGGACCAGGCGTACCAACCTTCGAACGCAGCTGCACTAAGCTTGGCACAGCTTCTTAAGTTCAATGCAGTCAAGCATGCCCGGAAGCAAAAGGACAAACCCACTAATTTGAGACACAGTCTGGAACGGGAAACCCCACTGGCAATTTATATTGGGTTGAAACTACATGCAGAAACCAGGAAGAGAGAATTGGTGGAGAAGCTCTCCCAGCTTGGTATCAGCATCACGTATGATAGAGTTATTCAGATTTCTGCTGATATGGGAAATAGTGTGTGCCTACTCCACAGATTGGAACAGGTTGTATGTCCACCAAACCTGAAACAGAACTTGTTTACTACATCCGCTGTTGACAATATCGATGTTAACCCAAGTTCTACAACAGCTAAAGACTCTTTCCATGGAACCGGCATCTCATTATTCCAGCACCCAAGACAACCTGATGACGGCACTGATCGTGGTCGAATCATTCTTGGTGGTGCAGCTGGCACGAAGAAACTCGATGCTTTGCCAAATTACTACACCAATGGTACCACCTGTTAAGGCAAGCGTAAAGGGGTCACCAGTTCCAGAAATATGCCTTACGTCTCTGGCCCGGGAGAAGACGTCCGGTGACGATAGATGGCTCGAGCATGTAAGAGAGCACATATAAAACAAGACCACAACCTCTCGTGCTGATAACCTTTCTTGGGCAGCTTACCATGCTCACAACCTGTCTCAATCAGCTCGTCCAATGTCCGTAACGGCTCTACTACCACTGTTTCACGAGAGTGCCCACACTGTGGCCATGATAAAACACTCAATGGATGTCATTCTGAGTGCTGTGTAGCATATAAATCCTGGGCAAACTCCTGTCATCACCTTTGATCAGCCATTATTCGCAATTGCAAAAGAAATTCAGTAGAAATGGCCCAAGAAATATGGAGAGGATAAATTTGTTATTCTGTTTGGAGGGTTGCACATTGAACTGGCTGTACTGAAGACAGCAGGTGACTGGTTAGCAGGACGTGGCTGGGTAGAAGCCTTTGTGCAAGCTGACATTGCTTCAGCCGGAACAGAAGATTCCTTCCTGTGAGCTGCGCATGTTGCACGTACACGTCATGCACATCAGGTTACAGCTGCAGCATTGAACATACTGCAGCATCACGTATACGATGACTATGCAAGAGCAGCTGACAAGGATCAACAGTTATCATTCAAGGAATGGTGTCAAAGAAGAACCAAAGAATGTCCACAATTCCAGTACTGGAGTCTTGCATTGGCATTAGAGGTTTGCATCCTGACCTTTGTGCGCTCGTTGAGGGAAGCTGACTTTGATATGTTCTTAGATGCCTCTGGGAGCTTCTCCCGTGGTTCTTTGCCCTTGACCACATGCACTATGCAAAATGGATCCCAGTCCACTTGCAAGATATGCTAGGCCTTCATAGAACACACCATGAAGTGTTGGAAGAATTCCGAGCTGGCATGTTCACAGTGCAAAAGACCAAGCGCATATTTTCCTCCATTGCCACGGACCAAGCACATGAGCAGAATAATGCATGCATCAAGGGAGATGGAGGAGCTGTTGGTCTGATGGACAATCCTAATGCTCTGCAAAGATGGATGGTTGCTGGCCCAGAGGTTGCAATCAGTGATTGGTGAGTTTGAGATGGCCCAGGAGCACCATGGCGGCAAAGCTCAAACGTTGCATCACGACCAAATTGAAAGCGTATACAAGTCCTTCGACAAAGATGTTAGATCACTTGTGTCAGTTATCGAGGAGCTCAGACTATGCTCTTCAAGTGGGCCTGAGCTATCCCAGAAGAGTGTCAGCATCACTTTTCCAGCGGATGGCTATGTGCAGAATTTTTTGGGCTTCGGTGAAGTTGAATGGCACCACTCTTTGCTTGCCCTCTTCATTTCTGGCTGAAAGTAGTGGACCCGGCTTTCATCCCCAGTCTCTATGCGCTGTAAGAAAGCATCGCCTTCTATTTCGTAATGTCGCAGAAATTCTTCACACGCATCCACTTCCTGTTCTTTCAGTTCGGATGTGAGTTGTCTTGGCACCCACCTTCCAGACACTTTATGGAACCCCAGTACATTGTGAATGATATGGTGTGCTGAACCATGGCTAATGTTCATTCAGAGACCACTTCATCCAGCATAATGCGACGGCCCTCAGCACGCGCTCAACTCCTGCAACCATTTCTGGTGTGTCGGCTGTGTGAGGCCAGCCCGAGGGAGCAGCGTCTGCCACACTCAACACTCCACTTTTAAACTTCCTGTCCCAGTCATACACCTGCTGCAGTGATAAACATGCATCACCATATTGCATCTTCATTCCATGATGGATTTCGCCTGGATTCACACCCTCACTTCCCAAATAATGGATGACAGAACGGTGCTCCTCCCTGGTGCATGCTTCTAAGGGAGCCGCCATCTTGGAACTGCTCTTCCGACATCATACCCTCAATGTTGCCAGATCTGAAACAGCCAAAACATGACTCTTACCCATATATGTAACATATGTCGTCTCCTACTACTCACATTATATTCTCGAATTTATATCACCATTTTAAGGTTACATATTGACTGGCCCTCATATATATTAGAAAGAAAGTAAAAGGAACAAAGAAGTCAGGAAGAACCCAGACAGATAGATTTCAGCAGTTACTCCCCATACTCAAACGCAGCAACATGTAAAAGCGCAGCAACACAAAGGCAAGCCTTCACAGGCCCTACTGCAAACAAATTATAACTCCCTCACCAACTTCGAGATTGCTTCTCAGAATATCCTTATCATCACTTTGAATAACTCACTATATAGGGTTACTCACTGAATACGGTTATTCGATTAATCACTTTACAAAATCGAAGACCATGGAAAAGGAGGTGAAATTTTGAAAGTGCTTTGAATGGCATGCACCATCTTCAGAACACAAAAATTGCATTCTTTCCAATCGGTGTTGAAGAACTTCATTGAAATGTGCAAATTATCCGGCAAGAGTGTGATTATTGAGAGTCACTTCTCAGGACACGACCAAATCAGGATGAGGTCAGTGGAGCATTATGGTGTCTGGTTGTTGTCGTGTCTTCAAAATGAGGGAGGAAACAAAACTTGTGAAATTGAACTTCTTCCACACTCACGGCCTCACTTTCCTCTTATCCCATTAACCTGGACAATTTCGAACATTAATATTTAAATTGATTGGGGTGTTGAGAGGGACTTGCACCTTTGAAAAAAATAATAATAAACCACACCCTTCATGTTTGCTGAGGTCTGGAATGGCAAAGGAAGAGCAGCCATGCTTTCAGAAGGTATAGGAATCGCTGAATATATTGAAGCCATACGGGGTTGTTCCAGTTGCCTGGTGTGAGTCCTGTCGGGCCGCTTCAACAGCGGTCAAAATGGCCAACTGCATCGAAGACCCCAGCCAGATTATGTGTCCACTTTCACGAGAACGTACTAATGGGGCCTCCAAGTCAGCCGAGCATTCCACTAATTGGTATCACGTGCCTCGTCTATAACGGCTAAGCGAGCAGACAAGACTTGTGGTGCGGTCTGGATTACGGTTGACAATTAATCCTCAATGGACTCCCCCAAATTCTAAAGAATGATCACAAATTGTTGGGTTTCCCATCGCTGTTCCCTCCTTTGAACTTCACAGAAAATACCGAAGTGCCGTCTTTACATTGCAGGAAGTGAAGACTCTATTCTGCTGCATACAAATACAAAACCTGATATTGTCTGTTGGTCACGGTGAAGTTTGGGACCATTTTGATACGAGACAAATAAATCTAATGAGGAACTTTGACACAAGAGGAGGCCATTTGGCCCATCATGCCTGTGCTGTACCACTACGTTAAATATATCCATCAGGCTCTCAACTCTTTCACTGGGGGGGGGGGGGTGGGGGGAATGGAATGGGGATGAGAAAAGTGTGGCAGGCACAGGCACGAGTGTTATAAATGCAAAAAAGAAAAAAAAATCAATATTTTAAAACTTTTGTTTATGATGACTTGCAACCTGTGAAAAAACTACTGACCTGTGAAAACAAGGGTATAGTGAATGCTCTGGTTTACACTGGAGTGAGGGTAATTCTGGGAAACCCCGACACTACTGTCAGGGGTGGTGGGTTTCTTTCCCTTTGGTGTGTGTCTGTACTTCATGGTGCTGGACTCAGCGCATCCTCGAACAACTACAATAAAGCTTTGAGCTTCACGAGTCTCGACGAACGTACAGGTCAGCTACCATTCAAATCGGATCTTTGTCAGTTGGGGTCTGTGACTTCTGATTGGCGTGACAATGACCACATCAAGAGCGTAACGTTTTTGAAACTTGAATTTCAAACAAACACACACAAAGTCAGATGAGGAAGTTCACCATTACATGCAATGTCCAAATCCAATTCCCTCATTGAGTTATTTCCGCCGCCCAGTGTCCCAGTCCTGCTGGCACAAGTCACGCGTCTTCACCTTGTCCTTTGGGTCTGTCGATTCCCGTCATGGTGTTCTCTCGTACAATGGCCCATCCCATGATGAAAGAGCTCAAAAGAAATATTTCCGATACACAATCTTGAGTTTTAAACAACCCAATTACGATCGGCTCTACGTGTTAACAACTGCTTTGGACATTAACAACTCGTTCACTCAGAGTTAATTTGAGCATGGGGGCGATGGAAACACACAGCTCATCACATATCACCCGTCTCCACACGTCGCTCTCGCGGGTTTATTTAGTAACACAGAATAATCCCTTGTCTTACAGAAAATGAGGATTTAAATTTACGCCAGCATCTAGCTTTTAACTGACAACTACATTCCTCATCAGTTTAAAAGTGTCGTGAATGCTCTTGTTTTCTACCAAGAGTGAAGACGATTCCTGTAAACAGCTCCAGTCTGACGTGTGACAACCTCCCTCCCGTCCCCCTTTTATAAAATACTTTTATTAAAAATCTGGACAAAGATAGGTGGTATCCAGTATCACTTATTTTATGATAGCAAAATTATGTTCTAACTGAAAAGAATCTTTCCAGTAATGGATTGTCAGGTGAAATTAAAAAATATATATTCCCTAAATATCACTTTCATTTGCATAGTTTATTTTTTGTTACAATTTGGACAAGATCACGCCCAAAATGCATATTTTGACATCAATTTATCCGGGGGCAGGGGGGATGCTGCCGAACTCCCCCAGTAAGGAGTTATTTTGCTTGTTACTTTCCTTTTTTCCAAAGTTCTGCAGTTTCACCCATGTTAAGGTCAGGTCCCAGCCACTCTGGCAGGGACCATGCTGCTGGATCCTGTCGCTCTGGGCTTGGTAGGGGAGGAGAGGACATGGCCAGGCAGGGTGTGGCTCTGGGCTACGGCACAAGTGAAGGTCATACCAGTTCTCGTCAAGCTGATTCGAGATTTTCTCTGTCTCCACTCGGTGCACCCACCTTTATTGCCTCTGCCCGTATGTCACACATGACTCGCCGCACTGCTCCCCTCTCACTCACCAGGATGTCGTTCCCCAAATACAGTCTGCACACCATGAGCCACACTCACAGCCTATCAATGAACTCTTGCCCCCAATTAGAATTTTTTTACTGCACCCAGCACTACCACCGGAACAGCATCCACGTTCCAAAACAGCCGGATCCCCTCTATCTACCGAACCTTAAAATGGGAATTCCTCTCCACAGGTGGGTGTGCTTCCTCTTCACATATCCACACCCCCACTTTGCACCATACATTCAATATCAATCCAAAAAAAAAAAAATTGCTTCAGACCCCTGAATTACAATCGCCTCGTTCTACTCAACATTGTTCAGAATCCCGTCCTAAGAGGAAAAAGGAAGGAAGGAATCTACTCTAACAGTCTGCCAATTTTAAAAATATAACTATTCCCAACAAATTAAAATGGTCCTCTAAAATCCTATGCAACATTGTTGAACCAGTCAACCTGCCTGCTCTAAATCTTGTTTTTTGCCCTCTAATTACGGTTCCCCTGGATTCCGCAAGGAGAACCCAGGCTCAGCCTCCATGCCCAAATCATGTGCCACAGATCCTGCAGCCACGGTCATCACGCCCATTTCAGCCATGTGCACCACATTTCCTATGGGGTCCCACAAACCCCTTGAAAACAGTCTTGGTACCCGCACCATTGTTTGTGGAGGACACCGTGCAAATTTACCTCGCGTCTTCCCCCTCCCTTTCTTTAGGGCTCCCCGGGGGTTCGTTGTTCTCCCCAATTTTCCTGATGGCTCCGTCCTTTTCTACAGGCTTCTTGGGGCAATGAAACGAGCACATACAGGATCATTTCCTTTTGATACTCCAGGCCTTCCACAAAAACCAGAGGAAGCATGTCAATCACATCCTAATTGACCTATGGGGGTCCCCACGCATGCATGCTCCATCGTGCAGAACCCCCAGTTTGCCCCTCGGCTCACCCAGAGCCATGCTTGCTTATCCTGTGTGAAGCTGCCCTGGCTCTGCCGCTAACTAGTCCATCACTGATTGCGACTCCCCCATTAGGCATTCCTCCTCCCTCTTGTCCATTCTATGCCCCACGCAAACAGGTGCCACTCATGCCCCTGCTTGCATGCTCACCCTCCCACACCCGGGCCAGTATGCACGGGTCTCGTGGTCTTGGTCTCAACATGGTAGCTTGCCATGGACCAAGTCGCATGGTTGGCAACCTGGCCATTTGACCTCAACTGCAGAGACCCATGATGTGGCTTTGGAAGCGGGTTCAGGAAGCTCGTGCATACCACACACCTCCTTAGGAAGAGTCCTTGTTCAGACCTTCAGTAACTGGACCATTGCTCCCCATTCACACCATTGTTCTACGTGGCCATGTACTTGCACAATATGGCCATGGTCAGCTCCACCCTGCAAATTGTGCCTCTCCGCTTGCTCCTGAAATGGATCTTCGTACCACATTCGGGGTCGTGTGCTCCTCGCACGTCTTTGCCCTCGCACGTCTTTGGATGTGTGAGGATGATGAATCTATTTGATTTTGGTGAAGACCCGATTGCAGATCTGGATACGATTTTTTATTTATTTATTTATTTTTTTTTAACAGCACGGCGACATCGCGGTTATTTTTTAAAGTGATTCTTCACTATTGATAGATGGGACCAAAAACGATATATATTGTTACGAATTACGCGGTTCCGACAGCCACGCATGACCGCTTCAGCCGAAACGCAGTCGCGCGCCCGCCGAAAGCCGGAATTCAGTCGTAGCCTTCCAGATAACCCCGAAAACCCGCGACGGGTGCCTTAATGTACCATAAACGTGTCAATATCCTGTCCGCGTGGTACAGGGTCAATCGCCGAATCTCGATATACCTAATTATCCACGCAGACAGAAATACTGAGAATTTATACCTCGACGGAGACTTGTATGGAACGAGCCGCTAAGTGCGCTCGTCCCGTGTGCGTTTTGCCGAGCGGTTTTAAATCGCCAAGTTCCGTCAGACCAAATTGTCACGTTTATCGGCCTTAATAGCCAGCTAATTCCCCGAACGCGTCGTGGCAGTCAATGGTAGGAAAGTGACGCAACGAGCAGATGTATTCAAACAATAGGGCATTTATTTTATACAGCAGGCAAGCAATTGATGGGGGAATAGGGACAAGACACGAGCAAAAGCCTACAGCCGATGTATTCAATAAATGTACAGTCATGCACTTAATCAGTTCTACTTAAGAGAGACAAGGCGCCACAGATTTTCCTACAAAACCCAAGGAAAATAATATGGCTCGTGAGCCTTAATGGTACTCAGAGACGGGATGACCGAAGGGCTCCGAGAGACCGGGCTGGTTACCTGGTCGCCCCTGGTGGCGACTCGAGGGTCTTCGGGTCGGCGACCCCTGTGTCTCTGTTCCACCTGGGGCGGCTCAAAATGCGCCAGTTGCTTGAGCGGCTTGAGCAGCTTGGCGGGCGGCTCTCCTTGGTCGCTTGGCCTTTCCCACGGCCTGGTTGATCGGGCCTGGCCGACGACGCTTCAGAGGAGCGAACGGGCCTTGCTCTCTTAGTGTTGATGCCCTTTTGGGACCCGTTCACTCCCCAGCATCGCTTGATGCCCTCAAGGTCGTCTGCTCAGACCACCGAGCTCCGATGCGCCTTTCTCTTCAGCGACTCCAAACTCCATCCTTCCAGCCTCCACCAGCCCCGTCTCTCCCCTCCGACTGTTCCGATGCGCCTTCATCTCTCCCATCTCCCATCTCCCGAATGCCTCTGGTGATTCGACTTCGCCATTTTTATAGCCCGGGGGGTGGGGGGGAAGCCGCTCTCGGTTTCTTCACCCGAGGTTGGCGCCACTTTCACCTCTGCCCTTTCACCCCCTCGTGGGAAACCCCATCTCTTACATCACAGGGTGGTTTCGGGGGAAGACGTCTTTTTGATCAGAGTATGCAAATCAGTCGCTTCGCGGCTGTTTGCACATGGACGGTGTGATGTGGCTTCACAGTTGTGCCGCTGGTTCGCAACCAACGGCATTTTGCGGCTGTCGAGGAGGAGGTGATAGTTTTATGATGTTTGTTTGAAGATGATGGCGTTCCTGTTGTTCGGGGATGATCAGGTTTTTGTAGATGTTATTAAAATAAAAGATAGAAAAGAATAACACTACCTCAAAGATTCACATCCCTTTACACATCGGTGGGGATTCTAACCTTAAACACATACTTATCTAAATAACTGATCTCTGGGGAACCTGAATGGTGTTTTGTGAATTTCCACAACCGTAACAATATCATGATATTTCAAGAAGTTGTGGATGAGTTGGTTAGGTGATGAGAACAAGCCAATTTGATTTTTGGTTCAGGTCCGGATCCAGATTCTTCCGATCTGTGGGATGCAAAACGTAGACTGTTCAGCCTGGCGGAGAAGTGCCCTTTTCCGAGTGTCGTTCTAGTTATAATCTTTTTCTCCATCTCCTGTTTGATTTTTTTTCCCCATACTGGCACTATTTCTGTTTCCATTGTTTTTCCTGCCTCTTTCACCAATGTCCCCCCCCAACCTCTCGGTAAACTTCCATGCTTCCTTAACCACACCTTGTATTCCCCCCGTTATCCTGGTCTGACCGACCATCAATCTCCACTGAGCTCTCCGCATGTCCACCAGGTTTCTTGCCATTGTCTGCAGCTCGGCTTGGCCGTTTTCCATTTTAGCCGTCGAGTTGACTTGGCCCGCTTCAAGCCTGTCACTATTTGCATCAGCATGGCCATCAAATCAGTGCCACCCCCCGCTGCTGTACTGACAAGGACCTGCTCCACCCTGGTGTCTGTTCATTTGGGGGCACCGGGTTAGCTGGTGGAGAGTGGAGAGTCTTTGAGGCTTCCAGGTGAGGGGGGGGGCTCACTCCACCATGACCTCTCCATCTCCATCTCTACTGGGGCTGTGGTGGCGTCAGTCCAGTGGGCACTTCCATAGTCTGAGCTGCTTTGATCACTCATAAATTTAAATTTTAGCACCAACTCACATGCTCTGCAGTTTCGCTTTGAGGTACAATTTCTCAAACCTCAGGTCAGAATCCCAACTTCTAGACACCAGTGTTGTACAAACTCTCAGCACCTGTGCTAACTGCCAGCCTGGGTGTTTTATTCATTTGAGCATACATTTGCATGTCCGCTTACGATGGTCGTTTCAAAATAGCCGCTGCTTGAGCCAACCTACATAATTAGCAGACTAGTTAAAACGAGGACTGAGGGTGGAACATAAAGTTACTATATGAGTGGCAAGTGAACTACAGTTGAGGGAAAAAAGGATAGTTGAGTGGTGGGAGAGTCAATTTAGACTAAGCAGTCAAGAGGAGTCACCACATCCAGCTGCAGAATTAATTTTTCTGGCAGCTGTGGGCTTCAGTAGTCTGTGCTCATTCCTGCATGATGGTCAAAAGTGGTGCTGTTCATACAACTGAAGGACGTTAACACTCAATCTTGAATGGTGTTCGGGAAGAAGTGCTTTTGGTTGTGACGTTTCCATTTCTCTTCACGAGTCTGCATTTTCGACTGTGCTATTGATAGACTGCCGATGCCCTTCAGAGACCCTTCCGCCTGTACTACTGCGGCATATTTCTTCTGTTGGTGCCCTCAAGGCTCTCTCACGTGTATCATTGATGCCGAATTGCCATTGCTGTGGTTTGTGTGCCTTGAAGACCCTCAGGATTTCACCAACTGGACACACTCTGTGCACTGCCAGCCCCTCAGGGCTCTTCCACCAGGTCAAAGGCTCATCATTCACCACTGCAGCTCTGCAAGCAATTGTGGCTGATCGCCGTCATTTCTCCCCCAATATGCACTTCCCAGCTCTCGCTCGCAGCCTCCTGCTCTACACCTTCCTATTAGGCCTGATTTATGTTTTGTTTTGTTTTCTTTGAATCCTTCCACTCCCATTTGATTGTATTTCTTCCCCTTGTGTAGTTTCTCCTGCTAGCCTGAAGCATTATTAGTGGTGATTATTGTTGGTTATTTATTCTGTCATTTGGTTTTTCTTGTATACATATATTAAATTACATAATTGTTTCTAACCAAATGAAACTAGTTGGGAGATTAAGAGAACTGGTATCTGCTCAACCCGATAGCCATCTGAGCTCGTTATTTAGAGCTCTGCCCTCTATGCTTTGCCAACTGCCACCCAGAGGTGCGTGACATTATAATGTCCCAGAAAGATTACTGTTACACAGTTTGCTTCTCACGGACTGATAGATTATGCACCTTATTGCCTTCATAAGCTTACAACATTAAATACTAAGGTATTGTCCTTGTGCAACTGTAAACTTTAACTTTGAATATACATATGATGGACATGAACTGTAAACAGCATAATACAATGTTTTTACACAATACAGCTCAAATTTCTCGGCTTCAACATAACCACCATCTTTCATAAATGCATCATTCAATCCGACTTTCCAACTCGTTGAAACCATTCTCCAGTTGCTGATGGGTTTAATGAATTGCATTTCTGATTGTAGCCCCAAGTTCATTCAAAGAATGTGGTTTTGATGAGTAAACAACAGTTATACATAGCACCATAACATGTCATCCCATGGGGACAGGTCAGCGGAAGGAGGTGGCCAAGAAAAATTGGTCCACGTCTCCCAATCAACTTCTCTGGGAAAATGTTATTCACGAACCGTTGCACATTCAAAGCATAGTGGCAGGAAGAAAAGTGTTGCTTGTGCAACACAAGGTAATATCTGAAAGATGTAATCATCGTAGTTCAGGGATAAAATTTCTGCAACATTGCAAGGTAACGTTCACCATTGATTGTTGCTTCTTCAAAAAAGGAAGGACCACAAATAGGTCATCAAAGATCTGTGACTTCCTGAAAGCGCACCATACGTTGCTTTTGGCGAGTATAACATGTTGCCAGAGTGAGTTGTTTTTTTTCCTGAACCCCTAAATGCAGTAATTGTGGCAATTGACGTTGCGTCAGAAAATGTCAACTCGACAAAAAAAAAACTCAGGGGAATTGTGGAATTGACAAAACTATGAATCAAGCTTTTATATGCTATTTCCAGTTTGCATATATCATGTTTATATATTCAGAGTTATTAAAGTTTAATAAAAATTTATAAAATAAACTCTATGAATAGTCTTCTTATTTTGGCTTTTTTAATTGTTTTTGGCAGTGAAGACAACACTTGGGAGCCTGAAGAGAATTTAGATTGCCCTGACCTTATTGATGAGTTTCTTAACTCTCAAAAAGGCAAGCAGCGCAAGGTTGAGGAGAAGTTAGAAAGTGGAAAACGCAAATCATCGGTCAATGGCAATGATGATAAAAGCAAGAAAAAGATGGAAGATGTGAAGGTGGATCGTTTTCTTTCTTTCTTTAAAATTTCTATCCCTACCTGCACTGCTTCTGTAATTCAGGTGATCGTTTTTTTGTTTTCTTTTTCCAACGGCTTTGGAAAGTTTGTCCTCACATTTTTTTCCTCCCTGTACCCACTCATCTGTATTGTGCAAATTATTGTTGCAACTTGTTTTTAATCGCTTGGGTCCCAACTGCCAGGAGACCTGTTCTTTGCACACACAATTTCCTGGTTCATGCATTTGTGTTTGTGAACTGGAGCAATGAAATAGTGAGTTCTGTATGCAATCAACAGAGTGAGCAGCTGAGAGGCTTTGCAAGAGGCTTGGAACCCGAGAGGATAATTGGGGCGACAGATTCAAATGGCGAACTCATGTTTCTCATTAAATGGTTCGTTGACATCACAATTTGCAAACCGACGACAACTTTTTTATGTTGCTGTATTTATTTATTTATTTTTTGTTACTCTGGCATGCAAGCAAGCTGATCACTTTTCATTTGTATGTATTCTGCCTCCAGGAAAGGCTCTGATGAAGCTGATCTGGTTCAGGCCAAAGAAGCAAATGTGAAATGCCCACAGGTTGTCATTTCTTTCTATGAAGAAAGGTTGACCTGGCATACCTATCCTACTGATGATGATGAGAAGAAGGAAGAAAATTGAGTGTGCATATAAGGCTTGGCCTTAACATGAATAAGAGTGGTGATTAAGAACAGGGGTGTGTTCCGTTACCAATCAGCTTGGTATCATTACCAATCAACCGTTTGGAGTGTTTGCTTGAGTACTTAATCAAATGGAAGTCCAAATACTACACATGAGTCATCAGAAGGAACCTGGAAAGGATTCGGGTCTCAGCTGCTACTCCACAACCCTCAAACCCATCCAGGCACAGCCAAGTGGGGCAGACAGAAAAAATTCTGCAAGAATTTACTTCTCCTTAGACAGATAGATAAAGAAAGAGAGATAAAGAAAAATCAAGAATTAGAATGAAAAGAGAAATGTGAAAAAGTGGAAATGTGAAAGGAACAAATATGTCGGGAAGAACCTGGAGGGATAGATTTCAGCAGTTATTCCTCAGACTCAAATGCAGCAACAGGTACAAGCAACCCGAGGTCCATCAGTCACTTGGCGAGCACTCCACAAGCTGATTGGTAATGGAACACACCCCCAATCTCACCGATGAAAAGACGTTTATCATCCCACGAGTTTGTTTTTGCATCCAAAAGGACGTTCCTCCAATTTCTATTGGCTACACCCCTTAAGGGTAGGAGTAAAACTTTGAAATTATTTCCAAGTTTTTGTTTTGTTTTTAATTTTTGCATTTATTTGTTATCCAGTGGTTTGACTTTGGAAGTAAATAGAATTAGGGTAAAGCAGTAAACCCTTTGTACTTGCTCATCTTCCATAATTTGTTGTACAAACTTAAGTCTTTGGCTATTAAATGATCCTGCATTGAGTGACGATTCCACTTATGTAAACCCCTTTGCTCTGGAATGGAGGTCACCCATTGCAAGTTATTGTTGGTTCTTAATGATCTTTTATGAAAAGTTGAATAAAGTTATTCATTCAATTTCTCACTGAAAGCATTTTTTAAATTTATGAATCACTTGTATAATTATTTTAACAATTAATTTCCTCCACCACCAAAGGTGGATGGAGATCGTTTTTACCCCTGTCTGTCTTCGTTTGTGAACAA
Source organism: Eptatretus burgeri (assembly GCF_056783735.1). Taxonomy (NCBI): domain Eukaryota; kingdom Metazoa; phylum Chordata; class Myxini; order Myxiniformes; family Myxinidae; genus Eptatretus; species Eptatretus burgeri. The sequence continues at coordinate 76,946,943 of NC_140962.1, read as the reverse complement.
AATATCTCAAAGTTGTGGACGGATTTGGATGATATTTAGTGAAGAGTTTGGGTAAGTAACAAGGAAGAATTGATTCGACTTTGGTGACGATCCGAATTTTAAAGTGATTCTTCACCATTGAGTAACGGGCTAAAACTATATCCAGCACGATATTTCAAAAAGTTACAAACTGATTCGGATGAAACTTGGTGGATGAGTTGGTTAGGTGACCAGAACAAGCCGATTAAATTTTAATTTAATTCAGATCCTGAAGCCAATTCAGGTCCGAATCCAGATCCAGCTTATTAGTGGGATACAAAACGTGAACTAATCAGCCTGGTGGAGATATGTGCTCCACTGAGTCCCCTTCTAGTTTTCATTGTGTCAACTGCCATAACTGTGTTTTGTGTAATATATATATATATATATATATATATATATATATATATATATATATATATATATATATATATATATATATATTGTCCTATACAGCCCTTGCTGCACGTCCTGTGACCGATAAACCCCACCTGCCACGCAGGAACATTATCTCTCGCTCAGCCACACACACCTGGAGCCATTAATTGAATGCTATTTTCCCCATCCAAAACCCACCCTATGGGCGAACTTGTTCCATGAATACAACACATTCTTCTGACGCATATCCTTATTTGGGCAGTGGAAAGGCAACTGACAGCTCTGTATAGGCAAAAAAACCCCCAGGTTGCGTGCATGAAGTAAAAACATACCTATGACTTCTAATTCAAAACACTTCACTGCATTGGAATATGTGGGGACAGGAATACTGTATTGTAAATGGTGGAGACTTGTAATACCTTCCCCCACCTGGAGCCGGCGTGACACGATACACGTTGTAAGAGAATTACAGAGCTTTCAAGTCTTGCATCCCAAACCCATCGCTTTCTGTACCCACCTTACCCAGTCACACCCAGCTGTTCCTGGACTTTGTGTCCTTTTCTCCTGACAAGTTGTAGAGCTTGCTGTCAAACCTCAACTCAGATTCTGCAACCGGTCCAGACGGCATCTTCTCACGTGTCCTAAAAACCTGCTCTGCTGCTCTTGCTCACCCTCTCTCTGTTCTATTCACCCTCTCATTTGCTCAGTCATCTACCATCTGCTTGGAAATCACCAAACATTACTGCCCTGCATAAAAAGATGCAAAAATGGATCCCTGCAACTACAGAGACCAATCAGTGTTGTCCCAATCATCAGCGAGGTTATGGAATCCATCGCTTCAGACATGAAATCCCTTCTCTTCTCCAATGGCTTGATTTCCGATCATCAATTTGGTTTCAGACCAGGTCACTCGACCTTGGATATGCTGCTTGTGCTCTCCCAACAATTGATGGAGGTCCTCAATGCCAGACATGAGATCAGAGCCATCTCCTTCGACATATCATGGGCTTTCCATGCAGTCTGGCACCCCGCCCTGCTCACCAAACTCTCTTCCTATGGTATCCAAGGATATCTCCACTCATGGCTTGCAGACTTCCTCTCCTGTCGCAGCCAAAGTGTGGCCCTGAATGGAGTTCTCTCATCCCCTCTTCCTGTCCAGCCTCGAGTTCCTCAAGGCAGTGTTCTGGACCCTGTTCTTTTTCTGGTTTTCATAAATGATCTCTCTGCCTCTGGAAAATCCTCTACCTCTTTGCTGATGACTCCACCCTATGCTGTACCGTCTGTCATCCCCGAGATCGACAAGCAGCAGCTTCTTCGCTCTCTGCAGATCCAGATAAAATTACAAGCTGGTCCAACACACAGAACATGTCTTTCAACCCTGACAAATCTCTCACACTCACTATGTCTCTCCGAAAGAACCATCTGGAACCCCAGCCCCATCCATTTTCTCAACAATCCTCTTAAAGAAGTCCTTTCATTCAAGCTTCTGGGTCTCACTATCTGCCATGATCTTTCCCGGGAAAGCCCCATTTCCAAGCTGGCCTCCAAATCCAGTCACCGATTGGGCATCCTCCATCATGCAGAGTCTTTTCTTGACACACCTGAGCTCCTGACCACACACAAAGCTTTCATCCGCAGCTTTCGTGATGGAGTATTGCTCTCCCCTCTGAGCTGGCACTCCCGACTTATACCTTTCTCAGCTTCACGCCGTGGAAACCAAGGCATTTTGGATCATTGGTATCTCCCACAATGAGGCTGAGTCCTTGGGCCTCTCACTCTCTCACCGCAGGCAGGTCAGTGGTCTTTCTGTATTATACCGTCTCCTCTCCAGCCTCGCCCCCCCGGCTCTATCTGAGATGTCACCCCCACATTTCTGCAGGGCGCTCAAGGTCCGCCAGCACCCCCTCTGATAAAACTACCAAAATCACGAATCACTGCTCACCTTCACTCTTTCATTTCACTTTTTTTCCCCACCTTTGGAAAAAACTCCCACACTCTCTTCAATCGCACTCTTTCCTGCAGCTCTTCAAAACAGCTGTTCACCACCATCTTTTATATTTCCCCATCCAAAACCACGATCTTTTCTACCCCCACGAATCCACCCCAAACCCACCTCCTTTAAATTCCCTGCTTTCCTTCCTGAAAGTCCCAATCATGTAAGGACCTGAAAGTCCCCATAGTATCCATCTTGTTTACCCTGTGTACCCTGCCCCATCCTTCTCCCTACCACAGATCTCCTCGTGTCTGGTCCACACTGTTTTTTCCTTCCCTCTCCCGCCCTGCACTTCTTGTCTCCTGCTCCCCTTGCTGTACGTTCTCTATGTGTTAGCTCTTATACGACCCTCAACAGTGCATACAAAAAAATTGTGGGCTGGACGCTTGGTGCAGATGAAGAGAGAAATAATGGCAATGAGAGCGGACAGGTTGAGGGAGCAAAGGAAGAAGAATAAAAAAAGTAGACTGTGATTGAGATGGGAAGATTGCGTGAGGAAGGATATCAAGAAGGTGGGGTTGTTGGAGAGTGGAGAGAGTTGGCTGAGGACGAGGGGACGCAGAGGAGTAGCATGCCAGAGGCAGGGCAGAGGCTTGGTGCCATTGGACCTTACCCCAAATAAAGGGAAGAGAAGAAATATGTAATCCAGGTAACCGTACATTTGATCATAATATAATGTAAACTCCAAATTACACTAAAGGACTTTTTTTTATCCCCCGGCAAACAACGAAGTTGGCGGGGGATATAGAAATGGGTTCCGTCCGTCCGTCACATTTTGTTTCCGGAGCTTAACTACAAATCCCCTCAAGATATATTTACGAAATTTGGTACACATATCAAGCAAGTGGTGAATTGGTGCCTTTTGATATTTTCTAATTGATTGGTCACATGGTTTGGCAGCCATGTTGGATTCAAGAAAATATTAAATAATGTTTTCTCTGGAATCACATAACCTAATGAAGTGAAAATTTGCAACTATCATCTTCCATCATGTCTGCATACATTGTAAAAATTATGACATCACAAGTCATGGTTTGGTGGCCATCTTGGATAGAAAAACACACCTCATCCGATTAACACGAAACTTCACACACGTATTCCACTGGAGGATTGGAGGCAGAATGTAAATTTATGATGTCATAGGTCACATGGTTCGTCAGCCATCTTGGATTGAAAATTAATAAATTTTAAAAATCTTCTTCTCCAGAACGGTTGGACAGATTGAGGCAAAATTTCACATACACTTTCCCCAAGACATCCTTTCAGAAGTTTGTTAATTTCTAATTGATAGGTCACATGGTTTGGTGGCCAGATTGAATTTACCCTAAAACCTACAAACATCTCCAGAATGGCTCGTCAGATCAAGGTGAACTTCACATACATATTGCACACGCTTAGGGAATATAAGTTTGTTAATCCTCATTTACTATGGCGGGGGATATCGAAGACTTTGTCTTCAATGGATGCCAGTTGTACATTTGAAGATTGAAGCATCTTCTATCATGAAAAAGATACGTTTTGATTACAACAAAATACAGAGGAAGGAAAATAGTCTTGGAGGTAATGCATGTTAATACTACAAAGTATAACATATACCTTTGAAGTTTTTAAGAAAACAACTCCATCCCGTCATTTTGGCGGCCTTTTATGCTTTTACCCCACTGAAATAAATGAAGGTGTTTCTGTGTAATTTCGGTTTTAGCCTGAGTTTTTAAGGCTGAATAGCGTTTTATTTATCCGTATGCAGCCTGTAGCTGCTTGGCTGCATCATTTGCTGAAGATGCAGCTGTGTCACTGATGCAATGCCCCCATTACCAGCACGCTGGTACTCATTTCACCGACTTCAAAAGGATGGCAGATCGAGTCAACCCAACTGGTGTTATTTCAACGGGTGACGGGTTTGCAATCAAGACCGCAAGATCTTTAGCCAGCCACCCGAACCGTAAGCCAAAACCAGGCTTGCTGAAGAGTGTGAAAATACAGAAGTACCCCCCCTCTTCAGCATTAGGAATGTTTTCCTTCAGGTATGTAATCTGGGTTATTTCTATTTTGCAAAGCGATCAAGACAATGGTCTGTTGTCACCTATGTAGATGGTAAGCATACACATTATGTAGATGTTTCCACAATTTGTTGATGGTTGCATACGAGTGTGGTTGGTTAGATGGCAAAAACTTAACACTGTGTCCACCCCCTTTTACACACCGTTCCTATCCAATATATTGGAGCATTTATATTTTTCCCCTATTTAAAAAAAATTAATGAATCGATATTTGGAAGAGTGAGGCAACAGAAGAATGCCATGTGTTTACTGTGGGACATGTGGATGCAACAAACAAGAAGAGAAGTGAATTGCAACAGTGTGTGTGTGTGTGTGTGTGTGTGTGTGTGTGTGTGCGTGCGTGCGTGCGTGCGTGCGTGCGTGTGTGTGTGTGTGTGTGTGTGTGTGTGTGTGCGTGCGTGCGTGCGCGCCTGAGACAGAGAGAGAGAATGATGGATGGGAATGTAAAATTATCTGAGATGATCTTCCTCATTCTTGAACAGTTTAAGTCTGCTAGGAAGCATCAATAGCTGAGGGTGTGGCTGTGCCACTGAACAGCCATCTGTAGGTGAGGGCAGGAATTTATAAATTGTTCACCGTGCCGGCGATAGCTTGCCTGCTTTTTGTGAAGGACACCATTGGATCTTTGACATCCACCAGCTAATGCTGGCAGATGTGACGTCCGTTTAACATCCATCCGAGGGATGTCACACACTGATGAATCACCCTGCCTGTGAAACACAGGGATGATGACAGTTTAGCTGAGCCAAACTTCAAACCCAGGCTAAACAGCTAAGTGGTGGGTGTGCGTACCTCTTGACTGTCCTCCCAGCATACTTGAGATGGTGATGCAGCGAAGTGAGATGAAACCAACTTTTGAGGGAAGATTGCAATTAAACGGAATGAGGAAAATAGTTCCACAAGTGTGACAAACGAGAGGCAAAGGATGAGATCAGCAGTAAACCTGAATTTTTGGAGTTTCATAAAAGGGTATTGTGAGATTACTGGAAGAATGCAAATGACCTGTACAGATGGAGGATGACAGGCAAAAGAAAACTTTGGCCACCTACCTGTCTGTGTTCAGAGCACAGAGCTTGCTTTATAGGAAACAGCTCATCAAAATTATGGGAGCACAAAACTCAACACCGAGGATTACGTGACCTCAAATACAGGTTATGAATTACGTCCGATGAATTATTTTCAAGATATAATCCAGTCTGAGACTTTACCTGGGAAGGATAACGAGCAATTTGTAAACTCAACACACATTTCAGGTAAAACAGTCACACACACATCACATCAACAGATGCCATCTTCAAAACGACAACAACAACTCCAATAACAATACACCATGTCAGGTCAGGTATGGGAGCATGCGCTGGAGCAGTGCATCGCTGCGTCCACTTTCCGTCAGTACTCCAGGAGCCTCCACTGGCGATCCCCCAGGCAGATACCTGGCCCATCCCCATCTCCTTGAGATGCCGATCAACCTATTGCAACTACGAGGCACGTGATCGGCCCATTGGCCTTCTCCACACACGAGGCTCCCTCGCTGAGAGAATCTGGTGAGCAGGATCAGCGTCAGGAAAACGAGCCACATGTCTATACAGCCGCAGCTGATGCTCACAGGCTATGCAGGTAATAAATCTCATTTGAGTCTCAGCAACCACTGGTTGGACACAAAGTCTAACCAGCGAAAGCCAAGGATTCTCCGAAGAGACCTGGTACCAAAGGAATTGAGTCTCCATCTCAGATCCCTGTTCAGAGTCAAATCTCACATCCATAGAGCAAGGCTGGAAGCATCAAGGACCTGAAGATTCAGACTTTCATCCTCCTCCACAGGTACCGACAATGCCACACCTCATGATCCAGTGAATCCATGACTTCCCAGGCCTGACCCAAACGATGATTGACCTCTGATGCATCGCAGACTTGATCTCTCTGACATCCAGTGCAATCAAGTGCTGAAAAGTGTGGGGACCAGCACACACCTCTGACAAACTCCAGTAACAACTGGAAATAATCAGAGATGGCATCACCACATCTCAGTGCACTCTCAGTTCCAGAGTATACTTCAAACATCAGATTGATCAGTCTTGGTGGCACCCCAAGTAGAAACCTACAAATGTAGATACCAACTGAGACGCGTGCACGCACATGGTTTGCAGCAAACTCCACAGCAAATGAATCGCCTGTTAGAAGCACTCACATATTGGTCATTAGATTCAGTCACTGAATGTTGTTCCAAATGTATGAGGCTTTGAGGCAGGCCTGCAGTTCATCAGCTTTGGTTCCATGTGGAGTGACTGGCAGTGTCTGTCGAAAATCCCCAGCCAACACAAGGTCGCTCCACCCATTCTTCTGTCATTATGTCGAAGATCTTGCATGGTTTGATCAAGAGCTTCGAAGGCAGCTTTGTGAGACATTGTACACTCATCCCAGACAATGAGCTGGCACTCCTGAAGGAGCTTTGCTTTGCCAGTGCCCCTGCCAATGTTGCAGGTTAGTGCCTCCATACTTGCCAGATTTAAGGGTAACTTGAAGACCAAGTGAGCTGTTCTTCCTCCTGTTAACAGTGTGGCAGCAATGCCAGATGATGCCACTACAAGGGCAATCATGTTTCTCTGACGGATTTTTGCAAAAGAACATTGATGAGAAAAAATTTGCCAGTTCCACTGGGAGCATCCAAAAATAAAGCATCACCAATCCAATTGAAAACTGCTTATGTAATCTTATTGAAGGCATAGTATTGGTCTGGAACCAGACATGGCTCATTCTCCTGTATGTACAGGTTGTCCCAAAAAAATATACAACTTTTCATCTGCAAAGAGGATGGTCATAACATATATTTTTACAAAAGATATATGGCTGGATAGAAAGCTGAAAGGTTGAAGTTTATTGTACCAATGTCAAAATTGCCACCAAAATTTAAATTTTGGTATAGAATCGTCGTTTTCTTTTAGACCAAATGTTCGACGTAGGCTCCACGTTGTCCGATCACTGCCTGCAAACGCGTTGTCATGTTCTCCATCATTTTGGGAAACGTTTCCTGAGGAATGTTTTGGATTTCTCGGTGGATGTTTTCCTTCAGATGATCAAGAGTCTGAGGCCTAGGGTTTCCATAGATCCTGTCCTTGAGATACCCCCACAAGAAGAAGTTTGGAGGAGTAAGGTCAGGGGAATACGGTGGCCACTCAACGTCTTCGTAGAGGGAGATAAAGCGGCCTTCAAAATGTTGGTTGAGAAAACGCCTTGTTTCCCTGGCTGTATGGGGCGATGCCCCATCCTGCTGGAACCACTGGGTTCTCATCTGGATCAGGTTGTTTCTCCTACGGGCCTGAGTATGTAGTTCAGGCAGATAGAATTCCTGAATCATTTCGCGATAGTTCCTCTGGTTTACCGTGCAAGTGCGTCCCTGGTCATCTTCAAAGAAGTATGGACCAATTATCCCATACCAACCAACCACCTCCCACATGGTGACTTTGAGAACAGATTGAGGCACCAGTTCAGTTGATGCATTACCAGGATTTTCAGTTCCCCAGTACCGAAAGTTTTGCTTGTTTCCCTCCCCGGACAAGTGAGCATGGCATTCGTCCATCATGTGAAGTTTTTTGAGGAAGTCTGCATCTTCCTCCAACTTTCCTGAGAGCCAATTTGCAAAGTCTAGTCGTTTGCGTTTCTGTTGATTAGTAAACACCGTTTCCGTTTGAATTTTGTATGGAAAGGCATGAATGTCTTGGTGAATGATCCTCTGAACGGTGCTCTTATGAATGTTTGTCTCGGCAGAAAGTCGTTGAATCGATTTTTTTTGGACTCTGAACGACCGCCTGTCTCACCATTTCCACATTTTCTTCACTATGACCTGTCCTCTTCCGACCACTGTGACCCTTGTGAAGGTCACAGATGGTTCCCACATTGGTAAACTTTGTGATGGTGCACTTTATTGTCCGAAAGTTTGGTGCATGGCGCAAGTGGATACTGAAATGTCTCGAGTAAAGACGTTGCACCTGTATGACACTTTTTGTCTGGTGCCAAAGTTCAACAATTTTCGTCCGTTGTTGTCCGGTCAGTCTTGGCATTTTTCTGGCGCTTGCTTGGTATCAAAATAAACTTCAGGGTCTCTGCAACAAGAAATGAAGCATTAGTGACAAAATTACTGCTTTTTTAGGATCAAACGAAGCATTTTAAAAGTTGTATATTTTTTTGGGACACCCTATATTCAGCAAGCTTCTCCATGTTGTAGTTTGTCTCTCTCAAAATTCCATTTGTGAGCTCAATTTCATTGTGTCGTTGAGGGTCAGGAAGGCCAAAAATTTTAAGGTCAGAGCCACCAAAAGCCTTGATCTCGTATTCAATGATAATGAGAGCTTGATTGAAGATGGCATCATTGTAATCCAGTTCCAGGTTAGGATTTTGAACTTGTGCGTGATGCAAAATGTCCTTTGCCAGATTCTCCGTGTGGTTGTCCCATAGTCGTTGAGGATTTGACATGGCACATGGCTGCAAGATGATGGCAAACAAGTTCCGCAGCATCCATGATGATCAAGTTGCAGCTGCCTCCTTCAATGTGCTGTTCTTGTTTGTTTCAACCTCCAGGAGTCCTTTGAGTTGGCAAGTCTGTTTGTGAGTTTCACAAATTGTGGTATCCACTTTTCGCAAGCCCTCAGATGATGTTGGACCTTTGACCTCATGCAGAAACAGTCTCAGGTAAAAGCATTCAAAATTGTTAGGATGGACAGTGAGTGAACACACAGCCAAGTGCATCACTGGCTTTGATGCCTGGCTGGTCTGGTGCAGTTTGTTCTGCTTTGCGGCAATCCCATTTCTTGCTGCCAACATTCCATGTGTAGTACTTGGGTATCTGATGATACAACAGTGTCTTTGCAAATTGATCATCCTGGCAGAGATTGAAGAAAGCAGTGAGGGTTGTGTCTTGTGGGACTTGGGCATGGGAGGTGGGAGTGAAGTACACACTGGCCATTCTCAAGGTGCACACTGACATGAATCCTCCAGATGGCTTCATTGCTGCTGATGTATCTTCCCAATTCATATTGCTGAACCCCATCATGCACAGTCCCATCCATTGTCAGGCCAAACACATCCACGTCAGATCCTTTGTTGACGTACTTGCACACATATTTTATGGATTTCACAGAGTGGCAGTACTCAATATTGATTTGTGCATTGAATAGCTGTGTAAGGAGTGGACAGTATGGAACTGTTGTCAACTGTTATCAACTTCAACCACACAACCACGAACTCTGATGGTTGTTGTGACAACCATCTTCTGGTTTTCTCTGACCATACAGTGGGTATCCATCTTGTGCAGTCTGTCTCTTTCAGAAGATATCGTGGGAACCTTATTGTGTATTTATCTGTCATGCATGGTGAGTTTGGGTTGATGCTTCCACAAGGACCATGCACCATCTGTGTTTTGACAGTGCTGAACAGAAATGGATCAATTTCTGGGCCTGGAAGTTCAGCACTGATGAAGTCATCCACTCTGTGCACATGAAATTCATCTCAAAGCCAAGTCAGAATGTGGGCATGTGGCAGGCCACGCTTTTGCCACTCAATTGTGTATATGTAGCACTTAATGGCTCCAAAAATCTTTCCCTTGGTGATGACATTCATCAATGCCTTCATTTTTTGTTGGGTAATACTCTTGCCAGCAAATCATGGTGGTGATGTGATTTTTGGTCTGGCTTCAGAACATAAGCCACTTCCTCCCAAGCTGGATTGTAGGTGAAGGTGATGAAGAGATCAGGATGGCCATGGTTTCGCACATATGTCAGGGCATCCTGAGTGTGCTCATGCATGTAGTGGGGACCACCTGGGAAACTGGAAGGCAAGATGAACAATTGGCCAACATTGGCAGCATTTCCACATCATTGTTAATGGCATCCCTGAGGTGAACACAGTTCTCCACTCAGTTTCTTTTGAATGAATCTCGATTTGCTGCCTCAATTTTGTCATATATGTGCATAATAAATTGATGGAAGAGATCTTTGCAAAGTGTGGGAAGGGAAGGCGAGGAAGGGGGGAGTAGAGAGATCCCTCACCACATGTCACAATACACTCCAGGAGGGAGAAGGTGCGAGGAAAGGGGGGGGGGAGAGAGAAAGAGAGAGAGGTATGGAAAGAGTGTGTTGTACTGCATTAGGTGGGGGCAGAGCGATGATGTGGGACAGAGAGAGAGAGGGGGGGGGGCAGGTGAGTTAAGAGACAATGTTATGCTTTATTAACACACACACACACACACACACACACACACACACACACACACACACACACACACACACACACACACACACACACACACAGACACACCTCCATTTTTTTGAAATATACATTGTCGAGGCTCGTCTCAGGGCTAACACTCAGAATGTACAACAAGGGGAGCAGGATGAGGCGGGTACACGGACAAGATGGACACTACAGGGACTTTCAGGGTGGGGGAGGGGTCCAGACGGTCCTTTTGGAGAGACATAGTGAGATTTGTTAGGATTGAAAGACGTGTTCTAAGTGTTGAACCAGCTTTTGATTTTATCCAGATCTGCAGAGTGAAGAGGTTGCTGCTGGCAAATCTAAGGGATGACAGATGGTACGGCAGAGGGTTGGAGTCATCAGCAAAGAGATAAAGAGGATTTTCCAGAGTCAGACAGATCATTGATGATAACCAGAAAAAGATGATAACCATAACACGTTGACTGCTGCAGGAGAGGAAGTCTGCACGCCATGAGTGGAGATTGCCATGGATACCATAGGAAGAGAGTTTGGTGAGCAGGGCAGGGCGCCAGACTGCATGGAAAGCACATGATATGTCTAAGGAGATGGCTCTGATCTCATGTCTGGCATTGAAGACCTCCATCCATTGTTTGGAAAGCAGGAGCAGCAAGTCCGGGGTAGAGTGACTTGGTATGAATCTAAATTGATGATCGAAAATCAGGCCATTGGAGAAGAGGAAGGATTTAATGTCAGAAGTGATGATGGATTCCATAACTCTGCTGATGATTGGGAGAAGGCTCTTACACGAGCCTTGACTTGGTATACAAAAAAACAAACAAATATTTTTTTTTCAAGGTTGATTGCTCTATAGTTGCAGGGATCTCTTATTGCACCTTTTTATGCAGAGCAGTAATGGTTTCTGATTTCCAAGGAGAAGGCAGATGACATTAAGCAAATCAGAGGGTTAATAGAACAGAGAGAGAGGGTGAGCAAGAGCAGGTTTTTAGGACACGTGAGCTGATTCCATCTGAACCGGTTGCAGAATCAGAGTTGAGGTTTGACAACAAGCTCTCCACCTTGTCAGGAGAAAAGGACACAGAGTCCAGGAACAGCTTGGTGCGACTGGGTAAGGTGGTTACAGAAAATGATGCGTTTGGGACACAAGATTTAGAAGCAAACACGGAGTTTAGACATTCAGCCTTTTTGCGTGCAGTGTCAACTGTGCGGCCATTTGAGGTGAAAGAGAGGATGGAGGGGGAACATGCACCAGAAACAGTTAACTAGCCGCCACCAGGATTTTGAGGAGGGAGACAAGTTTGAGAGTTCAGACTTGAGATTAAAGAGATGAGCTGAGTACTGATCCTATGGGACATCTTGTTCCAAGTATGCAACACGTTCTTCTGAGACTGCCTTTATTTGGGTGGTGTATAGGCAACTGACAGCTTTGTATATGCAAAAATCAAAAACCCCCATGAAGCTATGTGCATGAGGTAAAAACATACCTCCTGCTTACAATTCAAAACACCGCACTGCACTGGAAAACGTGGGGACAGGAATACTGTGCTGTAAATCGTGAAGACTTGTAATACCCTCCCCCATCTGGAGGCGGTGCGAAATGATAATATTTACATTGACAATTTGCGTCCGTCCCCTCTCCCTCACTCCCCCCTCCCCAAGACCACCGCAAAGATAAAAACACCTCGATACACTAATTGGGGTCATGCTGATACTATGTAGCCAGTCTGGATGTAATCGGCCTACAACTGTAGGAGGAGCAGCGCAACAAACACTCAAACACTGATTCGTGAATTATTGTGAGGATAAGTGAAGACAAGGGGAAGTGATTGTCAATTTAACGATCCATCTTAATGTAATTTTAACATTGTTCTTAAATGGGGACAGGAACAAAGCAGGCATGATGGGCAGAATGGCCTTCTCATTCACCAAAGTGCCCTGTGTGACGTTGTTAAGAACAGGAAAACATGGGGAGGGAGGACAGAGAGTTGGGGGTGAGTGCATGCAGTTGGAAGAGAGAGATCGAGATGTTGAGAGTGGGGGGGGTGGTTTGAGGACTTGGGGTGTGGAAGGAGTGTTGAGAACTTTGGTTTGAGGCAGTTGAGGACTTGAAAAAGAAAAGGGGAGAGGATAACAGAGTTGGTTTGGGGGAGTGGAGGCAGAGACGTGCGTCACAGAGTTGGGATTGAAGGGTTTGAAGCTTTTGAGGGGTTTGGTGGGGGGGTTTGAGGACCCAGCTGTAAGGTGGTTTGAGGATTTGACGAAAGGGGTGGGGAGCACAGTTTGGGTGTGGTGGTGGGGGGACCAGAGAGAGGACAGAGTTTGGGGGGGTTGAGGACTTGGGATTGTGTGTGTGTGTGTGTGTGTGTGTGTGTGTGTGTGTGTGTGTGTGTGTGTGTGTGTGTGTGTGTGTGTGTGTGTGTCTGTGTGTAAAGGGGGGGGGAGGTTGTCAACCCAGTCACATTTTACATTATGCAGAATTTCCATGGGTCCCAGATGGTCCCTTTGGGTTTTTTCGGTATTTTGAGCTCCAGGTATTTTGGGTCCTCGTGGTCTTTTGTGTGCTCAAGTCATTTGGATCCCCTGGGTCTTTTGGGTCCTTGGATCATTTGGATCCCATGGGTCTTTTGGGTCCTTGGATCATTTGGATCCCATGGGTCTTTTGGGTCCTTGGATCATTTGGATCCCCTGGGTCTTTTCAGCACTCAGGGTCTTTTGGGTGTTTTGTTTTCTCGGGGTCTTTTTAGTCTTCGGGGTCTTCAGGGAATTTTTGGTCCTGTGAATTTTTGGGGCATTTTTGGATGTTTGGGGTCTTTTCAGTGTTTAAGGGTCTTCGGGGTCTTTTAGGTCCACTGGGTCTGTCGGGGTCTTCAGGGTCAGTTATGTCTTTTTTTGTACACAATGTCGAGGCTCGTATGAGAGCGAACACACAGAATGTACAACAAAGGGAGCAGGAGACAAGAGGGGTGGGAGGGGAAGGACAAAACAGTGGGGAAGAGAGACAGATCTGTGGAAGGGAGAGGGATGGGGCAGGGTAAACAGGGTAAACAAGATGGACACGACAGGGACTTTCAGGAAGGAAAGCAGAGAATTTGGAGGCGGGTTTGGGGTGAATTAATGGGGGTAGAAAAGTTCATGATTTTGGATGGAGGAAGATAATATATGGTGGTGAACATCTGTTTTGAAGACCTGGAGGGAAGAGTGGGATTGAAGAGAGTGCGGGAGTTTGTTCCAAAGGCAAAAAGAGGAATGAAAGAGTGAAGATGAGTGGGGGGGGGGGTGAGGGGGGCAAGCCCGGAGGAGAGATGGTGGAAGAGAGAAAGACCACCGACCTGCCTGCAGTAATACAGTAAGACACCCAAAAGCTCAGCCTCATCACGGGAGACACCAATGATCCTAAATGCCTTGGTCTCCACAGCGTGAAGCCGAGAAAGGTGAGATGCGGGATCACCAGCCCAGAGGGGAGAGCAGTATTCCATCAGGCTGTGGACGAAAGCTTTGTGCATGGTCAGAAGCTCAGTTGAGCCAAGCAAGGACTTTGCACGACGTTGGATGCCCAGTCGGCAACTGGCTTTGGAGGCCAGCTTGGAAATGTGCCTTTCCCATGAAAGATCATGGCAGATCGTAAGACCCAGAAGCTTGAATGAAAGGACTTCTTCAAGAGGATTGTTGAGAAAGTAGATTGGGGAGAAGGGGTGGCTGAGGGGGGGGGGGGTCCACACAATCCTTTCAAGGAGACATAGTGAAAGTGTGACATTTGTCAGGATTGAAAGGCATGTTCCATGTGTCGGACCAGTTTGTGATTCTATTCAGATCTGCAGAGAGTGAAGAGGCTGTTGCTTGCCGATCTGAGGAATGACAGAAGAGGGCAAAGGGTGGAGTCATCAGCAAAGAGATAAAGAGGATTTTCCAGAGAGTAAGAGAAATCATGAATGAAAAACAGAAAAAGAACAGGGCCCAGAATGCTGCCTTGAGAAACTCCAGCCTGGACAGGAAGAGGGGATGAGAGAACTCCATTTAGGGCCACATGTTGGCTGCGACAGGAGAGGAAGTCTGCAAGCCATGAGTGGAGATGGCCTTGGATAAAATAGGAAGAGAGTTTGGCGAGCAGGGCAGGGTGCCAGACAATATCGAAAGCTTGTGATATGTCGAGGGAGATGGCTCTGATTTCATGTCTGGCATTGAGGATCTCCATCCATTGTTGGGAGAGCAGAAGCAGCATAACCAAGGTAGAGTGACCTGGTTTGAATCTAAATTGATGATCAGAAATCAAGCCATTGGAGAAGAGGAAGGATTTAATGTCTGAATCGATGATGGATTCCATAACTCTGCTGATGATTGGGAGAAGGCCGATTGGTTTTTAGTTGCAGGGTTGTGTTTTTGCACCTATTTATGCAGAGCGGTAATGTTTGCTGATTTCCAAGCAGATGGCAGATGACCTTGAGCAAATGAGAGGTTGAACAGAACAGAGGGAGGGTGAGCAAGAGCAGCAGAGCAGGTTTTCAGGACACGTGGGCTGATGCCATCTGGACCTTTTGCAGAATCCGAGTTGAGATTTGACAGCAAGCTCTCCACCTTGTTAGGAGAAAAGGGACACAGAGTCCAGGAACAGCTGAGTGCGACTGGGTAAGGTGGGTACAGAAAGCGAGGGGTTTGGGACATGAGATTTAGAAGCAAACACGGAGTTTTGGCATTCATCCTTTTCACCTGCTGTCAGTAGTGCGGCCATTTGTAGTAAGGGATGGAGGGAGAACATACATCAGAAACAAACGAAACGAGGTGCCACCAGGATTTGGAGGAGGGAGACAGGTTTGAGAGTTCAGACTTGAGATTTGAAATGTGTTGTTTTCTGGCTCTCCTTGGGGTAGACACACACTTGTTCCAAGCTTTGTGGAAGGAAATGAGATTGCCTTCAGTTGGATTAGTCTTCCATGAGGCGAAGACGCATTCTTTCAGGACAACTGCCTCACCACAAGCTTCATTGTACCATGGGCAGGAGGAAGGGTAGGACAACTGAAGACGAGATGGGATAAATATGTGCACAAGAGAGAGAGAGAGAGAGAGAGAGAGAGAGCAAGTTTCTCTGAAATAATTACCAGGACGAGTTGATGTTGGAGAAAGTAGAGATGGGAGCCCAGTCTATAAGTACGATGGCTGCTTGAAGTCCCTGCCAGTCAGCCTGAGTGAAATGCCAGACTCGACGGTGTTGAAGTGGTTCTCCAATGACAGCCAGAGAGACGTCCACTTTGACAAGCATGGAGTTAGATGAACCGATTGGAGCCGAGGAAGAACAGCAGATATTTTCAGGGAAATTGGTCAAAATCAGATCCAGAAGACGGAGTACCATTGGTTGAGATCCGAGTTGGGAAGTTGACAGATTGTGTCAGCCCCAAGGAGTTGCAGAAGTCTTTTGCTGAAGTGCCATGGCAGGTGATGGAGGTACCCACACCAATCCAACTGGCATGATGACAATTGAAGTCACCATCCATGTTTTCGGCGAGCGAGGTGTAAATGGAGTCATCACTGTTTGGTGGACGGTACAACACACATATAAACATCAGGTGGGAGCGGACGGAAAGCCATAGCCAGTGGTATTTCTGGGGGTGTAGGGGAGTGAGGGCAGTGCATGGAGAGTGAGGAATAGAGTTGTTGATGAAGAGAGCAACTTTGCCACCAGGACGAGGCTCAGGTCTGTCATCCCAGGGAGAGGGACGAAGTAACCAGGCAGAGATACGACAGAGTCGGAGACGTATGAAGGAGAAAGGTTTCTGTTAAGCAGATATCTGCTTTGTCAGTGGCAACCTGAATGGAAAGATCTGCCAGGTTTGAGCGAAGGCCACCGATATTTGAGGTCCACACTGTTTTGGAAGAGGGAGGGCAGGAGGCTTTGTGTGTAGTGAAGGGGAAGGACAGGATGAGGGAGGAAGGGGGGGAGGTTGGAATAAGTCTGCTCTGTGTCTGCTTTTGTAAGATTGCTTGCCTTTTGCTGCACCCCACAAATTCCTTGCTATCCCCTGCTGTACATACAAATAAACCCAATTCACTGTGCCACATACCTTTCCTCGCCATTGTAAATAATTCTTTGTATAGAAATGTTCCCAGCTAAAATTTTCGTCTTTTACTTCATTGGTCCAGCATCGTTCGTACTCTAGTCTAGCTGGGACGTTATCCCCTAACAATCTGTTTCCTAGCCCGGACGTTCTTGGCAGTTACGCTCGGCTGCATCTGATCTGGTAAGGTGATCTGGTTTGAGCAAGGCGTACCGAGGGCTTATCTCCCGGTAATTATATCACGTGACCATTAGGTAAACGGTATCAGACGGAGGACCCGAAGTCACGTGTTCGAGTTATTAGTGTTCATGGTCGATTAGCGACCCACCGCGTCACAAAGTTATTCGTGTGTGACGGCCTGCGATTCCGGAGAGTCTGATGGGAACCCAAGGTCGCTCACCCCCTCATGGTCTTCTCGCCCCCAACTCCGGGTCCGCAACAATATTAACAAACAAACTTGTGCATGTCTTTTTGGAACACCTTATATGTCAAATTTGGTACAAGTGTTTACAATGATGTGGTAATGTGGACAGAGGTATCGGTCGACGACGCGATGTCGAAGAGTGCCGTTCTAGTTATATTTGCATTCCAAAAAGTAATTAAGTGATTACTTCGTTCTTTTGTTTCTATCTTCAATCTTATTTCATGCAGGATCATTTTGATGAGACAGTATGAATCTGGGCATGCGGATAATCTATGAAAGCTAAAACCAAATGCTGTACTAACGCAGTTCACCTTCGCATCAAGCAACACTCCACAGCCTCGCAAACCTCCCAGAAAGAGAGTCAGGGTTCATGATGACTATCATTGTCTTTCCCAAACAAGAGAACAAGAGAATTAACCTTGATCACTCCCATTGCAACTTCTTGATAATGTACTATCAGGAAATGACAGAAATTCCAGTGATAGTACATGTGAATCCTTACTGTCATATTGAAACATTTGAGATGAGCTCCATTGTGTTTTCTTGTTTAAGCATTAATTGTACTGTACTGAGAATTGAGCAAAATAATGATTTGCATTGAGATGTGTTTTTTTCTGAAAATAATGATCTCTTCTGAAATTGTAAAAGAGATGAGTTGAAAGAGATAAAAACATAGGTGAGATCAATAAAGCCACTATATTATGTTTTGCAAAGCTACATTATGTTGCTTTGCATGACAAATCTTCCAGAGTTGATTTGCATGTCAGATTTGTCGTATTGTCTATTATTGGGTTGCTTATTACATTTTCTGTTATATTCATGTTTTCCCATTGTGGGAGAAAATGAGCGGGGTGGAGATGGAAACCTGCTGGAATTGGCAGAGCAAGCTGGAACATCGAGGAGCTACACGAAGTGGGCACCCCTTTGCAAGATATTGCAGGCATGAATGGAAACATAACTTGACACGAAAATCGCATGGCAGCAATGAAGGACAAGGCATCAACGCTGGAGAGAGCACTGGCTAAAGAGCAAAGGGCTACATGAAAGCTTCAGAGGCAGGAAAGGAATCAGGAACTGAATCTTGCAAAAGGTTTCAACACTGAGCAATTAGTACAAAAACAAATCCAAATCCATTGGGACCATACTCTGAACAGAGCATCGGTGCTGCTGAAGCAGTCTCCTGAGCAATTGGGCACAATCCTGGATGGGTCACCACTCCAACACAGGATACTCAAATGGCTCAATAATCACAGCAAGCTGGTACTCAATTTGCCAATCTTGGAAGGATGAAAAGCTGAGTTAACCCCACCTGGTATTAATTCAACAGCCAAGCAGGATTTTAACTCAAGACCCTAGGATCCCAAACCCACCGCCCTTATCATAAAGCCAACACCAGGCATAATTAGGAAAGTTAGGCTGCAAGACAACACGAAGCATGAACTGGTCAAGTGAGACTGAAGAAACGTCTACAACTACGATTTGCTTCTGGAGCTACAGGATCTTAGCTGAACTGGGAAGTAAAAGTGTGGCCATGCGAGCTGTGGTGAAAAATTAAAATAAGAATTGTGTGAGAACGGAAACAATAAAATTTAACACAAATTCACCTGCACTGAATTACATGTGCACCTGTTCGTACGACTGGGACCAGATTCGGTTTGCTCGCTTTTGTAAATGCATCTTGTTTATCTCGTCAACCGATAATTTGATGGAGTTGTTGTAATTACCCTCACCGGAGGAGAGCGTATTGCATTTGGGTCCGTTTGTTTGTGTCTGTTTTTGTTTGTATGTCTGCACATAACTTTCTTGTTTTTCTGCACAAACACTTATCTGATCAAGACAAAATTTTCACAAAAGGAGCGACCACTCATGTGTAATGTTTTGTTGGCCGTTATGACGTCATAGGTCACATGGTGTGGCAGCCGTGTTGGAAAAACGGAAAAATCTTTGGACCTCTGTATCTCTGAAACCACACCAAGGAAAAAATTCAAACTTGGCACAAAGCAAGTACTCCTCATGAGTGTGATTGATTTTTATAATTGCATTGGTGCCTTCGTTACGACGTCATAATTGCATACGTAGAACGCTACATCCGGTCAGTATGAAAATTATTGAGGGTCATTGAGGGAGAAATTGGTACATAGAAAAAAAAATGATGACGTCATCGGTCACGTGATTTGGCAGTCATATTGGATTTACCCTAAAACTGATTTTAAAAAAATCATCTCCAGAACGGCTGGACAGATTGAGGGGAAGCTTCAAAAAAATGTTCCCCAAGGCATGTGTGTACAAGTTTGTTAAGGAATAATTGATAGGTCACATGGTTTGGCAGCCATATTTGATTGAAGAAAATATTAAATAATGTTTTCTCTTGAACTGCTTAATCAATCGATGTGAAACTTCACAATTATGACCTAGTAGTGATGGGGAATACATGTTTTAAATTTCAACTTGATCAGACACATGGTCTGGCAGGGAGAATTAGTTAATATTTTTGACTTGCGTTTTTTTTTTGTTTTTTTTTTGAATAACACTCACTTGGCTGTGTCTGGATGGGTTTGAGAGTAGAGGAGTCGCAGCTGAAATGCGAATCCTATCCAGGTATCTCCTGATGACTTCATCTTTTCGTTTTGCTTGTTTGGGTTCCTTCTGATTACTCCAACGCAGGACTGTACCTATTTGGTCGTCCATTTGATTTGAATTGAATTTATTTTAATCCCATTGTAAATTCAATTGAATAATAATAATAAACGTCATGGGTTAGGGTCACGTGTACAATCAAATTTGGACGTCTTCGTACCCAGTCATCACTGCCAGCAGTTATAACGTGACATTTCTAATTATGTCATTTATTAATCATGTAATACACCAGTACACAAACGCCACACAAAATACACTACAAAAAAAGGAGTCCTGGTGAGGGTCTGCAATCTTTGATTGCTCTTTTCCTTGTTGCTTTTCTTTTTCTGTTTTGCTTGCTTCCTTTGGTGCAAATGTTTAAATAATGTGTTGTACTTTGTAGTTCACAATAATTTATTGTTAAATCATATTTCAGCTCCAAAATAAACTTATTTTCACTTTTTTGCATGAGATAGTTTTTACTTGCTGAGGGATCTTGAGGGTCTAAAGTGAAAGCTCTAAGAGGTGTCAGGTTTTCAGGGTCTGAGTGTCTGAAGGGTCTAAAGTCATAGGTTTGTAAAGGTCTATGACGTCGAAGGGGTCTGAGGGTTTAATGGATCAAAAGTAAAAGGTCTAGTGGATCTAAAAGGTGTAAATGTCTCAAAAGTGCATTCTAATAGTTCGTAATGAACTCTACACTGCACGTGAACAGTTGGGTAACAACATGGCGCCTGCTGTTAAGTTCACGAAATTCTGTTATTCAATGACTCTGGAGGCAGCATCAGGGGGGTGGGGAGGGGGGATGAGGGGAGGGGAAGGCAGCGTGAGGTGAGGGGAAGGCAGTGTGAGGGGAAAGCAGCATGAAGGGAGGGGAAGGCAGCATAAGGGGAAGGGAAGGATTCCTGAGGGGAGGGGGAGGAAAGGCAGCGCAAGGGGAGGGTAGGCAACATACCAGACCACTACCAGGGCAATAAAACGTGCCCAAACAGCAATGTTTTCTTCACTGCTGTGTTCTATATACAACCAGGTGGGAGCATTGAAAAATTGAAACCCATGCTATTTACCTGACAAAGGTCTGTCTGCATGCATACCCCCACCCCCCTCACAGCCCATGCTAACCATGCACGTGCACTGTTAATATACTCAGTCTTTCACACACACACACACACACACACACACACACACACACACACACACACACACACACACACACACACACACACACACACACACACACACACACACACACACACACACTGCACAGTGCACACTGCACTCCATACTCCACTCCACATGCACTCCACACACTGCACTCCATACACTGCACTCCATACACATGCACTGCACTGCACACATACGCCTGGCTTTGATGCTGTAGTATGTCTGCTCTTCATGTGGCTTCGACGCTGTAGTATGTCTGCTTCCCACATGCAGATGCAGAGGGTTTACAAAATGGCCACATAACCACCTCCATAGCGCCACGCACCATGGCCCAAGTGTGAGTTTGAGTTCAGATCACGTGCCTGCGGAACCTGTGCACCGCACATGTAACTAAGCGTGCAGGCAAGCCCACACCGTATGGAGAGTCATTTATACCTATTTGTGCAATGTCTGTGTGTGCTGTCTATGTAACTCTTCATTTTCAGCAACTGCCAACTATTAATATATTGCAGCAACTATTAGTATAATATTATGTCATGAAAGCAGATCACACAAAATGATGAAAAGCAAAAAACCCCCCCACTTGCAGCAACAAAAAAGCACCTCTTCGCTTGCAGAAACTACCAACTATTAATATATGTGGCAGCAACGATGAGTATATTTATTATATTAATGTTTTGTCACCAAAGCAGATCGCATAAAAAGGTTAAAAAGAAAACCATACATTACTATTGAAAAAAAACAAATGACCCCTGTTTACTGTATCGCCATGGCTTGCAAAAGCAGGTTACAGAGCACAGCATTGCGCTCAATGAAGTTCCACTTTCTGCACATTCCTTAATCTTTTATTCGCCAAATATAATCGTCCAAACAGTCGAAAAAAATTTAGGTTAATGCTTTGCTTAAATAAATACACTTGGTTATAAAAATCGCAAATTTGTGGAAATTTTCAGATTTCACTCCAGATTTCGACACTTTAATTCACGATATCCGATTCTCCAATCAGATATAATATTTTGATTATATACTTTAATTAGTCCGTTAGAAAGAGTAGAACGTGCTTCCAAATTAAAGCATGTTTGAATTGGCCAAACAAAATGGCGACTTAAGACCCCAGCAAGCTGACAAAGGGCTGACCAAGGATGACGCCTTGCTAAAGGGTAATTAAATAAGGCTGCTAATTATTCTCAAAAGGAGTATTTGAATTAACCCAAACACCCAATTTTCATTTATGCACCAGCAAAACAAATAAAACAAACACCACAAACCTTTTAAAATACCTCAAATGGTAGTTGATTTTCCGTGAATTAAAGAGAAGTTCACATTTGTGGCTTAACCCCGTCATCACAACAAAGAAAGAAGGAATGAGCAGGGTATTGATGGGGATTAATACAGCAAATGACGTCATTACTGACAAACTGGGAGAGGGAATGCCGATTGGACAGAGGTGTCTGCGTCATATGTGACGTATTGCCCAAAGTAAAGGCATCAAGTGATGAGTTGAAAGAGGCAGGATAGGAAAAGGAAAAAGAGGAAGAGAAAGAAGTGAGGTAGAATGAAACGTAAAAGGAAGGGAGGAAAGGGAGAAAGAGAAAAGAAAAAATGAGGGGAGGTTGAGAGAAGATGGGTAGGGGTTGGAGTGAGGGTAGGGAGGATGGGAGAGGGAGGGAAAGGTAGGGAAGGGGAAGAAGAAGAGGAAGTATAACATGAGGGGAGAGGAAGGTTATGGAAAAAATAATAAGAAGGAGGAGTGAGGGATGAATATTTAAAGGCATGATATTTAAGAGAAAGAACATTTTTCATCCAAGCCATTTGGTGCAGGAAACACGATTTTTTGATTGTTATAGCTTCATGTAATCCTTCTCCCATGCCATTTACTTGTTAAATAAATGTACCTGATCTCGGGGTTGGGGTCTGCTTGTTGTGGTGTTCTCATTTGGTGATTTTGGTAGGCTATCATTAGATGAGCTGACTCAATCCGCTTGGAGTGCTCGTGATCTATGATTGCTCAGCCAGATTAGGAGGTCGCAAGTGTCTATCGGTGCATCACTTGATTAATTACACGGTCCCTAGTATTGCCAAACAGGTCCAGGAACATGCTCAGGACTGAGGACTTAGCTGACGGTTGCAGTCGTTTTGACACGACCCGGGTAATTGGAACGGGCCGCGGCTATTACAATATATTTTGATATCCGTTGAAATGTGAGGACATGCATAGGTTGGAAGTTTTATTTTTTTGATGGACATCCGACATGTACATCCACAAAATGTTCGTACCAAACTGCAATAAACAGCACATGAACTGTCCCCAAACTGATTGCAAATCAACTCATAAGCTTCTTTCGTGATGCTTGTACAACTTGCAATTCAGTGATTGATAAAGAGTTCAATTCCTTGATCCAAGGAACTAAACCACCACCAACTATAGAAACTCACCCTCCCCACGATTCTTCAAGGGGGGGTCATTCACACTGCAAAAGATACGTGTGAGCTCTTTACAACTCAGGGCCTTTCTTTGTCTGACAGTAAGTTATCATTCAAGTGAATTAAAGGCTAACTACATGACATTGGGTCCAAATTATTGATGAGTGCACGTTTATAATTTTCTATGTGAATGTAAACAGGTTGCAATTTACTTGAAAGCATTATATAAATCAATGAAGGATTCACACATCTTGTGACATTTCACGAAAGCAATTTAGGAAATTAAAGATGTTGAAAGGAGTGTAGTTGTAGTTGTAGTTGACAGGAACATGGGATGGTGGAAGGGACAGATGCGGTAGAGTTGAGGCTTTTGGAAGGGGTGTGTAGCGGTACTAGGTCAGTGTGGTAACTAGGTAACTTCTCCCAATTCCCAAAAGGACAATTTAAATAAATACTTAACATAAAATTCTGGAAATATAAAATGCTAATCAATGTTTGTACATATATTGGTATTTGTAAATGCACCACCAGCTCCCCTCCCCTTGCAATGGACGCACACGTCCAAGCAATGGCCATTCACTTTTGTCTGAACCAAATATATCCAGTCCTCAGAGAAAGTTTGATTTTGGATTTCAAAGTGACATTCAGCTTGCTAGATAAATAATCCACCCGTCGTCATACAATCCATCCCAGATAGGCCAGGAGGAATGAATGCAGGCCACAGTCCTTGAATAATCGATTAGAGAACTGACACGTTTTGGATGTATTGCCAACATTGGTAATCCATATCTCCCCAGATGAGAAATGATGGTAAAAATGAAATACACCCTGTCTAAATCTCACAGTTAATTAGGAGGTCCCAATCTATATTTTGTAGGATGGGGACTAATTGGGTAGATTTTAAGCTGTGCAGTTAGTTACCTGATATTGAGTTTGCAAGATAAGTTAAATACCTATCTGATCGATGATTGAAGAGCTGACTATTAAGCAGCTGTTTGGTTTTTCTGCCAAGTATTTGCTGCCAATGAAAATGCAAATTAATACTTTTTCACTGCAACACTGTAAAGCGTTGGACTTTGTGTTATTTCTTCTTATGAGTCATCTATGTGTAGTAGTTTAAAGAATGGGGTCGTTTTGCTGTCGCTGAAAGTGCCATTTCTTTTCCGAAGTAATTATTCAGTTTTCCTGTTGGCAATGGTCATGAATGGATGTATTTTTGAATGGGAATGCTGACATTAAATGTTACGGATTAATGCTTGTTCAAGCTCATTTTCTTCATCCTTTTTCCATGTGCAGGCAGTATGAAAATGAATGTGGCAAATTAAGTTTTGTTTTTTTTCTTCCTAATTACAATAAATATTGCATTTCGTATTTTGACACATCACAAATGCAATTACAAAAAGATTTTCTTTGCATATGGAAAATTGCTTGTATTAATCCCCCCCCCCCCTTCCTACAGCCTGGCTGGGAGCTTCAATTTGTGCACAACTTCGTGAAAAGAACAATGCAGCACAGCTCAATTAAAAGCAGCGTGAGTAATGCATGTATGCATTGGACAGTAAATCAAGCCAAAAAGTTTTGGCCAAACTTGTCATTCTGCTTTATTTTCTCATAATTTATGAGAAAACAGGTGCTGGGGCTCTCGTATGCCGAATCTGTCTATCAAATCCAATTTAAGTCCATGAGGTCCTTCTCTTTCTTCCATCCCTTAAAGAAGGCAGTCATTACCCTGTAACAACTGTAACAACCTTCTTATCTACTTGCGAGCTTTTCTGTTCCCACTTACCCAGTCTCCTTTGTCTTCCTGCAGTGGTCTAATCTACTTAACATTGATCTTTGTATACGTGTACATGTTGTTTGCCTGCTCTCAACTGCCTCATTTTTGAGTGGTAAACCTTCAAAACAGTCAAACTTTGTTAGTCTTGTCCTCAAAACTCACAAAATATTCGCTCTAGGAAATAAACAAATCAGGAGTTTTTATTATATTATTGCCAAAAACACAAAAGTTAGAATGACCACAAAGTGAAGAATGCAAAAACAAAACCATCTCAAACTTTTTGGTCAAAAAAAGACAGAAGCTCAGAAAGTACAACATATCAGCCACAGAATGGCCCTCATCAGGGACTAACACGGGCTCTGTGTTCTCAGATCTTAAATTCCCTCCTGGAGGGGTGGAATGACACAAGCCTAGGATGGTGCACTTACCTTTGAGCTGTTTAATCTGGGTTTGATTCCGGGCCCAACTATAAACTGTCAGATTGGTGCTTTGGAGACAAGGTGTTGGATCACGCAGTGTGTCAACCATTGGATGGACCTCATGCTGGTGGCCTGTCTATTATCACTAGTTGGTGCATGCAAATGTTAAAGACTTCAGACAAAAAGTCGGTGAGTTATAGCTGTCATTCATATTGGCCAAATTCCGACAATTCCTGCCCTTACCTACAGGGGACACTGTACCAGCTGCACAATAAGCAGCCACTGTGTTTGAGAGAAGAAGAAGAAATCAGTCTTGCCCTGCCCTTCAAGGTTGACATAAAATATCTGAACACAGCACCTGTGTTAGTCCCTGATGAAAGTCACTCTATGGCTGAAACAGGTTTTCAGAGCCTTTGTCTTTTTTGATAAATCACTCGAGTTTTTTATGCTTTTGCATTTCATTTTTGCACGTTATCACAATTTTGTCGTTAACACAATTTTTTTTTTGCACGTTAACAATTTTGCACGTTAACACAATATCACACGTTATCACACGTTATTTCATCTGCACGTTATCACAATTTTGCTGATTATGGAGTCTCAAAACAACAAACTGTTCTTTCATACATTGTGAAAGACTTTGCAGGTGCACTTAAATTGGTAAGACATATTTGTTGTTCAATCAGTAAGTTCAAGTGAACTTTCACTATAAATAAAAGAAGAAATCAAATCGCCATTTTTGATGACACTCAGCAGCTGGGTTCAACCTGACATCAGAGATGACATTTTTTTTTATTTTAGACTGTTGAGGTCTAATGGCAAGGTCACATCTTAAGGTCAAAATTGTGTGCTGTTTCTTTTAAATGGCGAAGAGTGAACTAAGTTACTACTAACTAGTGTACCATTTGTAACACATCTTCAGGGTCAACAAGGAAATGTATTATTAAGTTATGGTAGATTTAAGTTAAAAGTCATGGTCACAGTTTGTGGACAAAGTTTTCCAAATCTAAATTTAAAAGATTATGACGGAAAAACCATTGCATGAATCTGGACAGCATTTGACGGACACATTGAGCGTTCGACAGATGTCACTGGATATTTTTGTGAGTTGCGGTCAAAAATCAAAAACCCTCATCTCAGATGCAGGTGAAAAGTACCACATTGCCTCTTGTGAAATTCTCATATTGCATGTATCTGCGCCGGGAGAACGATTATAACACCAGCCTCATTATCTACCTGTGTCCATACCTGTGTATCTTTGTTTTAACAGAATAGCTACTCACCTCTGAGCTGTCCAACTTCAGTTGAAATCCCAACCCAGCAATTAACTCACCCCACTGTTTTGCATGCAGGATGATACATCAATATGTGCGCGATCCATCCGAAGGTTGCCATTAAAGATCCCACAGTGTCCTTCATGAAGAATAAGCGATCTATTGCTGGTACCCTAAACAAATACAAAATTTATGCTCTAGCCTACAGGGGACACTACATTAGTGGTACAGCCACCCACAGAGTGATGATGTAAACCCACAGCTACGTGCTGTACACAGAATGATGATGATGGTGCTGATGTCGAACAAAATATCTGAGAAAAAAATATCTTAATAACAGTACCCAGCATTGCAAAACAGGGGTTTGTGCTTTGACGAGCTCTTCCCTATGTACACGTGCTTAATAAGGCTGCTGAAAAACTGCACTCATTTTGGCTTTGTTGTCATTTGACACAAGCTATGATTATAAGGTTGCTGAGCTGAATATATTTTCAAATAGTTAGAAAACACTTTTTTCTTGATGAGTCTGGTGCCCCTTGAATTTATAGCTAGAAAACCAATTTGGTTACACATTAATGTGTTGAAATATATTTACAGGAGGCAATCCACCAGCATCTGCTGCAAAAACACTGACATCCTTAAGAATGAGTCCTCCAGTATAACAGTGCCTTGGGCACACATTGCAATTTTCTTTTGCACTATTTTTTTAAGTATGGCATTCCAGTTGTCAAAGTTTTCTCCTTTCTGAAAAAAAAAGTTGAACGACCTAACTCACAAGATCTTTCTCCATTTTTTTTTTTGAGTCCCAAAG
The DNA here is from genome assembly GCF_056783735.1 of Eptatretus burgeri. Lineage (NCBI taxonomy): Eukaryota > Metazoa > Chordata > Myxini > Myxiniformes > Myxinidae > Eptatretus > Eptatretus burgeri. The sequence continues at coordinate 76,919,316 of NC_140962.1, read as the reverse complement.
GTGAAATTGCACAAAAATGAAGACATTATGTCAACAAATTATTGAACTTGTCATGGTTGTTCTTCGAGAAGGAAGTTTAGAAAAAGGGCTCGCAAGACTGTTTCTCCAGATTACAGGAATGCTGGAATAAATGGAATAATTTGGAAGAATACCATCAATGGGCCAGCTATGATTGGCTTATAATGGCAATATGATTTGTACAATAAAAATCGGTCGTACATTCAATATCTAAATGAGTGTAAAGTCTTTTTGAGTTCGATTAAGGCAGGTTTAATGAGGTTGATATACTTTTGCATTCTCTCCATTACTTGCAAGCAAACAGCCCTTTCTTTTGTCTTAAGGTCAGTTTCGCCGTATGGACTCGTGGGGGAATCCAGAACTAGCTCTGGTGGCCAATTAGCAGCCACGAGAAGCCAATTAAATTCCAGGAAATCGACACACCAATTGCGCGGAAGCATTTTCTGCCAAATAAATGCTAATTGTAGTGATAATTGTATGTTTTTGACAGGTGCTTTGAAACTAGCATATTTCATTTGAAAATCTAAAAATGAGACTATTGAATTCCGATTTTTCAAACCACTAAATTGACGTCCATCCTTATTTTGTTCGTTAATTTTGCATTCGAAGCAAAATGAATGATTTACATGCGATTTTTAGCGAATGATACTTGAAAGACAATGTTCAATCTTTTGAGTGAATGCATAAATTTAGGAAACACTTATGTCCACTGCAGCCGTTTCACAGCGCCACTTTGCGGAGAATGGTCCTACTCTGTACTTCTCAAAGAACTCATAAGTGGAACACACATAGCTCGTTTATAATCACCTCAGGTTATTATTATGTTTTACTTTCACAATAACCACAATACAGTGTGTTGTATTTCAGATGAGCCTTATGTGGCTCAGTGGTTAAGGTGGTGGCTTGGGATCCTTGGGGATCCTTGGGGATCCTTGGGGTCCTGAGTTTGAACCCCGCTGGCTGCTGAGTTAGCATCAGGGGGGGTCGACTCAGTCTGTCATCCTTCCAAAGGTTGGCAAAATGAGCACCAGTATACTGGTAATTATCCCTGCAGGGTCGAAGGCGACTAAAGGGTTGGCGTCAGGAAGGGCATCCGGCCGTAAAAAACATTTCCACAAGAAAAGGTACCATGATTAGAACATGCAAAAAGCTGACCCCTGATCAGGGATAAAGGCTTTCAAATGGTGTGATGATGAGTGTGTTGTATTTCAGAGTTCCTGCTTGAATTTGTTTTGTGAAAAAACTCGTTTTTACATTGCATAAATTATTTGGATACGTATTAAATAGACAGAAACTTTGTTTTTTCTTTCTTCACAAATTTTGTTAAACTCATTTGCTTCAAGTGGAGCATTATTTTGCACACCCTTTCAAATATATATATATATATATATATATATATATATATATATATATATATATATATATATATATATATATATATATATATATATATATATATATGGACAAAACAGAAGCTCAGCAGAGATTTGTTCGTTAAAAACAGATGATGAGAGGACATCAAGCAGACAAAAAATCGTCTCCAGCATTACAGGATGTAGCATTCAGTTCTGCACGGACAGCTACTGTCTGGCAGGCCCCTAATTAATAAAATATTTATTCGTTTAAAATAGTGTACACAGGAAGTACTCCAAGAACGTCATTAATGGGTCCCAAAAAAGTGTGACGTTGTTGGAAATGACATTTTTGGAAACAAATTTTCCCCATCTATCCATATATTAACACTGAAGGGCCAATTTTGTGCTCCTCCTCGCGGTCGCGTCACGTTTTTCTCGGGACTGTGACCTGGACTGAAAGAAACTTCGTACCTGTAAGAGTGCATCGCACATAGTGGCAATAGTCAAACTTCAACTCTGAAGCAGAATAAACACTTTTCGTTTTACATTCGTTTACATGGCGACATGTGACGTCACCGCTGAGAGGCGTAAGGACATCATGACATCATCAGTCATTCGCGGACGTCATTACGTCTGTCGTCGACAGACCGTCACCGCTGAGAGGTGTAATTCCACTCCTCGAAAATAGCGTCTGCAATGTAAAACCCTCTTCTGCACATGCTAACTACCTCAGAATGTGAATTTGACACAAAAAATGTCACAAGAAACATTGTATCTATATATTAATACTGAAGGACCAATTTTGTGCTCCTCCTTGCGGCCGCGTCACGTTTTTCTCGGCACTGTGAGCTGACAAGTTTTGACACGGTGTTTGTACGTCAAAGGAGACACGTGCACAAATCAGGGGACTTCTTCACAAGGAGTAGTGTACACCAAAAATGTCGTGTACAAGGACGTTTTGTAGGCCTCATTAGGTAAGGTCATGGAGTACATCAACTGGGATCCGGCTCTTACGAGAGCCGTCACTGGTTGTCATATTGGGCTCATGGAACAGAATCCGTCTGTGACGGGGTTTCGGCTAGTATAATAATAAGCTTGTTCATCCATCCGTGTGTAACACTCCGTTCCACCCATTGGTTGGACAGCTGGCCTGACTCCACCCACAATTGTCCCCTGAAAAGCCATACGGCACCTATGTCAGTGCTATGCGAAGCCATATGCATCTTTGGAGCTGTCTTATTCACAATCACCATGCCCTCCCTATAAGTTTCCCTTTCGACTGTTAAAAAGGATCATTAAATATTGAAAGGTTGGAGCCAATAGGTGTCACGGGCCTTGTGAAGGCCACAGTACGTTTCGACCTCAAGCTTCAGGCCTTGGCAGCAGTCTGTTGTCTCTTCACCACCTGAATAACTATGTGGAATTCTCTCGAGCAAAGGCTTTTACCGCGTCGATTATGCAGGTCCTTACTAAATTATTTCCGACTATTTTTCTCTTAAACAACTCGAACAAGCACCATAAACCCATGTCATTATAAAGGTCTTTGTTCGAGCAGTTCTGGGAATCTCACGAGATTGTGAAATAAAACACCTGTCATTATTTACTTTTAATGATGTGTATACAGTGAACCCTCAAATATGATCATGGAGGTTACATTCCTGGTAAATGTCACGATAGTTAAAATGGCGATAATTAAAACCAAGGGCTTATGGGAAAAGGGGCTTGAAGCAAATAATTTTGTCCATTCTTTAAATAAAATATAGAGGAAGGTCAGGGGCAGCCAGCAATAAACACATCACAATTGAAACAAGAGCGAGAATTCCTTTGCAATACAAGTCCCCTTCCGATGTGATATTTTCTAAGTCCAAAAAGGGCATCACTGAAAAATTGATGAATCGCCCTGACACTCGAATTGGTTCTGTAACTTATCATCATAAAGCCATGTACCAAGTTTCAGGTGAATGTTAAAATGTATGGGGAAAAAGTTTGCAAAACCACAGGTGGGACGGATGGAAGCAAACCTATCGTCCTCTCCGGTGAAACCAGTAGGGGACTAATAAATATGTAAAATATGTGTAAAGCATGATAACATTGAAATTAACATGTAGATAAAATAAATACAGCATAAAATAAACAACAATACAAGACTTTTACTTTTTTAATTAATTCCAAAACAGCGAGGTGATTTTTACGAAACAGTGAGGTGGGTGAGGGTAAGAATATTACGTACTCTGCCGTGTACGTATATAAATCACATGAATTAACTCGGGATTATGATTATGATGCTGTTGGATCAGCGTGTGGAGAGGGGAGGAATGTGGAGCAGGATTCAGTGATCAGAAGAGCAGCATTAGCTTTACGCTGAAGTCGCCTGAAGCATTGCCACATAAGCCGAAGGGTAAGACGATCCTTATCCATCTTATCTTGAACCCCGGAGCAGATCTTTCCTGCTTGGAGAAGAAGGTATCAGATGGCATCCTTCCAGAATAATCCAATCTCATCGGTGTTAAAAACCTGCTCCGGCTTAAATCCCTTCGCCTGGATTAGTTCCAAAAGCTGCGGTGGGTAGGTTTTTGCAGCATCATGGTCTGCCGATGCTGCTTCCCCGACTAAGTTTACATGATGGAGGCCGAATCTTATTTTGAATTTCTCAAACCAGCCCTTGCTGGCACGGAAGTCGTGGGTAGCTGTGGTTGAACTGGAGCCTTCGGCCCTAGGTGCCTCGTGGCAACATTGGTAAATGCACAATGATTTATCATGTATCACTGGTCCACAAAAGGCAATTTTTTTTCTGTTTATGGTCCTCAACACAAATATTAAGTGTTTTTTCCATCCTTTCAAAATGAGGATCATGGGACTGGAATTACACTTTTGCCCTTTGCGGAACGTTGGCTGCAACACTCGCATAGATATTTGACTCACTTTTACAGATATACCACACAGTAGTTTGATTGATCCCGTAGTGATGGTCCACAGATGTTGCACTTTCACCTCTTGCCAACCTATCTAACAACTCTGTTTTTTTTTCACACATCATAAACTTTCTCTGCCTTTTGGCACAACTAATTTTGTCCATCGTTTTACGTTTAGGCTCATTAAAAACGGTGCACGAGAAACAACAAAAGGCTCGTATTGGGAGGTAATCGTACACGTGGATGCAAACAATTACTCATTTCAGCTCAAAAATTGTGATTGGCCAAAATGAAATCCTGCGATAAGTCAATCGGAACATAATTAATAGGCTGCACACGATTGAAACAAGAGCGAGAATTCCTTTGCAATACAAGTCCTTTTGTAAGAAAAACCCGCGATATTTTTGTCCTTTGCAAAACCCGCGATATTTGAAACCATGATATTTGAGGGCTTACGGTATACTCATCAGGAAGAAAATTACTTTAGGGTCGTTTATTGACACAATTAGGCTGCTCATGGTCACTTTAGACTTTAGAGATACAATTCCACGGGGTTTCTGCATATCTTGCAGGATCGTGAGTTGGACAGGCAACCGTGATAACAATGACATGTTGGAGCAGTGCTGTTGCTGTTTCAATCATGGTTTCTGTTAAGTCGGTGATAGCATGATGGGGAAGGGAATGAGTTAAATATTCTGCTGTTTCGATGGGGTAATGAAGAAATGTGTAATGATCAATGTTGAAATGCACCTTTGCTTTTATGAGCTTGAGGAGTGGTGAGGGGAGGAAAGAGGGATGGAGTTGGGAGGGGGTGAGTGAAGATATGACAGTTGAGAGGGGGAGGTTGAGTATTTGGGGGGGGGAGGTTGAAGAGTTGTGGTGGGGGGCATGGAGAGAGGGTTTGAAGGGTTGGAGAGGGGAGGGGATTGAAGCATAGGGTGAATTTGCAGAACTTTTGAAAAAAAGAAAGTAATAAGCAAGACGACTCCTTACTAGGGAGGTCCGGGGGCATGCTCCCCCATAAAATTTTGAAAAATTGATGACAAAATATGCAATTTGGAGGTGATACTGTCCAAACTCTAACAAAAACTATGCAAATGAAAGTGACATTTGGGGAAGAATTTTTTTTATTTCACTTGAACATCCATTGCTGGAAAAATTATTTTCAGTTAGTTGGTACAGCATTTTGTTGTCTAAAAAATAAATGAATACTGAATACCACATACCTTTTCAGGACTTATAATACGAGTGTTTTATGAAGGGTGGGAGGAGGTGGTGTCACACGTCACATACTGGAGCGGTTTCCCGGAATCACCCTCGCTCCAGTGTAAACCAGAGGATTTATTACTGCCTTGTGTTTTCTGTGCATTTCTTTACTTGGCAGATACTGGACTCGTTAACACCATAATGTTTGCCTAAAAGACCTCGCCTGGCACCCCCTCTTGTGCGCTCGTGGCTATTTTGATTAGATTATATTTCCTGTATCAAGTAGGTTTTTCTTATGTCGGATCACGAGTGTACTTTGTCACTTGCAAAATCGAAGATTTTTCAATTGTATTGGTCAGTCGATTTTGTTCTTCTGTCCGTCTGTCTGTTTTTCACCTTCAAGGCACAATTCCAAACCGATTGTCATGAAACTTTACCAAGTTGTAGAGGTAGTCTCAACTGAGAAGCCTCTTGATTTTAAGGTGAAAGGTCAAAGGCCATTTTGAGATCAGATTTCTAAAATCGTCATTGTTCATCCGATTGATTTGAAAATTATGCAGCAATTGCATAGTGCATCACTGAATTGGGATACCAACTATTTTTGAGATCAAAAGGTCAAAGGTTAAACTAAAATCAATTTTTATCTGAAAAATTGTCAATTTCCATCTGAATGACCTGAGCTTTGATTAAGATTGTCAATTTTAATCTTAATGAAATGGAAAATTTGATGTATCCATGGCAACCTTTGGAGAGGGGGTGGATTTTGCAAGTATCATACGCTGCACGACGTCTTTTTCTTGTTTATTTATTTATGTTCCCATTTTCACGTCCATCTATCTTTTGTCCTGGGATTCTCCATTTTCATCATCCTGTGCCTTCTTATAATAAACAGTTATTCTGTAAGAACACGTTTGGTATGGTGGCCAGCCATTGCAGATTTAACATGTGAGAAACCATTTCTGCATGATTTTAATCGCAAATCCCCGGGGGAGGTTAAAATTGGTAATGTTCTCTAAAAAGAGACTGGCAGAATTAACAATTCCAACCACCCTCTCCAGAATGGGTTAGTAAACACACACAACGTCATGTGTGACGTGTACAAGTAAAGTTGTAAGTCGTAATAAACAAATGAGTTTTAAAAAAAATTGATTATATCACACTCAAGTCGTTATGCCCATCACACTTTTCTCATCCCCACTCCTCATTGCAGTGAAACGGAATTGAGAGCCTGATGAATTTATTCAATGTGGTGGTGCAGCATAGGCATGATAGGCCAAATGGGCTTCTCCTGCATCTATGCTCCTTGTTGAGATTTATTGATCAAGATCGATGTGGTCACAAACTTCACCAGCAGACATTATCAGGTTTTGTATTTGTGTGGAGCAGAATCGCATCTTTACTTTATACAATGCCAAGATGGCACTTCAGTATTTTCCGGGAAGTTCATGGAAGGGAATGGCAATGGGGAAATCCAACAATGAACGCTATTTCTGTATTTACCAACATAGACAGACATTCTCCTGCCTGGCGGAAATCTGATCATGGTAACGCGCTTGCAAGCTTTTGTACCCAGCTAACTTCTACTAAAATACCTCATAATTAAAAAAGCTTACATAATAAAAAACGATGGAAACCTACGTTTGAGTCGTTACAAAAATACGGATTTCCATCCAGATACAGAAGAGTTTCACCCATGTTGAAGCCTTGGGGTTGGGAGGGGGAGGTTGCGGACTTGGGGTTTGGGCGAGGGGGGGGGGGGGTTATTGACTTGATCTTTTTGGGGGTAGTGGGAGTTGAGGACTTGAAGTCTCATTTTACATTGTGCAGATGTTGTGGGACCCTGCTCATTGACATTAATGTAAATAACATTTAATGTGTCCTAAGTCTAAAAAAAAATTGCACGAAACACACCTTCAAATGAGCAAGACAGCATATGTTTGTACATTAACATTCAATAACATCCTAATCATAAAAACGAATAGTCCCAAGTGGGTTAGACGCCCGTCTCATGTTGGACAGCAGTCACCGATGAGCTGTATTAGGTGATATAGTGGGTCTTAGTGTTTTAAAGGGTCTTAGAGTTCTATAGGGTCTATGGAGTCTTAATGAGTCTAAAAGGGTCCAAAGTGTTTAAAGAGTCTTAAAAGGACTAAAAGAGTAAAGAGACTAATAAGGACTGTGAAAAGGACTCTGCCCTCACCCAACTCTATGTCCTTCCCTTCCCCTTTCTTTCCCGTTCTTCAAAGCAAGAGGGCATTCATGACATTAAGGAGGTAAAATTAAATTAAATATTGATTGAAATCGAATTAAATTGAGAGGTTAAAATTAAATATCGAGGAAACATCGATGACGAAATCTCGCGATATGTGATGGACGTACAAACATAAACGACATTTTGAGTGAATTAGTTAATTATCTCATCACCTGGATGGAAATTAAATAAAAAGGCTCCATTCGTTTTTGCACATGACGTCATGAATCATCATGCTCTGTTTCACAACGATAAGGTTCGCCACGTCAGAAGAGAAGGGAAAAACGAAAAAAAAATGTGAATGGACCCATTTCTGGAAGGACATGGTTGTAGCTTTAACAGTTATGGCTTTAAAATTACTGACCCTCAAATCAACTGTGAACCACCTTTGCTTGTGGAAACGCCGGCTGCAGTGACCAGCTTGAAATGGTGTAAAGCTCCTGGGATCTGTGGCATCCATGCTGAACTTCTCAAGGCTGGTGGAAATGCTGCACTCGTGTCGTTGCATGCAGTTCTGTACTCTGCCTGGAACACAGGCATCATCCCACCTGATTGGAAGAGGTGCCTTGTTGTCCCTCTCTGGAAAGGGAAGGGTGATCGCCAGGACTGCAACAACTACCGAGGAAGTGACGCTGCTCCCAGTGCCGGGCACTTTGTGGACATGCTGTACATGAGTGCCTCATTGAAGTCAATGGTTCGTTGCTTGTACCTTTTCCTTTTGTATGGAATAAAGCAAGGATGTTCCTTGTCTGGCCAGCTCTACTCCCTGTGCAGTGTGCATTGGGCCTTTTCTCTGATGAGGTGAAGGTTAACCAGCATTGTGGTGCTGCACATAAATATTTCCTTCATTCTTTCTGCTTATGCCGATGATGTTCTAGTGTTTGTGGGGAGTGCAAGAAACATGCAAATCGTTTATGACTGTCAGCAAATCTACTCGGTGATATCAACCGCAAAAATAAATTGGCAGAAGAGCTCTGGACTCCTGGTTGAACCTATACAGGTTGATGAACTCCCCACACTGTTTCAGCGATTCAACATGGAGTCATCATGAAGTTAAATATTTGGGGGTCTATTTGCCAATCTCTCCTTAATTCACACCTTGAAGCACTTTAGAGGATAAAATGCTGGTGAAGCTGAGAAACTGGAATAGACAACTAAAAATCCTGTCTCTGGATGGGAGAGCTCTTTTCATGAAAAAATTTGTCATTTCAAAACTGTTGTTCAAGCTTTCTTGCATAACAATTCAAGATGAGTTTCTGGCAAAGATGCAAAGGAAGTTGTTGGACTGCTTTTGGAATGGTAAGCATTGGGTATCTCTTGGAATCCTGAGCATGCCTCTTGCTGAAGGTAGACAAGAATTTTTCTGCCTTTGTAGCCACTTTTACACCTTGCGGCTGCAGACAATTCAGCGTTACCTTTATGTGAACCTAATACCACGATGGTGCATGCTAGTCGCAAGCATCATTATTTTTCAGTAAAGCACTCAGTGTAGGGTATAAAAGGCAAATATTCATTATCAATTCCCAAAACCTTGCCAGTGATCTTTTGCCGTATTTTTTTTCATCAGAAAATGCTGAAGGTCTGGTATGCAGTTCATATGAAAAGAGCAAATGGTCCTCACCCAGGGAAAGACCTGCTGTAAGAGCCACTTTTCCTCAACCCACTTCTACAGCCCCCAACGCGAGCTAGCCTCACTAGAAGGAGAAAACTCTTGTCTAAGGCTATATTCACAGAGGGAGATCTCTTTAAGGACAGGAAGAATGATGTTCTCTCACCTGATGAACTTGCAGCAAAGATGAATCTACAGATGATCAGAGTTCCTTTGAGGATACTCAAGGAGGTTAAGAACTCGTTTCTTCCTGATTGGATTACCTGGAGAATTCTTGCGAAGGTGATGAAGACGTGCAGGTTTGCCCCCATACTTCCATCACTTTTATACCACGAGAGCACAATCTCTCCTAACCACCACCCAAACATAATATCAGCAAGGTCCCTGGTACAGCTGGGGTCCTCTGTGAACTGTCAAGGAAGGAAATGTATGTGCCTGTAGTCTACTCACTCCACTTTGTTGCAAAAGCAAATCGGCTGGACACTCCCTGGCATGAGGTACTTCTGCGTCCGTTGCTTGGCCATCCAAGTTGGGAATCTTTTTATCTCTACTCAACACCAAGGATGGTGAGAGACCTTAGTTGGAGATTGCTTCATGGGACACTGAGTTCTGGAGTTCTGCTGCAACACTTCACAAACTTTCCTGGTGGATGTTGCTTCTATCGGGAAACGGAAATCATCTTTCACATGTATACCTACAATGCCAATGTTTTCAACGAGTTTTTTGCTGGTGAAAAACCTGCCGTCATGCTTTTGGCTTAATTTTTCCCCAACACTTTTGATTATTGTTCATCCTGTAAAGAATGAGAGTGGATCATGGGATCTCCTTTTTAACTTTATTGTCAGGTCAGGTATGGGAGCATGTGCTGGAGAAGCGCGTCGCTGCGTCAACTTTCCGCCGGTACTCCAGGGGCCTCCGTCTGGCCATCCCCCAGGCAGATGCCAGGCCCATCCCCATCTCCTTGAGATGATGGTCAACCTGCTGCAACCACGAGGCACGTGGTCGGCCCACTGGCCTCCTCCACTCACGAGACTCCCCCGCTGAGAGAATCTGGTGAGCAGGATCAGCATCAGGAAACCGAGCCACATGTCCATACAGCCGCAACTGACGCTCACGGACCATGCAGGTAACAAATCTCATCCGAGTCTCTCAGCAACCGCTCGTTGGACACAAAATCCAACCAGCGATAGCCAAGGATTCTCCGAAGAGACCTGGTATCAAAGGAATTAAGTCTCCGTCTCAGATCCTTGGTCAGAGTCCAAGTCTCGCATCCATAGAGCAAGACTGGAAGTACCAAGGACCTGAAGACTCGGACTTTCATCCTCCCGCACAGGTACCGGCAGCGCCACACCCCATGATCCAGTGAATCCATGACTCCCCAGGCCTGACCCAGATGTCTATTGACCTCTGATTCACAGCCAGTAGAGACATGAATATCACTGCCAAGGTAAGTGAATCTCTCCACGACCTCAATATCCTCACCACAAACAGACACAGACAGGACAGCAGCATCCAAGATGTCACCGAAAGCCTGGATCTTAGTTTCGACCCAAGAAACCCGTAATCCCAGCGGCTCCGACTCCTCATTCAGCACCTCGAGGGCCCCCTAAAGGATATCTAAAGTCTCCGCAAAGATGACTGCATCATCTGCAAAATCAAAGTCCGAGATCTTGACATTCCCAAACGATGCACCGCAGCTTGATCTCTCCGACATCCTCCCTAAAATCCAGTCCATACAAGTGCTGAAAAGTGTGGGGGCCAGTACACACCCCTGACGAACTCCAGTAACAACTGGAAATAAGTCAGAGATGGTACCACCACACTTCACAGCACTCTCAGTACCAGAGTATAGTTCAGACATCAGATCGATCAGTTTTGGTGGCACCCCACGAAGACCAAGAATCCTCCAGAGGACATCCCGATTCACTGAATCGAACGCATTACAGAGATCAACATAGGCTGCAAGCAGCCCCTGCCGAAACTCTCGTCTGCGTTCGGTGAGGACATGAAGAGCAAGGATACGGTCAATCGTTGACCTCTTTGGTGTAAAGCCTGATTGCTCTGGACGCTGGTCTCAAGCAAATGGTGGTGAACCCTATTAATAATTATCCGAGCAAAGACCTTGCCCGGCACTGAGAGCAGCGTCACCCCTCGGTAGTTGTTGCAGTCTTGGCGATCACCCTTCCCTTTCCAAAGAGGAACAACAAGGCCCCTCTTCCAATCAGTTGGGATGATGCCTGTGTTCCAGGCAGAGCACAAAACTGCATGCAACGACACGTGTGCAACATTTCCACCAGCCTTGAGAAGTTCAGCATGGATGCCACAGATCCCTGGAGCTTTGCCCCGTTTCAACCGGTTCACCGCAGCCCGTGTTTCCACAAGCGAAGGTGGACCACAGTTGATTCGAGGGTCAGCAACAGGGATTGTAACACCCTTGACGTCCAACTCGACAGCTGGGGGATCAGCCTGGTACAACCGCTCAAAGTAACTGGCCCAGCGGGCCTTCACTTTAGACTCCTCTGTCAAGAGCCTACCACTCTCTGCTCTAACTGCAGTGCTCCGAGGGATGGGCTTGGATGAACGCAATGCGCGAATTCCCCTGTAAACGGGACGAGAATCACCTGTCCACAGGTGATGCTCTACCCCCTCAAAGATTCCTCGCACATAGGCCTCCTTGTCCACCCTCAGTGGACCTCCTTGTCCTATCGGTTCCACCCTCAGTGCACGTACAGTTTTACGCCTCAGCTCCCTGAACAGCTCAGCTCTGCCATTCAGCCTGGCCCTGCGACTCTGGTCAATGGTATCCAGTGTCCCTTGAGAGACAAAATTCTTCTTTGCCCTGCGGTGAGTTCCAAGACATCCACCGGCAATATCAAGGACGGTGGTCTTAAAGGCGCTCCACAACTCTTCAGGACCCCCCAAAGCACCCAGACCCCCCAAGTGTCCACTCAGCCCATTCGCAAACTCCTCAGCTACTCTCTCATTCCTGAGCTTGCCAACATCGAGCCGAGGCTGGGATGGTACCATTCTCCAGGATTTAAGGTGCAGCTTTAGAGTTGCTACAACAAGCCTGTGGTCAATATTGAGGAACTGAGCACTCTGGTGGGCCCTGCAGTTCTGGATCATCCTCCAGCGATTTTCATCCTCCTGCACAGATACCGGCAGCCCCACACCCCATGATCCAGTGAATCCATGACTTTATTGTGATCTCTGGAAAACTTGTAATATACAAAACCGGAAAGGCAAAGATTGAAAGTGATGTGATAAAGCATAGTTTTGCATGTGTGAAATTCAATATGCTCACATATCACTTCAGAGTTAAAGGTGGCACAATCGTCCAAAACTATTGGGTGGTTGAAAGAAATTTACCATATTCCCCACAAGGTACTTTTCTTTTACTTGTATGATTGTTAGTATTAGTGCCCTATCGGTATCACCGGAGAGGACGATAGGTTTGCTCTCTGTCCATCCGTCCTGCCTGTGGTTTTTCAGACTTTTTCCCATACCCTTTAACATATTCCCCTGAAACTTGGTATATGGCTTTATTTTGATAAATTACAGAATAAGTTCGAGTTTCAGGGCATTTCATAAATTTTTCACAGTTATACCCTTTTTGGACTTAGAAAATATCACATCGGTAGGGGACATGTATTGCAAAGCAATTCTCGCTCTTGTTATTATTGGTCCCCAACGGGTTTCACGAGAGAAGGCGAAAGGTTTTTTTTGCCGTCTGTCTGTCCGTCCCACCTGTTGTTTTTCAGAATTTTTTCCAAACACTTTAATATATTTGGCTAGAACTATGCCCTCACCGATAGCTCTTTGTGCATCCACATTCGACGAGTCGGAAAAAAGAGAAAGAACGCATAAGCATTGGAACTACCACTCGTGGGTGTTTGTCGATTTCACCTCTTGCACAATACTGCATCCGGACTGGATGGTGCTTGGTCCGCATACTTCCTCAGCATCCCATTCCGTTCATTCTGTTTCAGCAGAAAGCACCTACTACTCCAGTAGCAGCCAGTGCATCCAGCAAGAACCCAGCAACCACCGCACCAGCTCTTTCCATTGACCAGTTCCGATATTTAAGGAACTCGGGAGAGGTGAAATTCCGTGGGGATCAAGGCTGAATCACCGCCTCTCGTCGGTGTGGTTCTTGAGAGCAAGAGTCACATGCCGCCCTCGTTGCTCCTAGTGTGGCACGCTCATTGGTCTAGACGTGCTCTGTGGTGACATCACCTTCTCCATGAGTTCGCTGGTTTAGAATCACTTTCACTCATTCTCTGAATGTGCCATGCACAAGAGCTCCTGACTTAACATGGGGCCAACGTTCAGCAGTCCCCATTTGTCACTCGAACGCCCGGGAAGGGCGCAGATGGCTTGCTGGATAGCAGTGCGGTTCTTGCTGACAGGAATGTGATGGAACGGTGAGCACACACTCACGCCTTGGTGTAAAGGCTTTGTTTGTGGCGGTGCCGGGCCTGGGTACAAGCGTGAACCAAAGGTGTCTGTGGACGAGGCCAGATGATGGGCCCGATGTGCGGGAAGGCAGTTTGCAATGGTGAGACGTATGAGACTGGTGTGGTTGTGGAGTCGAAGCGTCGTTGTTGGGTGATAGCGATGTGGACAATGGAAGAAGGCTGGAAAAGCGAGCTTGAAGGGTGGTGTTTAATGGAATTAAAGTCTGGTGTGTGTCTGAAGCAGGCAGGGTGATAAGGTCAGGTATGGGAGCATGTGCTGGAGAAGCGCGTCGCTGCGTCAACTTTCCACCCGTACTCCAGGAGCCTCCTTCTGGCCATCCCCCAAGTAGATGGCTGGCCCATCCCCATCTCATTGAGATGCTGATCAACCTGCTGCAACCACGAGGCACGTGGTCGGCCCATTGGGCTCTTCCACTCACGAGGCTCCCTCGCTGAGAGAATCTGGTGAGCAGGATCAGCATCAGGAAAACGAGCCACATGTCCATACAGCTGCAGCTGACTCACGGACTACGCAGGTCCATCATCTCACAGATCCGTGAAAACAAATCTCATTTGAGTCTTTCAGCAACCGCTCTTTGGACACAAAGTCCGACCACGACAGCCAAGGATTCTCCGAAGAGACCTGGTACCAAAGGAATTAAGTCTCCGTCTCAGATCCCTGGTCAGAGTCCAAGTCTCACATCCGTACAGCAAGACTGGAAGCGCCAAGGACCTGAAGACTCGGATTTTCATCCTCCTGCACAGATACCGGCAGCGCCACACCCCATGATCCAGTGAATCCATGACTCCCCAGGCCCGACATAGACGTCTATTGACCTCTGGCTCACAGCCAGCAGAGACATGAATATTACAGCCAAGGTAAGTGAATCTCTCCGTGAACTCAACATCCTTACCACAAATAGGTACAGACAAGACAGCAGCATCCAAGATGTCATTGAAAGCCTGGATCACTGGCATGTGTGAGAATTGTGATGACGAAGGCTATTGTGGTTGAAATAGCAGTTTGGTTGTGACACACAGATTCAAACAAGGTTTTGGCATGCATATGCAAATTAGGCTGCTAGCAGCAAGTGCTTGGTCATAAGTTGAAGATAGTGTACAGAGAAGATAATGGGGAAGAATGGGGCAAAAAAAACCTCACTTATCCCTCACAATGCATATTCACTTTGTAATCCATAAGACACAACGGGAGGACCCTATCTGGAACAAGTAATGATGGAATAACTACCTCTGGAACCACTGTATGTTGTGTGCCATTAAGTTGGTTCTGAGAACCATCACAATAAGTTCCACAAGAAGTTCGAGTTTCAGGGCATTTCGTCAATTTTTCACAGTTATGCCTTTTTCAGACTTAGAAAATATCACATAGGTAGGGGACATGTATTGCAAAGCAATGCTCACTTTTGTTTGTGGATACTTAATTTTTGTTTCAGCTTCTCTCCCTCGTTATCTGTCTTGGTCATGATTTCTCTTTTAAATGCTCCACATTGGCCACTGCAGTTCTAACCATGGACTTGCAGAGAGATGAGGAATTCGAGCGACATTATACAGGAAACTTGTCTGCCTGAGGTTTCCTGCGCCCTGAGCGCATGCCTCCAAAGCCAAACTACGACTGCTACTACGACTTCGACTATTTCATTCCCACATTCTTGTAGGGCTGGTCAGGGAAGGTCTTTGGCTTGTGTTTCATGACCCGTCTGGCCAAGCCTGATTTGGAAGTTAACCAGGGTGCTCGTGATACAACAACTCGCTTACTCCAAGCAAAGAACACTGTGATCTTTTAACTGATTTTGGAGACCTCCATAGAAGGGCAGGTCGTATAAGCTGAGGAATGTCAGGATAGCTGCACGAGTTATGGCCTGCGAGCCTCGAAGCTATCCGGTCCTGAAATAATTGTGCTGTTGAGTCAAATATACTAATCTGGCATTTCGGTATGGAGCCAGCAGGTGGCGTTGCACCTTGAAGCACACCGTTCTTCAAAAAAGGATATCACAATGGTCTCACCTCATGGAGGAGCTGAACTACAAAAGGCAACATGCACAACAAACTACAAAAAGGGAAGTGAAGAGGGCGGGTGTCGGGGGATAGAGGAGATTGACGTGTACAAGGAGAAAAACACAAAAACCTAAATCTGGTTGTCCTGCCTACATGTTGGCTTTCATAGTAATTTTAGACATTTTATATCACAGTAGATCTATGGCTGGCAGGATGGCTAAGAGGTATGCATGTTTACCTCTAAGCTGTGTAGCCTGGGTTTGAATCCCTACCTAGCAATAAACTATCATCCTGGTATTTCACAGGCATGGCATCCTCCAGCATTCATTGGTGGGCGTTAAACATCCGATGGTGTCCTCTCTGTAGAGTAGGCAAGCTATCGCTGGCACCATGAACAAATTCCTGCCATCAGTGGCACAGCTGCGTCCTCAGGCAATGATGCTACCCCGCAGTCTGGTGCTGCATACCGACGAAGAAGAAGACGATGGACATAACGAAAACAAGGCTCGGCGATGCATTGTGTTTAGAGCGTCAACTCCGAGTGTGGGAGGTCGTTGGTTCAAACTCCTTGCTGAGTCAGAACAAAGATTTTTTTTTTTAAACAGTAAAAAATGACAAGGTGCGTGCTCCTTCATTGCTTGATGCTCAGCATTTAAAACGATAGAGGACGGACAAACCACCCAGTACAACCCTTGTAGCACCATGACCATGTAAAGAGTCTGGGACATATATCAAAATGAACAATCCATCCAAAATGGTTGGTCACATCAGGGAGTGGAGACGCGCCACATTCCCTGATGGCCGCATGATTTATAAGTTAATTACAAAAACGAGATGTGGATATTGTTCGAGAACGCACATGAGGCCGGGATCAAATCCGATCAAATTCAGCCTGCTGGTTGCATCATTGCTGCTGCGGTGCCCCCTTCCCAATCATGCAGGAGTTCGTAAAAAAATTTCAGGGTGCCGTGGATAACTCACCGCCCTCTTCGCAAAATATACCACATAGTGAGTGGTATCTCTCCAGGGGTAACCACCAGGGTGACAGTTTATACGCTTGATGGAGATTCGAATCCAGGCTAGACGGGCTCATCAGCTCAGTGTGCAACCACCTCGTCATCGGCTCACCTGCCAGCCAGGTAGAGAGCTGAATCGTCCGGAATCGCACAAGGAACGCCGTGTGCTGCCTTATTACGGGCGTGCGTGCCTGAAAAGATGGCGATCCAACCGAAATGTCTCTTTCTTTGGAATAAAATAAAAATTAAAAAAAAACCCAAATAGTTTCACTCCATTGATCTTGCACGTACGACGACGACGAGCTGGGACATCAGCAGCTAATTAGTTCGTCTCCATGGAGACGGCGTCTAATGAGGTGAAGTGCGGGTCACGGCCATGGAAACGAGGTGATGGAGAGTGCACGGTGAGGGCGCCCGTGAGGCTGTGTGACGGTTCTTCATCCTTTCACGGCTTGTTTAATGTGCTGACGTCGTGCGGCCGTTCCGTTGTGTCCGGGCTCTCGTTGCGTCTCATCCCCTTGTCTCGTTACTAGGAAATTGCCTTTGAAACCGCAGTGAAGCTTTGCACTGGGGGCTGCAAGGATCGTCGCGTTATAACGGTCTCTCCTTTTGATAAATGCTCTCTGAGCCTGAGAGGTTGGCGGTTCGAACCCCAGCAGTCCACGCCAAAGACGTTAAAAAATGGTCCGTGCTGCTTCCTTGCTTGATGCTGAGCATTTAGGAAGGAAAGAGCCGGCACAATGAGTCTGCTTAAAAAAAATGCAGGCTTTGATGGGTCTAATGGTCTCCTGTATTAAAGTCCCTTGTTGTCAGGGAACTCATATTATTGTTATTAGTCCCCGACCGGGTTTCACCAGAGAGGACTTTCGGTTTGCTCTCCGTCCGTCTGTCGCATCTGTGGTTTTTCAGACTTTTCCCCCATACCCTTTAACATAATCAACTAAAACTTGGTACATGACTTTATTATGATAAGTTAGAGAACAAGTTCGAGTTTCTGGGCGATTCGTCAATTTTTCACAGTTTACGGCCTTTTTGAACTCAGAAACATATCACATCGGTCGGGGACATGTATTGCAAACAAAATTCTCGCTCTCGTTATTAATTGATCTCCAGTAGGTTGTTGGGATTAAAATTGTCTTTTTTTTAAGCCATGGCAATGATTGGTAGTGTTTGTCTAAACGTTTATTTTATGCCTTCTTCGTTCGCTATCTGGCAGTTACTTTTCTTACATTCACAACTCCTACCACTACTAGTACCTGGCTGACCAGGCCAACTGTGCATCGATGAAACGTTCGAGGAATTTGTGATTTGTTTAGGGTGCCGGGGATACAACTCCCCTACTCTTCATGGAGGACACCAGAGGATCTTTTTGGGTGTTTGTGTGCATGTGTATGGAGTACTGTTGGTGGGGGTCTCGTCAAGGGGTGTTGTGTGGTTGATGTTTTTTTGACCCAAGCACATTCCCCCTCCTCTGGGGGAGTAGGGGGGGGATACAAAAAAATACAAAAAGCCCACAAAAAACACTTGATTTAACTAAAAAAACAAAACATTTTGCATTTCCTTATTTTGATCTTGTGTTGTTATACTCGGTGTGATTTTGATGTAGGGCAGTCATGATCGGCTGAATGGCCTCCACATGTGTCTAAATTCCTTGTGTTTAACGTCCACAAACTAATACTAGCAGATGAGATGCTCAGCTTAACGCCCATCCGAGGGAGGGCACACTTGGTGATACAGCACCCTCACTGCAATGCACCGATACATCGGTTTATAATCTTGTTGGGAATCGAGCATAGACTAGACAGATAGCTGTAGTGCTAATTCTGCACCAACCGGTCAGAAATCCCTAATATTTAGTAACGAGCACAAGCCCGTGGTAAAAATGCCACCAAATTAAAAAAAACAAAAACAGGAAAGCCTTTTATTCTTGCATTGGTTGAAATAGCTCCAAAATGGGAGGTTACATATTTCTTAACAGAAAATAAAAAAATTTTGAGAGTGATCGAGGCAGTGATCTGTTGCCAATACATCACCCCTGTTAAATATTTTGGCTGATTGAAAAAATTATAATTTTCCTGCAGGTTTTGATTAATTTGAAACAACCTTTACTGAACGTTTTTTTTTTCTCCCTGAGGAGCGTTTCCATGTTTCAGGGTGGGACAGACAGCATTTGTCACACTGTATCTGTATATGAAGACCACAATGGGAAAACCAGAGATGTCACTTTTTATAAATTTCAGGGTTATTGCACCTGCCAATAGTTGGCAACATAAGGTTTCCTCTCACAATATTACTTTAACAAATAACCAGGGTGTCACATAATTTATGTGGTATAAAGTTTAGCCGTGCAATGAAAAAACAAGTGTTGTCAAAGCTGAACAAGTAGAAACCCAGAGTTGTCAGTACTTTACTCCTGGTTATCTCCTTTTCATTCATGTTAACTGTTCCACCATAATATTCAGACTTGAGAAACTAAAAAATGAAAGGTTGTAAAACTTTCAGAGCATAAACTCTGAGCACTACAATGGCCTATTTGGTTATATAATGGGCTCCGTAGTTGGTGCATATCGTGGTTCAAGCCTGGTCAAACCTTTATTGTGACTTTTATGGGACCCACGCCGTGACTTAATGGTTAGCGCGTCTGAGTACCCATCCTCATTCGATGTACCCACCGCCCAATCAACCTGCTTAGGTATATGAGGGAGTCACATGAGGTGACTTCGGCTATCGCGGGGGTGGTTTATCCTTGGTTTCCTCCCGGTTTTCCATCATATTAAGTAGCACGGAGTAAGAAATGGAGAATCCATCGTCATATAAGCGAAATACCCTTGAGTATGGCGTTGAACACCAATCAAACAAAAAAACAATGACCGTTTAATATTGAAAAAAAATAATCTGTGATCACCAAAGTCATGTAATGTATGCTAATAACCAACAAGCATGAATTTGCTACACATCCTGGGTTAAAATTGCATGGCAATTATTAAACAAGGGAATAACCAGTGATGTCAGTTTGCAACATTGATTCGTTCTTTGCTCTTAAATTAAATAACACAGAAGCTTGGCAAATGCTACATGCTTAATTTGATCGGCCAATGATCACTCTTCCTTTCACTGGAAAAGAAATCTATATGACAGTTATTAAACAGTCCACCAAAGTCTTGATACTTTGTTTTTCAGTTTCTTCAAAATTGACTTATCCTGACGTCTCCGGTTTTCCCCTTGTGGTCTATATATATATATATATATATATATATATATATATATATATATATATATATATATATATATATATATATATATATATATATATATATATATATATATATATATATATATATATATATATATATATATATATATATATATATATATATATATATATATATATATATATATATATATATATATATATATATATATATATATATATATACATATATATATATATATATACATATATATATATATATATATATATATATATATATATATATACATATATATATATATATATATATATATATACATATATATATATATATATATATATATATATATATATATATATATATATATATATATATATATATATATATATATATATATATATATATATATATATCTATATATATATATATATATATATATATGTATATATATATATATATATATATATATATATATATGTATATATATATATATATATATATATATATACATATATATACACACTAGTGCGGGCCCGTAGGGGCGGGCCGGCAGGGGCGGGCCCGTAGGTGCGTACCAGTATGTGCAGCTTCGTGCCTGCAGTATCAGATCCCCAGCATCAATTGTGACGTCATATCAAACGAAGAAGAAGAATTGTGATGACCCCTCACTCTCCCCCCTCTCCCCCTCCTCTCTCCCTCCTCCTCTGTCCCCCCTCCTCTGTTCCTCCCCTCTCTTGCCCCCCTCTCACCCCTATCTCGCCCTTCTCTCTCCCCCTCCTCTTGCCCCCTCTCACCCCCTCTCTTGCCCTTCTCTCTCCCCCTCCTCTGTTCCCCTCCTCTCTCCATCCCCTCTGTTGCCCCCCTCTCACGCCCTTTTCTCTCCCCTCCTCTTGCCCCCCTCTCACCCCCTATCTCGCCCTTCTCTCTCCCCCCTCCTCTTGCCCCCCTCTCACCCCCTCTCTCGCCCTTCTCTCTCCCCCTCATGCCCCCCTCTCCGCCCTTCTCTCTCCCTTCTCTCTCCCCCTCCTCTCTCTCCCTCCCCTCTCTTGCCACCCCGTCTCACCCCTCTCACCCCTCCTCTCTCCCACTCCTCTGTCCCCCCTCCTCTCTTGCCCCTCTCTCTCCCCTCCTCTCTCTCCCCCTCCTCTCTCTCCCTCCCCTCTCTTGCCACCCTCCTCTCACCCCTCTCACCCCCTCCTCTCTCCCCCTCCTCTGTCCCCTCCTCTCTCTTGCCCCCTCTCTCCCCCTCCTCTCTCCCTCCCTCTCTTGCCCTTCTCTCTCGCCCCCTCTCTCCCCCCTCTCTCTGTAAATGTATTCACAAATGTCTACCAAGCACAACTATTAATTCCAACCTTGGGAAAAAACAGCTTTCAAACCCTTGGGAAACAGCTGTTTCCCTCGGGAAAATCCAAACCTTAGGATTAATTAATAATTTGAATAATAAATAATCAAACCTTGGGAGTAAATAATTAAATAACTTAATAATTAAATAATAATCAAACCTTGGGATTAATTAATTAATTCAAACCTTGGGAAAGAACAGCTTTCAAACCTTGGGAGACACTTGGGAAACAGCTGAAATGGATGAGGAAGAACGATATCAAACTTTGAAAAGGCACATACCCAGGTCCCCAGTGTCGATTGTGACATCACACTAAATGAAGAAAAATTGTGACGTCAATCCTTCAAAAAAAAAAATTTAAATAAACATTAATTGTCACGTCATTCTGTATGTCATAGCACCTTGTCCTGTCATTGGTTCACAGATACATGGCCGTAACTTGGGAACCGCTCGTCTGATTGATATCAAACCTTGAAAAGGCACATCCGCGGGGCCCCGGCAATATTCCTGGCAAGTTTCAATCCGATCGGACCGGTGGTCGTCTGGTTATTAATAATTTGGGGAAAAAATGGCATGATAAGGCGAGAAGGTGGAACAACATCTTCAGCTGCCATATATACACCTTTTCAACACTAAAAAAGCAATAAAATGGCCGTAACTTGGGAACCGCTTGTCTGATCGACATCAAACCTCGAAAAGGCACATCCGTGGGTCCCCAGCAATATTCTTGGCAAGTTTCAATGAGATCGGACCCGCGGTCGTCGAGAAACGGCGAGATAATATATATATATATATATATATATATATATATATATATATATATATATATATATATATATATATATATTATCCATCAATACATATTTATTTATACATAAATATATATTTATCCATAAATACATATATATTTAATATTTATACATATATATTTATACATAAATACATATTTATATTTCCACACACACACACACACACACACACACACACACACATATATATATATATATATATATATATATATATATATATATATATATATATATATATATATATATATATATATATATATATATATATATATATATATATCGTTATATATATATCGTTATATATATATATATATATATATATATATATATATATATATATATATATATATATATATATATATATATATATATATATATAGTTATATATAGTTTTATATATATATATATATATATATATATATATATATATATATATATATATAGTTATATATAGTTATATATATATATATATATATATATATATATATATATATATATATATATATAGTTATATATAGTTATATATATATATATATATATATAGTTATATATATATATATATATATAGTTATATATATATATATATATATATATATATATATATATATATATATATATATATATATATATATATATATATATATATATATATATATATATATATATATATATATATATATATATATATATATATATATATATATATATATATATATATATATATATATATATATATATATATATATATATATATATATATATATATATATATATATATATATATATATATATATATATATATATATATATATATATATATATATATATATATATATATATATATATATATATATATATATATATATATATATATATATATATATATATATATATATATATATATATATATATATATATATATATATATATATATATATATATATATATATATATATATATATATATATATATATATATATATATATATATATATATATATATATATATATATATATATATATATATATATATATATATATATATATATATATATATATATATATATATATATATATATATATATATATATATATATAGTTATATATATATATAGTTATATATATATATATATATATATATATATATATATATATATATAGTTATATATATATATATATATATATATATATATATATATATATATATATATATATATATATATATATATATATATATATATATATATATATATATATATATATATAGTTATATATATATATATATATATATAGTTATATATATATAGTTATATATATAGTTACACATAAATATATATGATCGATTAAAAAGGCTGATGCCATCTTTCTGTAAACTCGAGATAATTCAGTACTTTTACAGCTTTGTTTTCTTCCTCTGCATCCATTTGTCCAAAGCTTTCCTTCCCTATTCAGGTGCCTTTAATAGCAGATCAATCCTCAGTTTACAGCTTAACTCAATCCCCTGAGCTTAAAACACAGTTTGCTTTTATCTTTAAGTCAAGTCTGTCTCCGGTGTGTGTTCCTCCTTTTTGAATGTCCACTCACCTTGTGGTGGCTTCATGGCGGACAAGTTTGAAGCAAGGCTGAGTGCTTCAACTGCCTTGACATCCAAAGCTTGTTTTCCTAACTCTTCCCGCCTCATTTGTTCTCTTAGCCTGGACTGATACCTCATATCAACATGACCTTTCCAACCACAAAAGTTAAGAATCAATTGGCTTAGCTCGACAACTCATGATCTAATTTATTGAACCTTTAGCCAAAAACACTATTTTATCTTCCAAAAGTGCTTTTTCCAAGCTGGCACGAACACCCCTGAGGAGCTGTCATCGATCACCATGAAAACCTGTCTTTATCATCATTTTAAAATGTAACACTCAAACTAAACCCGACAATATTATTTATGCACCTGTTAGCCAACCCACACATTCAGTGAAGACCATGTTCTAAAATCAATAAACGCAGATTCTCTTGAATTTCTCTCCAACGTTTTGTTCATTAATTACCAGTTCGTGTTTTTTTGCAACTTCACATGACAATCACTTGCTATTTTCTGGGTAAAGTGTTGGTTTACAGGTTTTCAGCTTGCTTGTTTGTTGTGTAAATGTTGGATGGGTGTTTAAAAAGCAGTACGATTTGGTATGATATTGCGGAATTGGACTTGTCCAATCCAACAGTGAATTCATCATCTATACCAGTGTTTCTCAAGGTGGGGCGCACGCCCCACCGGTGGGGCATGGCAATATTTTGGTGGAGCATGAGGATTCATAATTAATGAATTAATATATGATCGCTTTCGAGAGAAAGAGAGAGAGAAAGCGAAGAGAAATCGACTGGAAATCACGAAACGTGGTGATTTAAGGCTGAAACTGACAAAATTGGTTCCTCAAATCAAACAAATCCGCAGCCAGCGTCAAGGGCCGGGCTCCCATTGAAGTGACTAGCAATTGAATAAAATTTGCAATAAAGTATTAACAAAGTCTTTTGAATACATATGTAGTACAAGCCGGTAGGCGGCGATGGGTCGCCAGGCATGGAAACTATAAGATGCAGAGCAAAATGGATGTCATATAGCGGATAGGGAATCACCTTAAGATTATGCATATCAAATCTCATCCAGTTCCATCTACTGATAACTACTCGGTATCCATTTGAATGAAAAGTACCGAAAATGCGGTTTGAAATCGGAAATCCCCAAAGTTCGAGGGGGTGCTGTGGGTGAACAAAGATCTAAATCGAAAATCCGGCTCAATCGTTTGTGCACAATGTATTCCAGACGATTAGTGTGAATTTTCATGACCATCCGACCATAACCCTAGGAGGAGTAGCATTTGGCGCGAAGGCACCTCCAGCTCTCGCATATTATCGATTTTTGCACTAATTGACCTTTGACCCCTGACCTAAGCGAAATCCGTCAATATGTCCTGAGGCAAAGTTGTAGTACTCATTGAGTACCATGAACCTGCAAAGTTTCATTCGGATCGATGCACTCACCTGGTCGCAAGGTGGCCTTCAATTGTCGCCAATTTTTGGGCATACCCCATTTGTAGGGGGCGCTGCGGGTAAAGTATTCCATATATCACAAAAACCGGAACATATTTGATAGAGCATCACCTGTAGATCATTCGTGCCAAATTTCATAACCCTACGTGGGATAATGTCTTTCGGAATTGATTTCGCGTGAATGGTACCGATTTTGAATGTTTTTCAGTTGTTGCTAGGGGACCAAAGCGTCCCAAGCAACCATCACAATTTCCAAAGCACGAGGTCATAAGATGTAACTCCCACCCGCGTTTGGTCAAAATCCGCCCACATTTACTACCAATTATGCTGATGACAAACGAACAAACATCCAAACAAACAGACAGAATTACTGACAATAAGGGTCACCTATTTCGGCGACCCAATATACTGTAGTGTCTCCAATCATGGTGCGGCGTACGATTTTTTTGAAAATCAAAGTGGAGCATGGGACAAAAAAGGTTGAGAAACATTGATCTATTCTTACAAAAAGGCAAATATGTATGTATATATATATATATATATATATATATATATATATATATATATATATATATATATATATATATATATATATATCTCTCTCTCTCTCTCTCTCTCTCTCTCTCTCTCTCTCTCTCTCTCTCTCTCTCTCTCTCTCTCTCTCTCTCTCTCTCTCTCTCTCTCTCTCTCTCTATCTCCCTCTCTGTATTCTATGCACGGCCACATCTTTTAAGTTACAAACTCCAAACTCGGGGTACAAATACAACTTTGCGTGGGGAGGGGGTAACATCGGATATGTGGCCAAGGCTTCACGTGGAGATGTGAGGCGGGGGGGGGGGGAGGGAGGGCTCCATGTAAATGTGTACCGTGTAGTGCCACCTTGTGATGGTGGCAGAGGGTATTACAATTTCCAAATTTCCTTCTGCTACAATGTTACTTATTCACATTCCTCTTCCCGTGCAACGACAGGTAAATCTGCAAGTAGTTTATAAAATTGGATCAACATGCCTTACATGCATCAAGCATTTTTTTATTCCTGGAAATAAATGTCATTGTCTGTTTGCAGATAAACATTACAAACAGTGCACCCATCCATCCATTGGGACCATACTCTCGTCCAGAGTGTTGGTGCTGCCAAAGCAGTCTCCTGGGCTCTTGGGCACAATCCTGGATGAGTTGCCACTCCGACGCAGGATACTCAAATGGCTCAATCATCCCAGTAAGCTGTTACTCATTTTGCCGACCTCGGAGGGATGACAGGCAGAGTCAACCCCACCTGGTATTAATTCAACAGGATGCAGGATCTGAACTCAGGGCCCTTGGATCCCAAACACACCATCCTAACCATTAAGCTAACACCAGGCATAAATATCATCATGGTCTCCAAAAATTAGGATGGCAAGTCAAGAGATTAACCTGCATATTCTCGACATTTTGAAAGGAAAACCACAAACTGGGAAAAGCAAGACCAGTGTTTTTGCTGTGATGGATCTGCTATTACGCCACTATTGGTACAAGCTGCTAAAGTCAGGGGCTATCTCCATATTACATCAGCAAATTTGGCAAGTTTTTGCCTCCCCTCTGTCCTTCCCTATCACTTATGTCATATATCCCTACCCTTTTCTCCTCTGCTTTGACTAAGGCGACCTCCTCCCAACCTCCTCCTTTTCTTACCGACCTATCCTTCTCTCCCCGAATCCCCCTCCTCCTTTCCTCAATTTATTTTCTCAGCTTAGCCATTTCACTTGCTTACTTCATCTGTAAATGTCACCAATAGGCTGGGTAATGTCATGCGATCAGATTACCTTGGTTTGTTCCGTTTTTATTCAAAAAAATCAAAAAAAAATCAGCTTATCGATCCGACAATGATGATTACCGCTGATGAGTGAAAGATGAAAGCAGACATGAAAAATAAAAATGGTGGATTTCATCACCAAACAGGCTGTGCTCCATGATCCTCCATCTTATGGGCAGTGCTTGCCTTCATACACATCCAGCGAAACCTAGAGTGAGCAAATAAGATTCCATAGTTTCAATAGCTGTCTTTTAGGTATGCATTTCTGATTCTGATGTACCATTCTCTGTTACAGAGTGTCGGTGCTGTCAAAGCAGTTTCTTGGCAAGGGTTATAATGGGTGGTTTCCCTTCCTCAGAGTACTTAGAGCAGGAATTTGTCGTTTGTTTTGGGTGCCATCGATAGCTCACCTACTCTTCACAAAGGACACCATGTGATCTTTAATGTCCACCAACTAATACCGGCAGATGGGGCACCGAGTTTAACATACATCTGAGAGACAGCGCACACATTTATGAATCACCCTGCCTGTGAAACACCGGGATGACAATTTACAGCTGGGTCGGGATTCAAACCCAAGCTAGACAGCCAACAGGGAAGTGTGCGTACCTCTAGGCCATCCTCACAGCCCAAGTATGCATTAGTGGTTGCTTATTTGCTCTTCTAAAGTCAAAATATGCCTTATTGTATTTGCTATGAATGCAATGAATTGTAGAACTCCATGTAATCAGGCCCTTGGAGGTCAGGATTAAAGATGAAGTGTTGGAAGTGCCATGCAGCATCCACACTTTCATATTAACTTGGCAGAGATAGAGGTAAAACAAACAATATCGTGTTCTTATTATTTTGAACAAATGTACTTTAACATTTCTCATTTCCACATTCCCTTCTTTCCCAGCATGCTGTATTAAAGTGTCAATGAAGAGGTGTCATTTAGGGAGCACAATGTTAAATACTCTTATCCACCCTCTCATACGGTCCATGTGAATATCACCATCCTGGCAGTTTCTTTAGAACAAAAAGTGTCTTTCAACTTGCAAATCACCTCACTCAGCTTCATGCACTTCTTCATCCCAAGATAAATATCCTTTTTTTTTGTATACAAAGTTGAGACTCCTGGAAGAGTGAGAACATTCTAAGATCGACTGTAATCTATATACCCCCGTGAGGCACTGCTCGTAAACACTGTCTTGTTTGATTTGTTATGGAGTGGGACATATTTTTCAACTGATGATACACAGCAATTGAAAAGGCAAATTAAAGGTCACAAGAACGTGCCTCTGGCAGATGCACCAGTTCAATGACTACGTGCGTCAATTTCATAATAAATGATCTATTATATCAAAGAAGCAAAATAATTCAGATGGTGAATGACTTATGACCAGAACCAAAGTAACAAAGTTCACCGTTGCAAAAATGACATGACAAATGTTTGTCTTACCATCATATGAACAGCATATCTGTCTGTCTGTCTGTCTGTCTGTCTGTCTTTCTTTCTGTCCCCAACCCTGTTATATTATATTATGAGATGTATAAGTGAAATGCCATGTTATTATACAAGTGAAATACTGGCATAGGAATTTGATGCCTTCTTGCCTGACATTCATCTGGATGGCCATAATGTGACCCTGCCGGTGGCCACCCGGCAAGATGAATAGCCAAGAGTGTGACTGGCCCAGGGACACTGCGAGAAGCCAATCGAGCACTCCCTGACCACCTTGGCTATGTCTTTCGCACAGGCATAGAACAAATCGTGATGACACTCATGTGGTATCGTCAGCATTTTACTGTTTCCTGTCACAAAACAATTCTGAGAAACACGCGCGCACGCACGCACGCACGCACACACACACACACACACACACACACACACACACACACACACACACACACACACACACACACACGCACACACACACACACACACACACACACACACACACACACACACACACACTTCAAGGCAAGCTTTCATACAAGAAAGACTTTTCATAACTGCTATTTTTTGTGCTATTTTACAATTTAAGCATCATACATCGATTCTATCGGCAAGTCAGTTCCAACATGTAATCGTATCTGATTTCAACTCCAGTGGATAGCTCAATATTCATCATGTCGATGTAATGACAATCCCTTTGAAAGTCCATTTGAGACAAAGTGCTGAAGGTGAAGTCTGCGAGTCCGAAAAGCCGTTATCATCTGGGATTT
This sequence comes from Eptatretus burgeri, assembly GCF_056783735.1. NCBI lineage: Eukaryota > Metazoa > Chordata > Myxini > Myxiniformes > Myxinidae > Eptatretus > Eptatretus burgeri. The sequence continues at coordinate 76,890,072 of NC_140962.1, read as the reverse complement.
ACTTTTTAATGATTGAAACGGATGATTTGTTGTATTTTTGTTGGAAAAATAATCCTTTCTCGACCCCCACTTCATCTGATGAAGCCACCAATTATTTTCAGTTATGATACATCAACTTGATGAGATCGACAATGTTGCCTTTTCCTCAAAGAATAAATATTCTTGATGGTTTTCTCATCAGATTCAGCAGTGGCATAGCTCCAGCATTTTCATCTTTATAATATGTATTAAGGGTGCAGATAAATTGAGAAAAGTTACGGAAGAGATGTCCATGGAAGAAAAGTGGGTACGGTGGCCTAATGGTGAAGACGTGGGGCTGGAAACTCAGTGGTTACCTGGTTAAATCCAGCTGAAAGAGGCAGTAACAAGACTTCTGAATGAACCTTAGCTTATCTCATGATAATTACTTTGTCACTATAGGATTGTCAGTAAGGATGAATGAATTAATGAGCTTAAAGCATCGGTTCAACAAAGGGGAGGAAGTCTCCCTCCTCCCCCCCCCCCACCAAAGTCAAATTTATAAGTGTACATATTTTGATGTTTTTACATAACAAATCTATTGTTGTCCAATCCAACGGTGAATATTTCTCTCTCCTCCACACAATAACTTCTTAACTGGGCTGTAACTGTAACTTCCTTTGAGTTAGTCACTCACTACAAGTGCATGGGGTCAGAAATAAGGGTATTCCTCTTCCTCCTGCAATGCTCTTTTGTTTTATTTTTTTGTACTTTTCACTCAGTGAAGTGACTTGCTCAATCTCTCAAACAAATTCCTGCTGCACCTCGTCTGGAAATTAAAAAAAACGTTGTAAAAAATAATGTGCAAGGTTTGCTGTGATTCCGTGATCAACATCAGCCAGGTCACGGAACAAGAAGAGAGGAACACTGAAAAAAAAAACATTGACCCATATTTATTTTCTGCTACCTGATAGGTAATGTGTGATAGATAGGTAATGTGATAGGTAATCACCTCCCTTCCCTAGGTGAAAAAAATAATTCTGATTGCATCCCTGCCTTCAGGAGGAGGCAGCCAATCTGCTTGGCCTGCATTTACGGTCTGCAGGTGTTGCCGGTCTATACGTTGTGGTTGACTTATAAATGCCTCAGGGCAGTTTGGGATGGGCATTTAAAAGCAGCTTGTAAAAGATAGTACTGCCACATCAACCTACATATACAGTTAAAAAAGGAAGGGTAAGGGAGTAAGTATCATCATCATCATGATGATGTGCGGCAGTTAGAATGAGGAGAGAAAAAGATGGCAGGTTGCCGAAAATGGAGGAATTTGAGGACAATGTATCGGGACATCCGGGCGGCCTTCGAGTGATGGCGAATGTTCAAGAACTCAAGAAAAATCGTTGCATTATAAAATGAATGAGGGAAATTAAAAATGTCTAAGAAATGAGATACTTACAATAGTCCGACACACGTAAACAATTTGATTTTCCAATACAGTGTATTGTTACGAAAATGACTGAGGGGTTAATGAATGGATTAATTGGTTAGTTATATTTCATTATGAATATTAGCAAAAGGCATTTTGTAGCATCTTGTTTCGTGATTGTCAGGATCGAGTATATAGAGAGCTCCCTATCACAGCAGCCCCTATGTCTGTCTCTCCCCCCCCCCCCCACGCCATTTGCCTCTGTATTTAGTGTTCTTAATCCTTCCCTGTTGTGTTTTCTCACCTCCTACATGGCTGCAAAACCAACACAGTGGAAATGTATTTGCAATCTCTCACGCAGCTGTGAGAATATGGTGAAATCGCATCTGCAACCTCTGGCACACTGAAGCAGCATGGTGGAGCCACATGTTGGGGCCAAGAGTGAGGGTCAGCTCATGGAGCAGATGACGTCACAGCCTAAATTAAGGATATAAAAGCAATGCACAGAGGTGCTGCTGCAGTCGAAGAGTCGGATGTAGTTTGTTGCAGCGTTCAGTCCCCTTGTAAGAGACCCGGTCCAAAATTGAGTTCAGCTTCCGCGAGAGTCCAGCAGTCATTCCCAGGCTTTCAGTCACAGTGCAGGTGGAGTTGGAGTTCCAGTGTCGAGGGTATGTGCCAGTCATGGGTCGACCCCAGCCACAATACAAGCGACTCCAGCCACAATGTGAACCGCAGGGGGGCACTCGCCTGCAAGCTAATCGGCATGCCACGCTGTGTCCTCCGGGTGCCTCAAGGAAAGCCCTTTGCAACTTCAACTTCCCATCTGTCTCCTCTTGCATTTGTCTTGTGTTCCTCATATGAGTCTACATCGACAAGAACTTAGTTCAAGGATAGGCTTTGAGTCCATCTGTAATGAGCTGATAAGCATGCGTCGGTTTCTCTGCTGTTTTCCCTTTCATGGGTAATTACTGTGCCATCCTCCCAAATTACTATTTACTGAATTACAGTATTTCTTTATCACCTTTGCTGTGGTTTTGATCTGCAGATTCACCCTCCGACATTGCTAAACTAACATTAAACCGAACACGTGCCGAGCTTTGGCGTAGAGGCCCAACTATTTAATTCTTAACCGCACCACGAGGCTTACAGTGTGTGCAAGTGAAATGCCTCTGCTCGGCCTCTGAGAAGTTTATCTCTGGTGATGTCTTATGAGTTTCTCTCAGGCCGTCTTGGGTCACCCCTTAGAGAGACCCAGTACTGTTACAATATTTTCCAAATTAACCCACCTATTTATTTACTTCATCATCCACTGGTGGAGGTTTAGTCTCTTGAACTTCAAGGCCTCGCCACCTTTTCTGGGCCAACAACAATGGAGGTCCATACCTTTCCTTAGCTAGCCTCCAAAGCCAACCTGAGGTCGGGCAACCTCTATCAATCCAAGTCTTTCCTTGGAATATCAGAGCTACTCTCAGTTGACAAGGCCTTTGTCCACAGCTCAATGGAATAGTGCTCTTTGCTATGGGCTGGCACTCCAACATCACATCTGTCTCTCCTGGATTCTGTGGAATCTAAAGTTCTCCAAATTATTGGACTCTCTTGTTATGAGGCCAAAGCCCAAGGTCCTTCGCTCTCGCATCACAAGCAGGTTTGTGGTCTCGTTTTTTTCTACCGCCCATCCTCCGATATTGCTCCCTCTGCTCTCTATGTCCTGTGACCATCCATATCAACTCCAGGATGCATGCATTCTTCAAGTAATCCCATCCTAATTAAACTTCCAAAATCAAGGCTGAATGCACACTTCAACTCTTTTTTTAACGTTTCTTCTCACGTCTGTGGAACCACTTTTCAGAAGCTGTTCTGTTTCATTCTTTCCTCCAGGGTTTCAAGCAAGCAATGCACCGCCCTCTCTTGTCATCACCAATTCTGACCCATGATCTTGATTACCCCCATTAATGCTTCCTAACCCAACCATCTTACTTGTTAGTTTCATATCAAAAATTGGCAAATTTGAAAATGACACTTAAAAAAACCATTTTACAAAGAAGAGCATGATTGTAGGAAATAAAAACTGATATGGTTATGGTTACTTGGGTTGAAGACGCCTCTTTTTATGCAACAGTGAAGAGGTGCACCAATTGTTTTCATCCTCTAAAGTGTAAATGTTAGCAGTGGAATAATCAACCTACAACTTTTATTTTCATTATTCGGACGAAGCCGAGCGAAGTGAGGTTGAGGCCATTTATTCATGATACGTGAAACACCCTGCAACCCATGCCGACAGAAAAGGGACTTTTGGGAACACAGAGCACATTTTCCATCAAATCATGTAGTTTTGTTTAAAAAAGAAATTACCCATGGGTCGGTGCTCCGATGTGGAAAGATTCATGTCAATCACTCAAGTGGTTGCGGAGAAAACTAATTTAAAAGCAAATGAAGGTGAAAAACTGAGGGAAGAAGAAAGGATGGATGTGGATGCTTATTACTAGTACAAGTACACATAGTTAATAACAATGGAGGTCCATACTCTTGACATAGCTTCGGTGCTCGTCACAACAAGTAGAGAAACGTTTCAAGGCTCGAACCAATCCTGGACAGATTTCTCTCCATCACAGCATAATAAACTGAAAGTGGCAGGAATTGGTTATTTGTTCAGGGTGACGACAATAACTCGTCTCCACTTCATGAAAGACACCATGCGATCTTTAATGTCCATCAAAAACCACTTCTGGCAGACAGGTCCTCCAGCTTAACGTCTTTCCGATGGACGGCACACATATTGATGAATCGCCATGCATTTGAACCATCAGGATGACAGTTTATAGCTGCATCGAGATTCGAACCCAGGCTAGAAAGTTCCTCCAAAATCTAAATCATCCTTTCATCCCAATTATAGTTGGTAAGAAATATAACATCTATATATATATTTGTTGAAAAATAAATATAAACGTTGGCATTTCTTTGATTATTGTGAGTGTCTCGTTCATATAACCTTTTCAACAGTCCACATATATGTGTAAATGGTGGCAAAGATTTCATTTATTTATTTTTTTAACAGGGAAAAGGGTGAAATATGATCTTCGGAGTAGGTGCCCCAAAACTCCACGACATAATTGTGTGATGAAAATGGCACGACAACATTGTTTTGAATAACAGGACTTTTCCAACTTGTTACATTGCTGGTATGTTGAACATTTTGCATATAACCATATTTAGAAAACACGATGAGCAAATGTTTCGCACAAAGGTGTCTCCAAAAATAGGTCGCCATATTGCTCATGAGGGACTAGACAGGGCAAACACAATAAATCTCGAATTCAAATTGAAGAAGGTATCTGTCTCTTTCAGTGCTGTAAACACTGGAAAAAGCTTCCATTCCAAACGCATTCCAAAGCTTTACTGCCTGATGGAAAACTGATCCGAATAGGCTACTAAGCTCGTGGTTATAGATGTTCTGAGACACACTTTGGTGCTGAAGTACATGAGCTGACTGTGCAGAGAATTGATGAGTAATGCAACATGCTGAGGAAGCAGAGTGTAGCTCACAGAAAGCCTGGTGTTGGCTTCGTGGTTAGGGTGGCTGGCTTGGGATCTTAGAGTGGTTAGGGTGGCTGGCTTTGGATCTTAGAGTGGTTATGGTGGCTGGCTTGGGATCTTAGAGTGGTTAGGGTGGCTGGCTTGGGATCTTAGAGTGGTTAGGGTGGCTGGCTTGGGATCTTAGAGTGGTTAGGGTGGCTGGCTTGGGATCTTAGAGTGGTTAGGGTGGCTGGCTTGGGATTTTAGAGTGGTTAGGGTGGCTGGCTTGGGATCTTAGGGTTCTGAGTTCGAGCCTTGTTGGCTGCTGAAATAACACCAGGTGGGGTTGACTCAGCCTATCATACTTTTGAGATCCATGAAATGAGTACCAGTGTACTGGTTTAGGGGCACAGCATCAGTGGCATAGTTGTGCCCCAACAAAATGACAGCGACCCAGCAGCCAAGCTGCCATACACAAGAAGAAGAAAATCACATATAGGACTTATCCCAGTTGAGGAGAAGACTTCATTCCTGTATAATTGGAAACTCAAGAGCTGGCACATTGTGAAGATTTTGTTGGGATTAACTTCATATTTTGGCCACTTGCTCCTCATAATGAGATGTTCAGAGCATGACTCTATTACAGATTGATTTATTCAATCTGGTGTTGGTGTAGCACAGGCAGGATGAACCAAATGACCTCCTCCTACATCAGAATCCTTTGTTACCCCGAGCGCGTAGTGCAAAACAATTTGTTCACGCTGTTTGTCAGTCATTACATGATCAAGGAAATACTTGATTTCAATTGAATTATATATTTTGACACTTTAGAACACAAATCCGAACATGAATCGGAACACCAACCTACAGTTTAGGTGTACTTTGATTCTGAATTTGGCAAATTGTATGGAACCTTGCCCCAAACATGCATGCGCACATCGGAGTAAGGTAATTGTTTTAGTCTGTCTGTCAACCAAAATTAAAAATCATTCCAAAAAGAAAACTCATTGTTTTCAAGGACATCATAAAAGGACACAAACAACAAACGTGAATAACTAATTTAGCGTGTTAAATAAGGTGATGTAAAAGACATTGCGTCATCTGCAGTGAACTTCCAATTAAATTGATTTTTTTTCTACAGCCTTTAAAACTGTTATTTTATTTCAATTCCACAATATATATTTGAACACTGTGGAACACATATCACCTTGATTGCACTTCCAAAAACCTCCAGTTTAGCAGTACTTGAGCAGAATGTGAGGCCGTCTTGACCAATCAAATTTGCAATGTTCTGACAGTGGAGGAACAGCGAGATGCAGGCAAAATAGCAGCGCCCAGCAATGCAACCACACTTAGTACAAAATATCTGTTTGTTCAGTGCATCTTTTTCTCAAAGATCGTTCCAAAATCAGCAGTTTCTCAGAGAATTGGCAGAATGTTCAGCTCTGGATTGTTCTGTTTGACCCATCAGCTTCATATGGCTGCCATCACACCTGCTATTCAATTTTCATGAACAAAGCCAATATCGATCGTACTTGGAAACTCAAAGCAGGAATTGAAAAGACCCTTCCCATTTCCTTTTTCTCAAGACTGTGTGGAGTGAGGTGTTCAATGAACTCTCCAGTTATTCCTTGTTATTACGACGTTGAGAAGTGTCAGATGGAGAGGTGCTCCACCAGATCTTGAAAACGGTACATACTAGCTAGACCTTGTTTCTTTTACTTATCATTCATGAATGTATGTTCGACTGGGAATCATTAATTTGGTCTGCTGAGGCACGGGTGTATCACCATCACTACTGAGGCATGGTTGTATCACTGATGCAGTTTCCCTCTGCAGGTTAGGGAACGAATCTAGAAAGGTACGATAGGTTCTTTAACATCCGCTTGCAAGGAAGGGTCGCTGATAGGACAATGAGGTTAGCATCTCCCCTGAAGGATGACTCAAACATGTAAAGGGCGATGGCAAATCTATTGGAGAGGGTCATCTCCTGATACCTGGATGGCTCAAATACGACTTTAAACTGGTAACCTCACCCCTATTCGCTAGACTTAGTGCCTCCGGCTATTCCTATTTTGAAATGGAAGCAATTTAAGTTCTTTAGATGCGTCTTAAACAGTAACAACAAAGTTATCAACACTGCAGAAGAGAATTTTGAGTGCTGAGATTTCAAAAAAACTCCACCCTGGATATGCTGTTTCTGCTCTCCCATCAATGGATGGAGGTCCTCAATGCCAGACAGGAAATCCGAGCCGTATCCCTGGACATATCACGTGCTTTTGACACAGTCTGGCACCCTGCACTACTCACCAAACTCTCTTCCCATGGCATTCAAGGCCATCTCCACTCATGGCTCGCAGACTTCCTCTCCTGTCGCAGTCAATGTGTGGCCCTAAATGGAGTTCTTTCATCCCCTCTTCCTGTGCAGGCTGGAGTTCCTCAAGGTAGCGTTCTGGGCCCTGTTCTTTTTCTGGTTTTCATCAATGATCTCTCCGACTCTCTGGAAAATCCTCTATTTCTCTTTGCTGACGACTCCACCCTCTGCCGTACCATCTGTCATCCCTCAGACCGGCAAGCAGCAGCTTCTTCGCTCACTGCAGATCTGGATAAAATCACAAACTGGTCCAACACGTGGAACATGTCTTTCAATCCAGACAAATCTCACACTCTCACTATGTCTCTTCGAAAGGACCGTTTAGAAAACCCCCCCATCCACTTTCTCAACAATCCTCTGGAAGAAGTCTTTTCTTTCAAGCTTCTGGGTCTCACTATCTGCCATGACCTTTCCTGGGAAAGTCACATTTCCAACCTCGCCTCAAAAGCCAGTCGCCGACTGGGAATCCTCCGTCGTGCAAAGTCCTTCCTCGGCCCTCTTGAGCTCCTGACCACTTACAAAGCTTTTGTCCGTAGCCTGATGGAGTACTGCTCTCCCCTCTGGGCTGGTGCTCCTGCCTCCCACCTTTCTCGGCTTCACGCTGTCGAAACCAAGGCATTTAAGATCATCGGCATCTCCCGCAATGAAGCTGAGTCTTTGGGCCTCTCACTCAATCACCGCAGGTTGGTCGGTGGTCTTTCTGTCTTCTACCGACTCCTTTCCAGCCTTGCCCGCCCTGCTCTCTCTGCAATTTGTCCCCACCACATTTCCACAGAGCGCTCAAGGTCCGCCAACAACCCCATTCTGGTAAAACTACCAAAATCACGAATCACTGCTCATCTTCACTCTTTCATTCCTCTTTTTTCCCGCCTTTGGAATAAACTTCCTCACTCTATTCTTTCCCATTCTTCCCTCCAGGCTTTCAAAACAGCTGTTCACCACCACCTCTTATCTTCCCCCATCCAAATCCTCGATCTTTTCTACCCCCAATAATCCACCCAAGCCCACTACCTTCAATTCCCCTGCTTTCCTTCCTGAAAGTCCCTGTAATGTCCATCTTCTCTGCGCCATGTTCCCCGTCCCATCCCCATCCCTCTCCCTTCCACAGTTCACCTAATGTGTCTGTTCCCCACTATTTTGTCCCTTCCATTCCCACCCCTCTTGTCTCATGACCCCTTGCTGTGAGTTGTGTGTTAGCTCTCATACGAGCCTCGACCAAGGTATACAAAAAAATAAAATAAAATAAAATAAAAAAAACCTTTCACTGTAGGTACTAGGCAGCTTAAAGCTGTTTAACAGAAACTTGATAAAGTACTGCCCTAAACAAAGGTTAATATTGGATGTTTTTTTCCAAACATATCTTTCTTGTTCAGGCTCAACTTAATTGGTTTGAAGAAGAGCTCACACATAAAACATCACTTCATCTTCTTTCCTACAGTGGTTAGATGACGTCTCTCAACATTGGTAATGAAAATTAATTGTCAAAACGTACAAGCAAACCCTCATATGACAATGGAAACTGTCACATGTTGGAATCGTTTGGAGGTGTTGGAAACAGACACGGACTAGAGAATTAATAGAACACCTTACACCGTGCAGGAGCGCTGTCTTGAGAATGAAGGACATGGGCGGGGTGTACGAGTGTCAAATTTTATTGGTCGGCATGATGTAAAAAAATTTAAAAAGTGGCAAATTTGATTGCAGTAGTATGTGTCAGGGCGGTGCTGAGGTGTCGTCCACCAAATGGCGGTCTCGTTGGGTTAAGCTGAGGCGGTCACTTCGGGGGGTGGGGTGCCTAGAATGTCCTATCCTGAAGAAAGGATGATCATCTGTCTGTTATCATCAGAGCTCAAGCATTTGGACATCGGTATTGCAGCCCTCTCTGAGGTTCGGAGACCGGATAGTGGCAACATCATGGCAGGTGGTTACACCTACAATTGGTCTGGTCGCTCTGATGGTTACCATTCCCAAGGAATTGCTGTAGTGGTGTCCAATAAACTGATTCCAATGGTAATTGAGGTAACACCGGTCAACAACCGTATTATGAGACTAAGGATTTGTCACTCCTTGGGTGTCGTTTCTCTGGTCTCTGTTTTTGCCCCGACTGAGGCGAGCCATCTCACCTTGAAGGACGCATTCTATGCCATGCTCAAGTCTGTGGTTGAATCAGTGTCCCAGGCAAGATACTCTTCTAGTCTTTGGAGATTTCATTGCATCGACTGTAACTGATCGGGATGGTTATGCGAACACGTGTTGGTCCCATAGCTCTGGAACTGTGAACCAGAATAGCACTAAGTTCCTTCACTTTGCAAGAAGGCATGGATTTAGGGTGGCTGGTTCATGGTTTCAGGGCCACAGACTCATCGCTGGATTTGGTATTCCAACGCTGGTGGTGTGGCAAAGGAGATTGGCCGTATGTTCATTGATGGTCGCTGGAGAATGATCCAGAGCTGCAGGGTCCACCAGAGTGCTCAGCTCCTCAATACCGAACACAGGCTTGTAGTAGCAACTCTGAAGTTGCAGCTTAAATCTGGGAGATGGTCCCATCCCAGCCGAGGCTGGATGTTGGCAAGCTTAAGAATGAGAGGGTAGCTGAGGAGTTTGCGAATAGGCTGAGTGGGGATTTGGGGGGTGGGAGTGGTTTGGTGGAATCCTGAAGAGTTGTGGTGTGCCTTCAAGACCACCATCGTTGATGTTGCCAGATGTCTTGGAACTCATGGTTGGGCAAAGAAGAATTTTGTCTCTCAAGGGACACTGGATACGATTGACCAGAGTCGCAGGGCCAGGCTTAACGCAGAGCTGAGCTGTTCTGGGAGTTGAGGCGTAAAACTGTACGTGCACCGAGGGTGGACAAGGAGGCCTATGTGTGAGGAATCTGTGAGGGTGTAGAGAATCACCTGTGGTCAGATGATTCTCATCCTGTTTTCAGGGGAATTCACGCATTGCATTCCTCCAAGTCAATCTCTTGTTGGAATGCAGTTCAAGCGGAGCGTGGAGGGCTCTTGACAGAGGAGTCTGAAGTGAAGGCCCGCTGCGCCGGTTACTTTGAGCGACTGTACCAGGCTGATCCACCAGCTGTTGATTTGGATGTCAGGGGTGTTACTATTCCTGTTGCTGACCCTCCAATCAACTGTGGCCCACCTTCGTTTGTGGAAACACAGGCTGTGGTGAACTGGTTGAAATGGGTAAAGCTTCTGGGATTTGTGGCATCCATGCTGAACTTCTCAAGGCTAGTGAAAATGCTGAACTCATGTCATTGCTTGCAGTCCTGTGCTCTGCCTGCAACACAGGCATCATCCCAACCCAATGGATTAGGGGCCTTGTTGTCCCTCTCTGGAAAGGGAATGGCGATCGCCAAGACTCTCAGTGCCAGGCATGGTCTTTGCTTGGATAATTCTTGATCGGGTTTGTCAACAACTACTTGAGCACCTGCACCCAGAGCAGCCAGGCATTATACCAAAGAGGTCAAGATTTACCATATCCTTGCCATTCGAGTCCTCACTGAATGCAGACGAGGGTTTTGGCAGGGGCTGCTTGCAGCCTATGTTGATCTCTGCAAAGCATTTGATTCAGTGAATCGGGATGCCCTCTGGAAGATTCTTGATCTTCGTGGGGTGCCACCAAGACTGATCAATCTGATGTCTGAAGTATACTCTGGAACTGAGAACGCAATGAGATGTGGTGATACCATCTCCCACTTATTTCCACTTGTTACTGGAGTTCGTCAGGGGTGTGCACTGGGCCCCACACTTCTCAGCGCTTGAATGGACTGGATTCTGTGGAGGATGTCAAAGAGATTAAGCTGCTGTGCATTGTTTAGGAATGTCAAGATATCTGACCTTGATTTGGCAGATGATGCAGTCATCTTTGCGGAGACTCTGGAGATCCTTTTGTGGGCCCTCGAGGTGCTGAATGAGGATTCAGAGCCACTGGGATTATGGGTTTTCTGGGTCAAAACCAAGATCCAGGCTTTCAATGACATCTTGGATGCTGCTATCTTGTCTGTACCTGTTTGTGGTGAGGATGTTGAGGTCACAGAGAGATTAACTTTCCTTGGCAGTGATATTCATGTCTCTGATGGATGTGAGCCAGAGGTGAAGAGACATCTGGGTCGGCCTGGAGAGTCATGGATTCACTCGATCATGGAGTGTGGCGCTGCCGGTACCTGTGCAGGAGGAAGAAAGTCCGAATCTTCAGGTCCTCGATGCTTCCATTCTTGCTCTATGATGTGAGACTTGAACTCTGACCAGGGATCTGAGACAGAGAATTAATTCCTTTGCTACCAGGTAGACCTCAAGATAACAGACCTCAACATCCTCACCACAAACAGGTACAGACAAGATAGCAGGTCTCTTCTGAGAATCCTTGGCTATCGCTGGTTGGACATTGTGTCCAACGAGCGGTTGCCGAGAGAGACTCAAATGAGATTTGTTACCTGCATAGTCCGTGAGCATCAGCTGCAGCTGTATGGACATGTGGTTCATTTTCCTGACGCTGATCCTGTTCACCAGATTATCTCATAAGGGAGCCTTGTGAGTGGGGTTGGCCAATGGGCTGACCATGTTCCTCATGGTTGCAGCAGGTTGATCAGCATCTCAAAGAGATGGGGATGGGCCAGGCATCTACCTGGGGGATGGCCAGATGGAGGCCCTGGAGTACCGGCGGAAAGTGGAAGCAGCGACACGCTGCTCCTGTGCATGCTCCCATACCTGACCTGATCTGAATGAAAGGGTTTTGAATGTGCTAAAAGGCAATTTGTGTTCTTCAGTGTTCAAGTGTATAATTCAATTACAATTAAATAAAGATTTTTGATGTCGTAGAAAGGTTTTAGAGGTTTTTTTGGGGGGAAGTTTACTGCCGTTTCACCCAGTGTCGTTTACACCACCTTATTTAACACATTACATGAGTTCTTCGTGCCTGTTGCTTGTGCCCTTTTTGACGTCCTCAAAATAGTGGGTTTCCTGTTTGGAATGATTTTCAATTTTGTTTGACTGCCTGACAGGCAGACAGTAAAACTTGAAGGGCACTCAGTGGAGCACATATCTCTGCCATGTAAGGCCAAAAAAAAAAAATGTTGCATTGGCGTAACCCGCCCGACCCTAAAAATTCCGCCGACCCTACGTTTTTTTGTTGTTTTTTTGCTATCGAAAAATTTTGCCGACCCTATTTTATTGCTATTTTTGTTGTTTTGCTATCGTTTTCAAGTATCTTGTTGATTGCGATCGCGATCGCAAAAACCCGGAAGTGTTTCGGACAGAACCCGCCGACAAAAAGGGTGGTACTCGAGCCGGGGGAGATTTTGGGAGGGATTTATTAGGAAAAAAAATAAAAAAAAAGATCCCGACCGACCTACCCTATTTTTCAGTGACCCGTTACGCCAATGCAACATTTTTTTTTTTTTGGCCTAATGCCTGATCCATGAGAATATATCGGGCACGTTACGTTTTTGAAATATCATGCTATACAGTACTATATCGTTTTTGGCCCTATTTCTAAATGGTGAAGAATCACTGAAAAAATTATCAGATCTGGATCCGGATTGGGATCTTCACCACAATTGAATCAGTTCATCCTTGTCACACACCCAACCTGTCTACCAAGTTTCATGTGAATCCGTCTACAACGTTTTGACATATCCTGTAGACAAACAAATAAACAAGTGAAATTGCTCATTGAGCAAGGAATTGCCAGAATAACTGTCATATCTCCATGATCTCTGAAAAAACAAAAACCTGGAAATCAATTTGGTTCTTATCAGTCAATAGTGCTGGGTAGCAAGTTTGGTCATGATCATAACTTGGAAGTCAATCAGATTTGAAATGGCGTTTTTATCGCAATTTTAAAGTTTTGACCCGACCCCCCTGACATTCGACCCCGGACCGCCAAGAAGGGTGCTGGTTATGACACTCCAATGAGACATATGGTTGGATGCAGAATTGGAAGATTTAGTTTGAAGTCTATACGATCATTTCAGCGGACGTTATTGCGAAAATAAGAATTTCGGTTTTTCGGTGACCTTGACCTTGACGTTTGACCTACGTATATTCACAAAAAATGACAAGTGTCTAAGTTGGACCATGGCCGACGTCTGTACCCAGTTTGGTCTTGATCGCTGAAATGGTGTGACTGCTACAGGGTAAACAAACACACAAACAAACAGACAGACAGACACACAGAATGACACACACAACCGACTAACATAATTGTCGAAATCCGAAGGATTCCGGCAATTAACAAACAAACAGACAGACAGATAAAGAGGTGAAAACATAACCTCCTTCACCTTCTGGAAAAAATTATCTTGCTCCTCTCTGCGCATGCACAATCGGGACACATTTTGAGGTAAAGTACTGATAAACGACAGGTTCGTTTTCCGATTCATGTGTTGCATTCAAAATATAACATCTAATTGAAAATAGGTTCTTTCCTCAATCATAAACTGACATTTGTGGACAGACAGACAGAAGTGAACCAATTCTCACCATATCATCTCAGAAGGATTGTCAAACGAAGCCATCCATCTTTTTCCATGGTCTGCTCCTAAAAGAGCTCCAGTGTTTTAAAGTTCTTGACCTTATGCTTCGTGTGCGTTGGGTGAAAATAATGTTCAATGTATTTGCGATGGGGTATCATATGAAGGTTGCGAGCAGGAAATGAATTATAACGTGGAAGGACTGGAGGGATGCTAAAAGAATTGAAGTAAAGCCGAAAGCATCACGCTGTTTCGGTTCACCTCATCGTAATCTGCACCGTGCACTTGCACCAACTGTTTGGATCAAATTTGTGTGTGCTAATTAGCAGCTAAGGAACATTGAAAGCACATTCCCAAAAACAGCAGGGGCCTTTTTGCGAATTGCCACAAATGCAGTTCTGTGGGATCCACAAATTCCGACAAGCTCATGGCATATCCAACCGACCTTTAGCTTCACTTACTTGACTTGAAAATGCATACGTAAAGGTACCTGTGCCGTTCAAGAAGTTCAACAAATGGTACACTCTCGTCCAAGATGTGTCCATGTTTTCTGTTTTTGAAAAAACATACACACACAAAGCAGAGAGTTTATCCATCCCAAATCACATAAAGACCCCATGCCCCCTTTGTTTATATTACTGCAACCATTTTTTTTTAAAGACAAATCGATGTGACATGCTGAGATAAAAAAACATTGAAATTTAGAAATAATTCACTGATGATTCGTATCTTCTGCACTGGGAAAGCAAAAAATGCTCACTTGTCGCCCCATCGTTACATGATGGGGAGGTCACAGATCGGACAGGAGAGAAAAAACGAGTTTCACTTGCTCAATTTCCTATTTTAATATTGAAGATTTCCAAAAGATAAATCGTATCTAATTCCCACAATATCAAAGGATAGTTTCAGGTGAACAAGGGATATAGTTGTTTGTAATTCATTCATAACTTATACAAAGTAATGAAGGACCGTGCCAAGGAGATAATCTAAAATTACACAGAAGATAACTGTAATCAGCAGCGAGCTACCTTACCCTCTGGGTGTGAACTGGCAATGTTGAACACATTCACCCATGAAGACATGACATTCACAGTCATTTATTAACTCATCTGAAAAAAATTTGGTTTGAACAGAGTACAGAGTATTCGTTGACTTTCATATCCAAAGAAGGCATTCAGATGAAACGTGTGAATCGCCTGGTCAATTTATTTATAGTGCAGAAGCTGCTGATCTGACGACGACCACACTTGGAGATAATATGCAGATGACAAGAAGCTTCCAATAACCCAGTGTGAAAGAGCCTAAAAGAACATCACACCACTTGCTACCCAGAGTCCAGGCAGGGATTCGGAATATCGCCAGAGTGCTGGTGATGGCTCATCTACTCTTCACAAAGAGCACCGTGGGATATTTAACATTCACAAACGAATGCTAACAGACAGGACGCCCAGTTTAACGTCCATCACCATCTGAGAATGCCTGGTATTGGATTAATGGTGAGGGTGGTGGGCTTGGGATCTGAAAATCCTCAGTTAAAATCCCCCTCGGCTGTTGAATTAATACCAGGTGGGGTTGACTCTGCTGTCATCCTTCCGAGCTCGGAAAAATGAGTGCCAGCTTCTTATTATCCTGTGTCGGAGTCGTGACCCGTCCAGGATTGTACCCAATAGCCAAGGAGACTGCTTAATAAGCATCAATGCTCTGCACAGAGTATGGTCCCAATGGATGGATGGACCATCTGAGGGACAGTGGACACATTGATGGCTTGCTCTGCATGCGAAACAACAGGATGATGGTTTGTCGAGATTCGAACCCAGGCCAGCCAGCTCAGAGCCGAGCACCCATACTCCAGGCTATCCTGCCAGCCCAAGAGAAGAGAATACTGGAACAATAAAGTGCCTGAACATCAAAAATGAAATGACAAAATTATGGAAATAAAAGACAATATCTCTGTATACCACTTGATTTGGGTTTGACAGACATTACAAAAACAAGCTTTACAAAGTTTAAAAAAACTAAACATAGAATTTTATGAAACAATTAATCACTAATAATAAGATGTGAGAGACCAATGACAACTCTATAAAGTCATCAGAACAAAACAACCGTGAAGAACTTCCACAGTAACTTCCAAAAAATGGAATGTAAAGTAAGTGTTGCTTAGCTATGGTTTGTGGAGCTTTTTCAATATTCAATTTATAATACTAAGATTTCCTTACACCCTGTATAGATAACTGAGGAGACTTGTTCAAAAAAAAATTATAAATAATCAGTTGGCCGAACTAACAGAGTCTCAGAAGAATAATTTATAATCGAAGATACGCCTATTCCTGATATCAGCACAAAGGATAGCTCAAACTCGACATCAATCCAAACCGAGCATGAAGACAAACCAGCAGTCGGCACACGCCCAATTTATCTCTCATGAAACTCAGCAAAGGAGCATCTGTTTATGATGTATGCAAAACAGAATTCTGACCCTTACCCCTCTTCTCACACAGATCATATATGAGGCGCCACGAGGAGGAGTGATGTAAGGGCCACATCGGCCATTTTGGAGTTCATGCCATATAGCACTATTTTAACCTTTCCCCTATCATCCGAGCCTATCATCATCATATGATTAAAAAAATGTTGCTTACATCACTCCTCGCGGCGCCTCATATGTTTCTTTCCTCCCCCTTCCTTACACTGTTTCTCTGATCCAAATTTTATTTTCCAGGACCTCAGACTGGTAGCAGAGCTGTCTCACACACACACCACACACCAAGCTTAGCGGAAATGCGGTCACTTACTAGGACATTCTGGGTAACAGCGAGGTCACAACAATGGCGCTGACTTTCTCACCCCATGGATGCTAACCTGTGGTTGGTTGTTTACTTGTGCTTTTATCCTTTCAAAATGTTGAGCGTCAAGCAAGGAAATGGCACGCACCATTTTTAAAGTCTTTGGTGCAACCCGGCTGGGATGTTAGCTACCGACCACCCAGATTTGGGCAGACACTCCACCCAGTCTCAACATGCAATCATTACTCCACCCAGTCTCAACATGCTTTCCCTTTTTTCGCTGCTCTTCGCACACCCTCCCTTCTCTCCACTCTCTTCCTCTGCTCCTATTCATTTTCTCAATTTAGTTTTTACAATTTACTCATGGCCATCTTCCCAGTACATCTATACTAATAAAAGGCAATGTGTGTCAGCGTTTCAGTGTGTCTCCTCCATCACTCCAAAACCATAAAACCTAGCAGCCTGAAACTTTGTATGCATACGAAGAAAGCTCCAGTGAAGTGCAAGAGTGAAAATTTGGTGCTTCGGTTAATTAAAACACCCCTTATGAAGATAATTAACGACCTTAGTTAATTATATCCTTCATCAGGAAATTCACGGCCACCTTGCTGTCTGGGGTCTTAAGGCGTTTCCTGGGTAACCACGCTGGGGTCTGAAGCCGCCATGTTTTTTGACCTGCTCAACCATATCTTGACTTGAAACAGGCTGCAACGATTTCTTCACGATGAAGTTGGTGTTTGCACTTTACTTGCTCATATTATCGAATGACTGTTCATCATAGCTTTGGAGTGCTGTATACATTGCTTTTGTAAGTACCATAAGTTTTCAAATCACGAGCTTGGAGTGATTTCATACATTAGTTGATACAATTTTCCACGATGTACTCTCATGGACTAATTAAAGTACATCATGGAAATATTATGCCTGGTGTTGGCTTAATGGTTAGGGTGGTGGGCTTGGGATCCTAGGGTCCTGAGTTCAAACCCCCACCCGGCTGTTGAGTCAATACCAGGTGGGGTTAACTTGACCTGTCATCCTTCCGAGGTCGATTAATACGAGGTGGTGTTATCTCGGCCTGTTATTCTTCTGAGGTCAGCAAAATGAGTGCCGGCATGCTAGTATACTGTGTCGGAGTGGTGACCCATCCAGGATTGTGCCCAATAGCCAAGGAGACTGCTTAGGTGGCAACAATGCTCTACACAGAGTACGGTCCCAATGTATGGATCAAAATTTTATTTCGGTTTTGCGGATCGGATATCGTCCGGATAAAAGAAGTGTTGAAATCTGTCATGAAATCTGATAATGTAAAGAAATAACGAGTCTTATAACGAAGCCGATATACCTATTTACTTTAAGCAAGCAAGGCTACGTACTTTCTTCCATACATGCACAAGAAAATGTGAAATTTCCAAAGCATTAAACTTACCTTTTTCGACTGTTTGGAGAATTATATTGAGTGAACAAAATTTTTTAGGAACGTGCCAAAATTAACCAGCTTCAATGAGCTATATGATTTAATGCATTCACTGCCGGACCTCATGCCCTGTCCCCCAGAGGGACTGCTTATCCATAGCATCTGCAAGATCTATGTGTGTATTTTTAGAGGTTTTGTGAGGTGCACATCCAAGCAGGGAAAATAGCGGGTTTTATGCAGTGTATATTTCACGGGTGATTGAATTTTGCGGTCTCCAGGGATGTTCTGCATTAAGCTGTAACTGTTTTGTGGATGAAGTCATTATGTGAATGAATTCATTTTATTTTTCATTGCTGCATTCGCAGTGAAGACCGGTTTTAAAGTTTAAGGGATCCTTTATGGTATGCAGTGACAGCCTGGCCAACCTTTCCTCATCAACCATTTAATTGGAGTGCTTGCGGTATTCGTCTCCGGACGCGTCCAGGCGGTGTTCATCTGCGGACGCGTCTGGGCGGTGTTTGTCTGCAGACACGTCAGGGCGGTGTTCGTCTCCGGACACGTCTGGGCAGTGTTCGTCTCCGGACGCGTCTGGGTGGTGTTCGTCTGCGGATGCATCTGGGCGGTGTTCGTCTGCGGACGCGTCCGGGCAGTGTTCGTCTCCGGATGTGTCTGGGCAGTGTTCGTCTCTGGACGTGTCCGGGCGGGGTTCGTCTCCGGAGAGCTTGGCTGCTTACGTGTCCTGGTGGTATTTATGTCTGGACGGGAGTTTGGCTCCAGGCCGTGTTTATAGTATGACAGGTAGAAAATGGATTTCAGACATTGTTTTGATTCAATCTTCACTGTTATTCTATGCAGAATCATTTTGACAAGACGGTATGAACGTAATTAACGCTCCACCACACGTCTGCCTTCCCTTTCCCTCTTCCTCTTCACTCTCACCTCTCTCTCTCTCTCTCTCTCTCTCTCTCTCTCTCTCTCTCTCTCTCTCTCTCTCTCTCTCTCTCTCTCTCTCTCTCTCTCTCTCTCTCTCTCCCCCCCCCTCTTTTTCTCCCTCCCCATTACCGTCAGCAAAGCGACAGGTAGTATTTGCTCGTAAGTAATAAATGGATAGTCCAAGATGAGATAAATATGCGCTGAAGTTCATGAGGCCCCATTGGGAGTCGGCCCCATCAGTGGTTCATGAGGCCCCACATTCAAATACAGTATGCCTAAATACAGAATGCAAAGAAAAAAGAAAGAAAAAACTACTATTGAATGATGACAACTCAAATGCAACACACAATAGGTGCTCATCAAGTCTGTGGCCTGAAATGAAGTGTTCACCAAGACAATGAGCAAAACTGTTGTGCTACATATCCTTGTGGGATATAATGTAGCGGTATTTTCTCCACGTCTTTTTACTAGGTTTTTGATTTTTCAACTGAACAATCACTCATGCATTATTTCCTATCTCTTTTAATGCCACAAAGTTATGGTGTCGTTTACACAACAAATTTCAAATAAATAATGCAATTCATGGAATAAGGTTGAGTTTCTGGAGGATAATTATTTTCAAACACAAATGGTCAATTATGAGGGCATTCTTAGGGGCTGACAGGATGGCCGAGAGGTACACACACTTCCCTACAAGCTGTCCTGCCTGGGTTTAAATCGTGACACAGCTATAAACTGCCATCCCAGTGTTTCACAGGTACAGTGATTTATCAATATTTGTGCTGATCATCGGATGGACGTTAAATGGGTGTCCTGTCTGCCAGCATTAGTTGTTGGGCATTAAATATCCCATGATTTCCTTCGCAAAGATCGGCGAGCCATCTCTGGCAAATTCTTGCTTGAACCTACAGAGGGCATTGCATTGGCAGCACAGCCACACCCTCAGCCAATGATACCACTCCACGGCCTTGTGCTACAATCAAAAGAAGAAGAATAAGAAGAGCATTCTTAAGAATGGGGAGACAAAACCGGATAAGAGTAGGTGAAAATAATAAAAGGGAGGTTTACTTGAAAAAAAAATCAAAATACAGCACGGAGTTGAGAGTATTGAAGATTGATATTACAAAAATTTAACTGCCAATGTCATGACGTGTTCAAATGAATTGCAAACATTTTCCATGTCTTACCCATATCATATTGGGTCAATGTCAGTAGATTTGGAAAGCTCTTCCATTTCGTCTCATCTTGAATGTACTAGATGACAACTCGTCACCAAAGAAGATGAGCTTTTTCCTCCATTAGCATGAAACGTGACTCAACAGCACCAGCAAATTGTCCTACAATCGGATTGAAGATCACATCCTTTCAACTAGATGGGGGTTGAGCAGTATTGTTGATGATGTACACATATGTGGAGCCTTAAATATTCCCCTGGACTGAATGAAAAATGGTCTCCCAATGCAATCCTTGTTGGTGAAAAAGAAGTGAAATAGTAATTAATAATTCTCCTGCCAAACTGCTCACAAATTGGACTATGCATCGAGAAAAAAAAACAAAACAAAAAAAAAAAGAACAAGGGATATTGACTCAACAGTGGAAAGTATTTGACTTAATTCTCATGAATCGATGCTTTCGTGCTTTGGGCAAATTGGGTGTTGGCAAAATAACTCGGAGCTAACATACTCACCTTTAAGTTGTCTTGTCAGGGGTTGTATTTTCAAATGAAGAGAATCCAACGACATTGCAAACGATTGTCTTGTTGCTCATCGGGCAGGGAGTTTGTACAATGCAGTACACCACTGCTTTAGGGGGGACATTGGGCCAATGTTTAGCATTTGTGGATGTAAAGACAAAAAAACACAGGAAGCCTTTCAAAAAGAACAAACCAATGTCTGAAAGCACCAAGGACAAATTCCAAAACTTCTTCCTTATCCACAGTGCGTCTGGAAAGTCTACAGCTACACGCTCTTTCATAATTTTCACCTTTTGTCACCTTATAGCCTGGAATTAAATTGCATTAAATCAGATTTTTTTCCACTTTATTTACACATCGTAACCCACAACTTCTAACTGAAAAACAAATGCTACAAATTTCAGAAAGTTAATTAAAAATACCAAACGAGAATGTCTTGGTTAGATAAGTATCCACCCCCCCTAATAATAGCACACTGTAAATAAGCTCAGGTGTAACCAATCATCTTCAAAATCACACACCAAGTTAATTG
The DNA here is from genome assembly GCF_056783735.1 of Eptatretus burgeri. Lineage (NCBI taxonomy): Eukaryota > Metazoa > Chordata > Myxini > Myxiniformes > Myxinidae > Eptatretus > Eptatretus burgeri. The sequence goes on along the minus strand of NC_140962.1, from coordinate 76,868,974 downwards.
GCCTCCACCTGTATTAAGTTGAAGCGATTCTCATTATTTCAGAATAAAATCAGCTGTTTCTGCAGGTTTCCTTTGCTGGGTGCATTTCTCAGCAAAGACTCAACCATGAGAACCAAGGAGCTTTCAAAACACCTCTGGGGTTAACGTTGTGGAAAGGTACAGATCAGGAGATGGGTATAAAAATATTTCAAAGGCCTTGAATATCCCTTGGAGCACAGTCAAGCCAATCATTAAGAAGTGGAAGGCGTATGGCACCACCAAGACCCTGCCTAGATCAGGCTGTCCCTCCAAACAAGATGACCAAGCAAGGAGAAGACTGATCAGAGAGGCCACCAAGAGGCCAATGGCAACTTTGAAAGAGCTACAGGCCTTTATGGCAAAGACTGACCACTGTGTGCATGTGAGGACAATATCCCAAGCACTCCACACGTCTGGCCTGCATGGTCAGGTGGAAAGATGGAAGCCATTACTCAAAAAAGCCCACCTTGAGTCCCATTTGAGGAATGCAAAAAAACAATCTGGAGATTCTGAAGCCATGTGGCAAAATGTTTTGTGGTCTGACAAAACCAAAATGGAAGTTTTTGGCCAAAATGCAAAACGATACGTTTGGCACAAACTCAACACAACACATCACCCAAAGAACACCATCACTACTGTGAAGCACTGTGGTAGCAACATCATATTATGGGGATGTTTCTCATCAGCAGAGACTGGGGCACTTGACAGGATAGAAGTGAAAATGAATGGAGCAAAATACAGAAAAATCCATGAGAAAAACCTGCTGCCCTCTGCAAGAAAGCTGAAATTGGGACAGAAGTTCAACTTTCAGCATGACAACGACCTGAAGCATACAGTCAAAGCTACACTGGAGTGGCTAAGGTACAAAACGATAAATGTCCTCGAGTGGCTCAGTCAGAGCCCCGACCTAAATCCAATCAAAGATCTGTGGCGTGACTTGAAGATTGCTGTCCATCAACGCTCCCCACGCAACTTGACTGAGCTTGGACAGTTTTGTGAGGAAGAATTGGCAAATATTGCCCAATCAAGGTGTGCAAAGTTGGTAGAGACCTGTACCAACAGACTCACAGCTGTAATTGCTGTCAAAGGTGCTTCCAGCAAGTATTAACTCAGGGCAGTCAGGGGGGTACACACTGATCCAAGCAAGATATTCTAGTTTGGTATTTATAATTATCTGAAATTTGTTTTTCACTTTGAAGTTATGGGTTACATGTAAAAATAAAAGGTGGAAAAAGTCTCATTTAATGCAATTTAATTCCAGGCTATGAGGCAACAAAAGGTGAAAAATTTGAAATGGGGTGTAGACTTTCTATAGGCACTGTATGCAGAAATGTCAATGTGATTATTGCTTTAAAAAATAATAAAATGCTTTATGTTTTATACATTTTGTTATTTTGGTGTGAATTAAATCCACCTGTGTTATTAAATTGTTTTAATAATTGTTTCAGTTGATTTGGGGGATGAGTTGGATTTTTATCGCTTTTGGAATGGTGCTGTCCAACTTCCCCCCTTCCATGATCCTGGCCTGGTTTGATTGAGTCTACATTAACATTTGATTTCTTTTTGCAATTAAACGAATAATGTTTTTAAATTTTGGATTGTATGCACAAGCCCAGAGACAAAGGAACTTCCTCGTGTTGCAATCACGACCATGGCTTCAGCAATTATTGAGTTATGGCGGGCAACAGTTTTACATTGTTTTTAGAGGGGAAGAAGCAGAAGTACAAATTGGCGATTTAGCGGTCTCTCGTTGTGGTACTTTAGCGAAATACTCTGGCATCCTTTTTAAGTCTCGGTAATTCAGAAAACGCTCGAGAATAAAAGGTGTAGCTTTTAAATGTTTACGACTTCATTCTAAAGTAGTTTATGAGCATGTCATTTTGTACACATTTGAATGGGTGGCCATTTTTTCCCCGTATCATCCTTCTATATGGAGTACGACCATGCTCCATGATGACACTAAATGAGAGGAGCACACTGACACTAGATGTGACATGACACTGATGTCATGCACATAAATTATGCCGACACCTCATCTCCAAACAGAATGACATCCATGTGGCACTCAGGTCTTTGCAATCTGAGATTTATGCCATCTGCTGAAGAAGTTTGAGCATATATCTGAATGATGGTGGTGTTCACTTGATGTCCTTTCAACTTCAAAGATTCTTTTTCTTAATTCATATCCAGCACAAGGCTGCAGAGTAGCATCATTGTCTGAAAGGTATTTGTAAATTTACACTTTTGGATGAAACAACTTTTTTAAATGGCAGACTTTAAAATAAAAGCTCCAATATTCACTTCATGTATAACAAAAAACAAAAGTTTTAAAATCTTTCAGTTGGTAAGTGAAAAATGTGATTGCGTGGCTGGAAGATGTATAATGTCATATAGCGATTGAAGCAGGAGAAAGATACTATTTCTGCACATTTTTACATTATGGCGAATAGCTGGGCCATGACTACATGCTATCAGATACCAATATATGTCGTCCATTTGATTTTGTTCACAGAAGAGATGAGTAAAATAAGGTTTTTGTTTACAATCAAGTGTGCACATTGTATTTTTGCTGGGCACTGTATAGGCTCTACGATATACGACTGAGGCCACAAAATTATGTTCTGTTGCTCCTCATCCATTGTTTAAAAGTCATCTTATGATCAATTTAAAAATCCTTTTGTGTTTGAGAGTCAGCATTTCATCCTATAATACATCTTTAGAAATAAGCTGTGGTCATCTTGAGAGAACAAACATTTTAAATCAACTTATAGTGGGCTCCTTTGTGTGTGTATTGAATATTTTAAAATATATATAATTTCTGTTTAACAGAAAATTAGATTATTGCATGAATGTTTAAAATCACCATGTCATGGAATATATTAATCATGACAAATTTAGTACACATCTGCAATGTCTGGATTGAACATATTAACATGTATGGAATGAACATGTCTTAACATGCTGATGCTGAAGCTTGCCACAAAAAATGGTTTATTCAGTATTCCATGGTGGCATTATGTAACTTCATCCCAACAAGCTTTCTTCATTAATCCTCAAGCAGTACCTGTCTGTTATTTTGCACCATTAGTGTGGGGCACAGCTATGTTGCTGAAAGAATGCCGCTAGATATTAAGCTACAAATTTACAATTTGATGTTTCGCAGTGACCTCAATCAAATGTACCGTACTGTTCACAAAGCGTTGGTTCTACCGAAGCATTGCCCAGGGAAAGGTTATGCTGGGTGGTTTGCTGTTGCTTTCCTCGCAGAGAGGCAGGGCAGGAATTTGTAATTTATCCAGGGAGCCAGTCGGTAACTCAGCTACTCTTCACGAAGGACGTTAACGCCCACCAGCTTATGACAGCAGACGTGACACCCAGTTTAAGGTCCATCCGAGGGATGGCACACACATTGATGAATCGCCATACCTGTATGCCTGGTGTTGGCTTAATGGTTAGGGTTGCGGGCTTTGGATCCTCGGGTCGAGTTCAAATCCCGCTCAGCTGTTGAATTAATACCAGGTGGGGTTAACTCGGCCTCATCCTTCCGAGGTCGGCAAAATGAGTGCCAGCATGCTGGTATACTGTGTCGGAGTGGTGACCCCTCCAGGATTGTGTCCAATAGCCAAGGAGACTGCTTCAGCAGCACCAACGCTCTGCACAGAGTATGGTCCCAATGTCCTCCTCCTGCCTGTAAAACACCAGGATGACAGCTTATAGTTGGGTCGGGATTCAAACCCAGGCTAGACAGCACAGAGGCAAGTGTGCATATTTCTCGGCCATCTTGCCAAACCAATACAATGGCCTACTCTTCGCCAAAAGTACAAGTGGATATTTACCGTCTACAAGTGGGGGCAGATGTAAGACAGCTGGCTCAGCTCGTTTCAACAACTTCCTGCCTACACAGCACCACAATAACAGTTGATAGGCAGACTAGGATTCAAACCCAAACTCGACAGCTCAAAGGAGAGTACATAACCTCTCAGCTATCCTGTCAGCTCGCAAGCCTGAATTAGCTACAAAAAAATAAAATAAAAGTGCCATCAGGACCAGCTGGATGCCAGAAAGGTCAGGAAATAAAACAAGATGGTGAGGTTATTTAACACCTTGAGTATCCCATCCATCAATGTGGTAACAGTAACACGATAGAAAGCAGTCATATAAAATATCCGAGGGCAAAGAGGCCAAGGTTGGTGAAATAGAAATATGGATGATGTTTGAGCGATTCAAAAGAGATGCTTTGGAAGCTCATGACACGTCTTGCGTGTCCGGTTAACAGTCCCAGGTATTCCATGGCGTTGTTCGTTTATACTTACTTTACTAATACTATTTGGCAATATTAGGTGATTTTAGAAGCCTGATCGTGTGGTCATGTAATTGGTGGGTCTTGAACCACAAATATATGCGTGAGTACGGAACAGAAATGTAGAAGGGGCATTCAAGAAGTTCAAACAAGAAGATATTCACATTAGTGCATGTCATGCCAGCATGTTGTTTTATTTTCCACCATGGAGGTTTGTTCGTCTGTTTATTGGACGAGGAATCAATTGCGACTTCAGCCTGCAGGTGCACACCTATTCTCTAAGGGCTGACGTTGTGCTGGTGATGAAGTGCTTCCTGTAGGTGAGGGAAGGAATTTGGAATTTGTTCAGGTTGCTGGAAACAGCTCACTTACTGTTCTTCGAAACACACCGAGGGACCTTTAACGTCCACCAACATATGCTAGCAGAAGGGACACCTATCTCAACGTCCATCAGAAGGACGGTACACTTTGTTATGCAACACCTTGCCTGTGAAGCATCAATGTGAAAGTTGATAGTCGGGTCAGAAATCAAACCCAGACTAAACATCTCAAAGGTAAGATAAAATATGAAATGACAAGAGCTAATACATAAACCTCTGCACAGTGCAGACTGCACCAACGTTGAACTAATATCTATTTTCTGATTACTAAGAAAAATATTTTCCTACTAATTGTAGATACAGGTAGTGGACAAAAAAAAAAACGGAAACACCAATGTAAGGTCACTTAACAGGGCGCTGGGCCACTACGTGCGGCGAGTCTGGTCTGTATGTGCCATGGCACAGAGTCCGGCACCGTTCTTCCACGAGAAAGTTAATCCAACTCACACCTGTTTGATGGAGGTGGAAAACGCTGTCTCAGGCGTCGTTCCAGAATATCCGATAAATGCTCGATTTGGTTCAGATGTGGTGACTGAGAAGGCTTTCACATATGGATAACATCAGTGTCATGCTCATCAAACTATTGGGTGACCACTTGTGCTTGTGGATGGGGGCATTTGGGGGGGGGGGCAGCCATGCTACTCATAATTAGAGGTAACTAGGCCTGTGCAGCATTTCTATACATGACCCTGAAGCATGCTGGGATGTTATTTGCTTAACACACAGGCCACACCTGTGTGGAAGCCATTACTTGGTGTCCCTAATTTACCCATGAGGTGTTTCAATTTTTTTGTCCACTACCTGTATGTAGTGTCGTTATGCGTTGAGAAAAAAAGAAGTTGGCATGTCTTGAAGTTTTGTGTTTACCTGGTTCAATTAAATAATTTTACACTCCCCCACCCCCCGAACCGCCCCCACCCCCCCCCCCAATACAGTTCCAGAAGTATTGGAACAGCACCCCAGAACTTGAAATAAATCCTCCCAACATTGATGTCCCTATTAGGAACTTCAACACAAAAGCCTATGAAATGGTTGCCAACCTATGGTTGTTTGTCCATGTCTTATCCTTTGTTTAATGTTGAGCATTAAGCAAAGAAGCAGTGCGTACCATTTTTTAAGTTTTTGGAATGGCTAGGCCAGGGTTCTGAATCGCCGACCTCCCAGACTTTGAGGAGATACGATAACCATTACACCACCGATACAGTGCTTTATAAAAGGTGTGCATCAGGTATTGAATGCATTTCAAATCAAGATGCCATGACGGAAGAGCTGACTGGCCTTCAATGTGGAATTATTAGTTATTGGGTGCAAGAGGTTCACGACATTCCCCCAACTAAACTGTAGTTGCCAAAAAGCCAACTCGCATACTTCTTCCAATGTTGAAAACAGGACAGAAAGGCTAGAATCATGAACACACCAAATCAAAACAACCTTAAAATGTGGAATCATGGAACACTATGTTTGATATCTTTCTAAATTTGATACAAAATAGATGAGTGACAGGTTACCAGCTGCTTGTTGCCCAAAGGAGAGCAACACCTTCTGACAAATTGAATAAATCGTTGTGACCGACGACAGCTGCATATTTCCTTACTCTCCCAAGTCTTTTGGTATGAAATATAATGTAAACTAAAAACATTTGTGCCTTGTACGAAGATGCTACTTTACATGAAGACTCAATGTATGCACTTCAAGAGAAGCAAACAATAAAGAAGGAAGGTTGTGGAACAGGAGGGACATGGGTAATGGCGTGAATGCAGTCCGTCAATTCAGATGATTTCACATCCGGAAGATAACAACCCGCTGCTCAATATATGATCCTCAAATGATCCCTCACCCCAAATCTTCAGTATGATTGGGATTAGTTTGGAGAAGAAGATGAAAGCCACCAGTCACCACATTTAAAATGGTTCCTATCGCTACCTGATATAATGAACCTTCGTCATAACATGCAGAGGTATCTGGCAATTATGTGTCAGATCAGAACATTTTTTCTCATTTTTGTCTCACAAGCTATACCACAACAGCATCCATCGCGGTGTTCCACTAAGCACTGTGGTCTAGAAGCCTCGGGGTCTGCATCCCGCTCCAGCGAAGCTGGACTCGAACCATGTAAGATGGCCTTTGGCGAAACAGATTGCTGTTGGCCAAAGAGATATATTTGTGCGTGCTCCGAGCCTGCTGAGCCAGCGTCAGACAGATATCGATAGGAATGATATAAATACACAGCAGCACCGTTAACTGGTTTCAGAGAAAAGACAAGAGCCGAGAAATAAATCTTGCATCTTGTTAGAGCAGGATTCCCAATTCAAAAAATGCCAATTACAGCCAGGCCCATTTATATTCTTAATATGCATGGCATCTGTCAGACAAGAGGCAAAGGCAATGGCTTGGTTATTAGGCAAACGAGCAGCAAAAGTCACGAGGATAGACGGAGGTCCCCTCACGTCCCGACAGGCCGCCTGTAATTGAAAAGAATGGTTTTGCCTCCTTACTGCCTCTCGCTTGCCCTCAGTGTTCCTCTGCCCCCACGAAGGCCTTGTTCTCACACCTTATGCTCAGTACCTGTGTTCATTGGGACTTTTTATTCCCTCAATTTGGTCGATTGTCCAAAAAGAAAAAAAGAAAAAAAAGGCATTCCGAGACGAGGTGGATTTTTTTAATATATTTACATATTTATCATTAACTCATGCAAGATATCTCCGATGTGTTGGGCGAAGGTTCAACGAGGCTTCCTTGCTGTTATCTTTTGGGAATTAGCTGTGGGGATCTGGACAGCGAATCGAAGTCTAATTCACACGTCAGTTAAACATCCACTGTGTAATCATGTTCGATTTACCGATTAAACGACATTGCACATATAACCACTATCGAGCATTATGGCAACACCTTCACATATCCCAAATTCCTCCTGGGAAAATGGCTTCCGTGTTACAGGTTCGCTACATTACATTCATGTTCAGGCTGCCGTATCGAAAACGGTTCAGTTCGTGACATCTTTCCATCGTGCCAGAGCACGATAGAGAAAAATGGAAAATTAAAGGGTGGCCATTCGATGCATTTTTGCTATTAATAAGAGATGTAGTGGGAGTGAGAGTAGAGATGATAACAAAATGGCTTGTTTGTGTTCCTGATCATATATTGCCATAACTATGTGCTCGAATGTAAAAGCGTGATAAGCATGTCCGTAGGATGGGTCTGTCTGTCTGTCTGTCTGTCTGTCTGTCTGTCTGTCTGTCTGTCTGTCTGTCTGTCTGTCTGTCTGTCTGTCTGTCTCTCTCTCTCTCTCTCTCTCTCTCTCTCTCTCTCTCTCTCTCTCTCTCTCTCTCTCTCAGTTTTGGAAATGCAATAATGATGCTCAGTCGGTGCACACAAGAGGCATCATTGGAAGCTCACTGTAACTGGACATAATTTAGAGACATCAGATTGGCCTCCAACTCTTGGAACAAAAACGCATTCTGGTCACCAAGTATGACACCACAAAGCAATCTCCAGCTGACAATCTCATCAAGATTAATAATAATCTTTGAGACGAATTTTTTTTTAATGAAATGATGGAAAAAGTTAAAATTTAAAAATGAAGGAATAAACATGCATCCCCAGCTTGCAATTCTGTGAGAAAAACTCGTCTCAATGACTGTTTGTCTTAACGAGCTTGTGCGTGATTGTGTGTTTGTGTGTTTGTGTGTTTGTGTTTCCGTCATACACGAGCTGGCTGGCTGGATTATCATTGGAGTGCCGAAGAAAGAGGATGCAACCTATTAAGCTCAGAATCTGTCAGGATTGTTCGGATGACTGGGGGTTAGGGAGGGGGGTCCACGGTGGCTAATACAATGTCAAACAAACCATCAAGAGGGGAAATCATCTCGGAAGCTGCTTTCAAAGGTGGCGGTTCGAGTCGTCCTTGGAGGTCACATGAATAGGGCAAGTCAAAATGATTTTAATTGGGATTTCGTTTTTTTCAAAATATTTAATGAACTTAAAAAAATTAAAACATGCGAAAATAATAATAATTGTTATTATTATTACTATTATAAGAATACAAAATTACACCGACAATAAAAACAATGATAAAAATCATAATTAAAATAATCAGGTGTAATAGAAATGACAAAAACGAAAACAAACAAACAAATAAATAAACCAAAAGGTGACCACGTGTGACTTCTTTAAGGTCACACTGAGGTGAACAGAGCTCCTATCCACCAGGAGCGACTCCTTGAGGAATATCTGCCTATGAGAGATTCCGATGAGAATCGTTCTGCAGAGTAACCATGAAAAATATGCTTTTGCCTCATAACGTCACCAAATGACGTCATAATGTCTCAAGCTTGACATATCTAGAAAGCACTCATCGAGGTGTTCAATTTGAGGTACTACACAATATGGTTCCTAAAACTTGAAAATTTGACCTTGGGGTCAAATATGTTTGACCTAAGGCGCTAACCATGAAGGTCAAGGCCAATCGCCACCAAAAATTAATCAGCTGAGCGCCAGACCATGAACTATATTCCCATGAAGTTTGAAGACGATCCGATCAAAATTACTCAAAAAATAAGGGTTTCGTCGACTCCCCTGATTTGCGAAAAAGTTACCTTGACCTTTGACCTTGACCTTCAAAATTTTGTGCACTGAAAGGGACCTCTATAGGCCTCTGATATGCGAAGTTACAAAAATTTCCAATGATAACTGTGCTCTGCAGAATTTTTTATATGTGATTACAGACAAACAAATAAACAAAAAAAAAAAAACAGACAAGCTGACTAACATATCTTGCAAAAACTTCGTTTTGCCAAGATAACGAAAAAAGATTACATTTAACAATTAATAACCGAGCTCATGATCGATCATCTCAAAATGAATGATCGAGCTGATGTTCCTATCAGCTTACAGACACACACACACACACACACACACACACACACACACACACACACACACACACACACACACACACACACACACACACACACACACACACACACACACACACACACACACACACACACACACACACACACACACACACACTTGGCAGGATAGCACAGAGGTAATGTATCTGATGCGACTGCAAGCCGTCACCAAGGTGATTCACAGGCAAGCCATTCCATCAATAAGGGCACCATGTTTCGGAGGGACGTTAAGTTTGCTGTGTTATCTAGTAAGCAGTTCCTGGTGGACCTAAAGGATCCCATTGTGTGTTTCGCAAGAGTAGGCCATTCTGTGCCAGCTCCTCTCCTAAATTCTCTACTGCTGTCCTAACCTATAACACCATGCAATTGTTATGGGTACCTGTCCAGAGAGAGGTTTCTCAACAAGCAATACTCTCAAGTGGATGTGAGCACCCCAAGGCACTGTGTGGTGTGTGCACACCTTGACCTTGGCCGTGACATACATTTATTGTCACACGGTCATTATGGCAGCAATAAAAAATCGCACTCAAAATGCTAAGTCCAACAGTCTGAATTCACATATCTTCCACAACTAGTTGTCTTGCGTCCAAATCATTGCCGGATCAACACGACCCCGATCAAAATGATCATATAATATAATGCAATAAGATAGAATGTCCATTCGAAGATATTTTCCCCATGGTTACGAGTTGACTGATGATGCACCACGTGCAGCACGATGGTTCCACCATTGTTTTTCTCTCGATATCCTCGATTAAGTGTGTGGCCACGTTTGCTCCACACGGCCACGTTTCTTTGGCCAAATTGGTTTGTTTATCTGCACGCAACCTGGGCCTGCTTGGTTGCGTCATTTCCTGGGAGCGTGGCTGTGCTGCTGATGCAGTGCCCTCTTTTCCCCATACGCCGGTATGGTACTCATTTTGCCGACATCGGAAGGATGACAGGCCGTCAAGCCACTTGGTGTTAATTCAACGGCTCGACAGGGGCTCGAATTCAAGACCCGAAGGTCTTAAGCCAGCCAGATTAACCGTTAGGCCAACACCAAGCCTGCCAAATGTGTGACCGTCAATACGGGCAACATTGCACCGACATCTTTAAAAAAAACCAAAAAAAAAAACCACTTTTTACCAATCCTCTCACCCCAACAACCTCCAAGCCAAGGCGACTCGTCCTTGCCTTGGAAATCCCAACATCTTAATTTTATCAGAATTTTTTTTTAAAGAAATGTCCTGCAGCAGGCCCAATGTCATGTCTCAATCGCCACTGAAATCCAAAATTCTATTTGTCGTATTACCACAGGCTCCCCACCGCAGAAAGAACGGACTTCCATTCCTTCGAGGATAAATATTTAATCGAACCTCTGCGGTCCAGTCGGGGTGAATCTGTCACATTGAATCAGAAGACCGTCGCGACCACGAGCCACCATGCCCAAACGCCATTGCTATGACTTCTTGCAATGGCGTGCTCCCTCGTCGGGCCTGTCAAGGCGAGCTCGTTTGTAAATGGCTTTATTGCGGTCGTCCTGCCTTTTCCTCGTCCGGGCGAGCGTGGAATTCCCACTCAGGAAACGTGCAGAGCTGTGGGATAACCACACGCCGCTGCTGATTGGCCGTCGAGCAGCGCCTCGGTTGCCGTGGTAACCGTCGTGATCCAATACGTGCGTTCGATTGCAGCGACGACGGTACGTGGAGATGGGATGTCTTTGTACCCCCCGGTGGAAGTGATATCGTAGAATGGGTGAAAAAAAAAAACAACAGAGGGGTCTATTGCAAAGGATGTTTAAAAAAAATAAACCAATTACACAGCTTGGGTACTTTGTGTGCCACTCGAGGTGTTGCATCATGGAGCATGTTACTATTGATGGAGGTCAGTTCGCATTTCACAAATACTCATTGTTGTGCTGCATGCTATGTTTTATCCACAATCCTTGGTCTCTATGGAGACAACAAATAGTGATTGTGGAATTTTATGATTCAATTACACCGTACGTCTCACACTCCTGATTGGGATAGACGTCAATTGCTCAAAACAATTAATTAATGACAGACACTGTTGCAGTTGGCTCAGGTTAAATGTATAGAAAGCATCTATTCTCGAGGTAGCGCACTTACAGTTGAGCTGTGTAGTCTGGGTTCAGTCCCTGAGCCGATTGGTTCGTCACTGGTAATTGGAAATGCATCACAAAGTGCACCGTCCCTCTTATTAAGGACCTTAAGCTGGCTGTCCCATCTGTTAGCATTCCTTGGTGGATGGCAATGATCCCACGGTGTCTTTCACGAAGAGTAGGCGAGTTGTTGAACAAATTACAAATTCCTGCCACGTTATGTTGAACAATTTGTCAGCAGGTTTGTGAAAGACTTGGACAGAAAATGTTCCCCAGCCAAACTGCACAATAAATTGGGAATAACCGGGGCCATTAAGAAAGTAGTGCAGATGCACTGTGGGTATCCAATTAACAAAATGGGCATTATCAGCATCCATCCATCCATCCATCCATTGGGACCATACTCTATGCAGAGCGTTGGTGCTGCCGAAGCAGTCTCCTTGGCTATTGGACACAATTGTGTAAGGGTCGCCACTCCGACACAGGATACCAGCAAGCTGGCACTCATTTTGCTGACCTTGGAAGAATGACAGGCAGAGTCAACCCCACCTGGTATTCATTCAACAGCAAAGTGGGATTTGAACTCAGGATCCTGAGATCTCAAGCCCATCACCCCTAACCATTAAGCCAACACCAGGCATACATTATCAACACCAACTGGGTACATTCTCAACAAGAAAAAGAGCAATCAGAGATTGCAAACCCTCGCCAGGACTTCTTTTGAGTGGTGCATTTTTATCGGTTTTCAGGTAAATCCAATATGGCTGCCAAACCATGTGACCTATGATGTCATATGTGTGACATTTGTTCCTCCTGGATAGGTGGTCATATGTGTAAAGTTTCACCTCGATCTTTCCAGCCATTTTAGAGAGGAAGATTCAAGGTTTTCTTTTTGTTTTGTTTTTAAACAATATGGCTGCCGAATCACGTGACCAATGACGTCATGATTTTTTCTTCTGTGGACCGTTTTTTCCCCAGATGACCCTCAAAAATGTTCATACTGATTGGACGTGGCGTTCTACATATGCAATTATGACGTCATAATGAGGGCACCTATGACATCATTAAAAAAATCACTCATTCCCCACGAGTACTTGCTGTGTGCCAAATTTCAAATTTTTCCTTGGTGTGGTACGAGATACAGAGGTCCAAAGTTTTTCCAGTTTTCCAATATTGATGCCATGCCACCTGACCTATGACGTCATAACTATCATTGAAACATTCCACATGAGTCGTCACACCAATGGTGAAAATTGTCTCAATCCAACAAACGGTTGCGGAGAAAAACACGAAAGTTCTATGCAAACAAACAAACAGACAGACAAACCCAAATGCAATACCCTTTCCGAATCCTTCGGCGAGGGTAAATATCTTACCTTGTGTGCTTTACTCAATATGCTGGGCCTCGAAAGACAAAAACAATGGACCAGTCCAAGGTTTATAATCCACTCATGAGTTTCCCCATTGTGCATCAGAATCTGAACAACTATTCTACCTGTTTAAATTTTTGGTACATTTTGATTTCATGTCAATATGGGACTTTCGAAATGACGTATGAATGGTAACGAGGCCTTTTGCACATGTGCTGCGTACGTGTTCCCAGGGACTCAATTCTGCTAGTCGGGGCACATTAAACCTGCTGTTGCTTACGGCAAAATCTGTATCAAATAGTCTTTTTAACATATATCTATACCACCCCAGAGCTCTCACAGCTCCCAACTCCATCCCCCCACATGATCAATAGTAAATATCATAATTTAAAAGGTTGATTCTAAACTTACCCTGTGAATTCACAAGCCCCAGATACGACCTTGCCATCGGTGTTAAGGAGCACCCAAACCAGATAGGGTCTTTCCCTTATGGAAGTGTACCTGGTACGTCCGGCTCCCACGTGACTATAGCTGGCATAAGCTTTGTGTATTTTTTTATCTCACGGAGATGTCCTTCGTCAGAGTTGGCAACCCTTACTTTGTTGGTAAGGAGGTAGTCCCACAAAGTTCAAAGTCCACTGACTAGCAGCGATAGTCAAGGTTTGGGTAACTCAGGCCTTGCACGAGTCCACACCATCACAAGTGCAGCAAGGGCATAACATCTCAGCGCTGTTGGTGAGCTGAGAGTGTTCTCTAACTCTTTCATTGTGTAGAGGCACAGCCCCGTCTCAGGTACTTTTCCAATTATTTTTGGCTTCTTTTAGAAGCTTTGTGAGCCATTTGAGGTAACAATCCTTAACTCGCACACATGACATGCATTAGTGTTACGGCCTGCAGCACACCAAGCCAACATACGATCAACCCGCTTTTATTTAGGGATTGTAACAATCATAAATATATACATATACATAAAGAAGGAAGGAAATTAAGAAGGAAATAATGAAGAAGAAAGGGAAAGAACCCGATTAGGCCAGCACAAGGGCGAAGGAGTAGGCACCCAGGGAGCTGGAGGGTGCTGTTCGTGTAAAAGACGGTGGCAACCAGATGAAACCCCTTTGAAATCTGGCCAGTCCCAAGAAAGGACCTGCAGTCTGATGGTCCTGAAACTGTCAGAAGAGCAGAGACCCAGATGTTGTGTGTGTGAGCGGCACCGTATCCTCAAGTACCAAACTCAAGGCAAGATAATGGATCCGAACTGGAGAAGCTACAGCAAAGTTCGAGCAAGCACAACATTCAATGTAGCAAGCTCCAACAGTAGGCCACCCCCAGGCATGCCCCAACAGTAGGCCCCCCAAGGCAAACTCCAACAGTAGCCCCCCTCCCAGGCAAACTCCAACAGTAGCCCCCACCCCAGGCAAACTACAACAGTGGCCCCCCCAGGCAAACCCCAACAGTAGCCCCCTCCTGGCAAACTCCAACAGTAGGCCTCCAGGCAAGCCCCAACAGTAGGCCCCCAGGATGTCGTGAAGTACAAACAATCAGAGGGACCACAATGCACTCAACTTCACGAAGGTTTTATTCACAACACTCAGCTCTATTGCTCGCCCCTTGTGTTGCGCATGCCTACACGGCACTCACATCAAATCCAAGGAGGGCGATGAATCACAATATCTCCCCTTTAATTACAAATCCAACCAGTCTGGATGCTTAGATACACGGGAGGACCGACACAAAGGAGTTGTTGCACTCAGATTTAGGTGACATGGACAAACACACTGGACTGGCAGCGGGTACAGGTACAGACACTTCGGCGACGCATTACTGGCAACTTCAGATGCAGGCTCGGAAACAGTTGCATTCTCTGACAACGGAACAATAACTGGATGAAACAATAATGGGAGACATGTATCATCCTCCAACTCAATGTAACACTGCTGGATCTGATCCACATGTTTCCTAACTGTACGCCCATCTTTCAGCTCGACACAAAAAACACGAGTTCCTTCCTTGCTAATAACAACACCTGGCAGCCATTTCACTCCAAGGCCATGGTTCAGTACATAAACTGGATCGTCTACAGCAGTCACGCAATGCAGCCGTTCGATCATGAAAGTATTTCTGACTCTGACACTAGTTATCAACAGTTTCACTGATGTCAGGATGAACAAGAGAAAGTGTGGTTTTGAGTTCTCGCTTCATAAGCAATTCGGCTGGAGGCACTCCAGTTACGTATGTGGTCTGGATCTGTAACCTAGCAACATGTGTGACAAAGGCATTTGAGGCAAACCTTGAGTAACATGCCTTGACCCTTGCTTGATAATCTGTACAGCACACTCTGCCTGACCATAAGAAGCGGGTTTAAACGGAACAGAACGGACATGTTTGATACCATTCAATCTCATGAACTGAAATTCCTGACATGTCAAACACGAACCATTATCGCTTACCAACACATCAGGTATACCGTGAATAGCGAACATGACAAAAATTCTCAATGATGGCAGCAGAAGTGCTGGTAGACATGATAGAGCACTCAATCTACTTAGAAAATGCATCAATGACAACAAGGAACATTTTTCCTGAGAACGGACCTGCAAAGTCAACATAAATCCTGGACCAAGGTTTGGAAGGCCACAACCAAAGACTCAGTGATGATTCCGCTGATGACTTGCTGAGCTGCGTACACGCATCACAGCAATGAACACAAGATTCAAGCTCAGAATCAATACCAGGCCACCAAACATGAGATCTTGCGATAGCTTTCATTGTAAAAATACCAAGGTGGGTACTATGTAGTGCAGAAACCAACTTCTCTCACAGTCCCACAGTCCCACAGTTTGTCAAATGTCTCCTGGCTCATAATTGACCGACTCGCCCCCATGTCCAATTCCATTGACACCTGCTTGCCATGCAGTTGAAGATCAACAGTTATCGGTGCGGTGCTGCCATAGATTGTACACATCTCATACTCCTCATCATGCAGTGATGACTCAGCTCCAGCAACATGCTCACCATCATCCATATGATGGGTGGTAGCAGTACTATTACCACTACTGGATTGGGAACACCTCGTTTGAAGATGCCCGATCTTGCCACATCCGTTAGATGTGTGCCACTTGAAACGACACTGGTGAGTCACGTGATTTGCACCACAACGCCAACACAAGTTATTGAGGCTTCTCACTACCGATGAAGCAGGTTTCAAACACACAATTGGCTTAGGTGTAACTTTATACGAAGATTGAGGAATCCTATTTAGAGTATCTGCACTTGAAGAGTTCTGACTTCGCCAAGATCTCCTTCAGGTTTTCAGCAGTTGTCAGACACGCCTGTGCAATCTTCACTGCTTTTCCTAGGTCAAGGTCGTTTTCTTGAGCAAGGAGTTTTCGTAAGATGACATCATGATTTACCCCAATCACAAAAAAAGTCTCGGAGCGTCTCATCAAGCACAGCACCAAACTGACACGGTTCTGCTAAATGGTGCACATCAGCAACCAATGGGAAATGTCACGATTTTCCTGGCGAGTGTGTGTATAAAACTTGTACCTCAATATGATTAGACCAGCTTTCAGCATGAAGTGTAGCTTGACGAGCTCACAGAGTTCTTCATATGACTCGTCGATAGGTTGCCATGCTGACAGCAGGTTTTTGTCGAATCCGTACACCTTCTGCCCGCACACAGTCAACAACACAGCACGACGACAGATGGCATCACCAGCAGCCGCCGTGTTGTTGGCCACGAAATACTGGTCCAGCCTCTCGCCAAAATCCACCCAATCCTCCCCTTTGGAGTATTCATGGAGAATGCTGATAGTCACCATCGAGACACAGATAGTTATTTAGCTCGTCACCACTTGTAATGTCGTGAAGTACAAACAATCAGACTGACTACGATGCACTCAACTTCACGAAGGTTTTATTCACAACACTCAGCTCCATTGCTCGTTTTCCATGCATGCGCACACGGCACTCAGGTCGAACCCGAGGAAGGGCGATACATCACAGCCCTCAGGCAGGGCCCAACAGTAGGCCCAAGGTAGGCCTCAATTTTGTCCGCAAGGTGGAGATACTGCAATAAGGGTTTGACCAAACACAACCTTCTGATAAAGATACTGCAGGTGGAAACTCCAACCCGAAAAAGACACTCAGCAATTAGCCTTTCTCAAAATTGCTACTTTCACCCTCCTCACCCTCCGCCGCTTCCACCTACGCCTCCTTCTCTGCATCAACTTCCTGGTTCCCTCTTTTCCCCATCGCCAATCACAGTCTTTATACCCATGTGCTGAACCATTTGGTCTAACTCGGAGGGGGAAGAAGATAAAAGATAAGAGGAAAAGAAAGGTCACAGACCATAACATAAGCCAGCCCCAATAACTGCTGAGGCTTGGGTTTTCTGCACATGCTTGTGGTAGATTTCATCGTTTCAAAAGACCTACATTGCTTGTAGCAATCAATGGTACGTAACACTCATGGATGTGAGAGATGTAATTTGACAAAGTTCTAAATGTAAAAAAGATGATTTCTTGCACAGTGTTGATTCGATATGGAACTAATTTATGACAAGAAATAAAAACATTTTAAACAAAAAAAGAGCAATCAGAGATTGCAGGCCCTTGCCAGGACTTGTTTTGTGTGGTGGTTGTGTCGTTTTGTGTGGTGTATTTTATGTGGCGTTTGTGTACTGGTGTGTTCCATCTTTACTAAAAAAAAGGCAGTGTGTGTGTGTGTGTGTGTGTGTGTGTGTGTGTGTGTGTGTGTGTGTGTGTGTGTGTGTGTGTGTGTGTGTGTGTGTGTGTGTGTGTGTGTGTGTGTGTGTGTGTGTGTGGCATAAAAATGTGAAAACTTTGGAGGGGGGTGATGTAACCAAGTTTGAATGGAAAATGTATAGTGTTCCAAACATGTCTCTCCATATTTATGCTCCCACCCATGTGTCACGCCATCTCTGCTGCAAGCGGGCAAGAGCACGTTGCCCTGTCTGGCAGGACGTGTGTATGTATCTGGAAAAGGCACAGTTTTTACTGATGCAGTTTGAGTGTTTTAAATAAAGGAAAAGTGATTTAAACCTCTGCAAGTGTTGGATAAACTGCGTGGAGCATTCATATTCATGAATCTGGACACATAGGCCATTCCAGGATAAGGGGAGTGAACACTTTCGGAGGCCACTGTAGATATACATACATATTTTGCTGAACAATATGTTAGCAACAAGTGTCGTCCGCCACACGCACAAGGTGTCTGCCCTGCTGGGCATCAGTTACAGGGTGGAGTTACGATTACTGTTATGGGACTCGAGCTTTCATTACTGCTTGACTGAGTGAGGGGTTTTAATCCATAATTTAGCTGACTTGATAGGGGTTGGGAGATTGAGATGTGGAAAGAAGGGGGAAAAAAGACAGAAGGAGAAAGGAATGAATGAAAAGAAAAGAAAGTAATTCACCTTTATAAAAATCTCAAAAGTTGCGACGCAAATTGCCTGATTTGTCCCAACCTGAAAACAAGATAGACCTTACAGGGCAGGTTGGTGAACCAATTTTCCGAATGCTCTACCATGAAGTCCTATCAGCATTCCAAAGTTTATACGTTTCCATGCAAGAGTGGCGCGATTTAATTATGAGCTCAGTGGTAAAGCTACAGACGAATTCAATTACCAGACAGCTGACTGAAAGATTCCATAGGCCATAACGGGTAATGAATAGTGAATAGAATACAGGGCTGCGTGTGCTGCTCGCAGCCAAACCGATGTTCCCTTACAAAATGCAATTAATATTGAAAGCACAACTTTAAAATACACTGCTTGCTGAATAATATTTGATCAGAATATTAAATTCAATGCAGCACTTCATCTACACATCTGGTTCTAGGATTAATTAATTTGATTTCTCGGATCAATTGATATATATGATCTTCCCTGGTAAACATGAACTTTACAGAGCCTGCAAGGCCTTTGTCTGTTGTGCTCTGTCATGCTAAACCTCTTTGGGCTAGTGCACCCATTTTAGACACATCTCTCCTATATGTTGTGGAATCGAAAGCTCTCAACATCATTGGCATTTCCCCAAAAGAAGCAGAAGCACAGGGCCTGCTGCTCTCTAATCTCAGACAGAAAACATGTGGCCACTATCCTATCGCCTCTTCTCAGGTCTTGCTTCCTCTGCTCTTTCATCTCTCTGTCCCTCTCAGTCACATGCATTCTTTCAGAAATCCCCTCCTTGCGTAACTCCCATAATCTAAACTCACTATTCACCTCTCCCCTCATGTGTTCCTTTTGTCTCCTGCTTCTGGGAAGCTTATTCCTTCATCTGTACAATCACACTATTCCCCTCAATCGGGTTTCAAGTTGGCAGTAGACCACCACTTCAGGCTATTCTCCATCTCTGTACATGATCTTCGTCTATCCTTATTCACCCTCCCTTATTTATATTGAGCACACTACCTCTCTTCATATATTTTATTTGCATGTTTGCTTTCCTCTTCTCTTTCCTCTCGTTTGTTCATCCAGTTGTTGGATTACATGCTACCTCACTCTAAAATCAGCATAGACTTTGTACACAGTTTTTGAAAAAAAACTTGTTCTGATGGGGGTACCAGCAGCCTGCATTGTATAGTGAGTGTGCTGTCCTTTGGAAGCAGCATTAACCTGGAGTTCCATTCATAATCATGAGTGTTAGTTAATTGCAACAAATAAAACTTTTATACCAATTGCAACAAATGAAACTTTTATACTTTCTCTCGTCATGGACTGAGATCCACCTCCCCTCCAATATTCCCTCTATAAATCGAAAAATGGAGGTGAATATATGGGGCTGGATATTATTGGGGAAGTGGGGGAGGGGTGGAGGATAGATTTAGCAAAATGTGTTTGTGACTGAATGTAGTTTTATCATTCTAGAGGAAATTACCAAACAGTATTGCAGCAATTAGAAAAAAAACGTCAAAGCTGCTTTTTTAAAAATCATTTCATTTTAAGTGATAATTATTTAAATCTCGATCTTTTTTGACCCCAATCATAGCAGGTCAGCACTTGTAAGCTCATAGCATGGATCCTGTATTTGTTTGTTTCGTGAGACGCAATTTTTAAATGGTTCATAAAACAAATAGTCCTTTGGACTGTAAAACAGCACAGCGATGCAAAACATAATGGTGTTTACTTTTTGCGCTGGCGCAGTATAATGTATGTATTAAATTGGAACGGAAGGAAATTTGAATATTTTAATAAATGGATGTGAACAGGGCAGTGTGAGAAATGTGGGTGTGCAAAGCGTGGCCCTTTTATAACGTTTAAGGTCGGGAAGCAGTAGGGGGTCGGAGGGGATTGGAGGTTTTAGCTCGTACCCTCCGCAGAAATGAGAAGTGTGTGGGCCAATGGACCCCGCATTGCTTCTGATTTTGCACCATCCACCTGCTTAAATTTATCTGATTCATTCACATCGGTTTCAGATGTGCTGCTTCATTGTGATTGTGGCAATTTTTCTTCCCAGTAGGGGGGCGGAAATAGCTAGATTAGAGTTGAGGCCTTAAAAAGGGCTGTAACACTTTTTCCCACAACCCCATCCTATTCTTATCCTCCTGGTGCAAATTTTCACCATTTATCACCTGATTCCCAGTTATTAACAATGTAGAATGACAGGATATATATCGATGTACTTTCATGTGCAGGATTAGGATCACGGCATTTTTATGGAAATACGTTGCAGAGTTGATGCTACTTGAGAAGCGGACCATATTTAAGCAAACCATTTGCTGTGGCGTTGCCATCGTGGAAAGGTGAGTCAAAAGGTTTACCTTTTAAACATGTGTCCCCTGACCATGAAGTGAAGCTCGGCAGATAAGTTAGCCCTTTTCTCTGTCGTAACTTCCTCCCAGTGGTGGGTGACTTTCCCGATGCCCTGGGAACATGATTTATGTTTTTGGCTCTGAAATTATCTTCAGGGGAAAAAACCTTTTGATTCCCTTTTGTATGTGTTCGTATGGTAAGTGTGTGTACATCTGTTTAATATAACATCCCATTAGGTTTAATAAAAGGAGAAAGAAATTATGGAATGATAATACAAAACACAAACATTTGTTTGTTTCAAGTAATAATTTACCTCCTCCTCCCACATGGCATAAAACACAATTTTAATAAAGTGTCTTCAATGTTTAATAAGAAGAAATTTCATGAGATGATTCATCTGCAGAACGATTATATAAACCAAGGTATCCACGGATGCCATTCGAGCGTCTTATCTGCTCTGTGCAAGTACGGTACTGCGAATTATTTTCCCCAAATGACAGAACGAAGTTGTAACTGGAATTTCATTTTTGTTTTTTAAATAATCGGTGAAAACCCATTTTGATCAAGTATATTTTTTTTCCCCATTGACAGAACCTTTTTTAAATGTCTGTACATTGCAGTATTGTGTTCATATGATATATTCCTGTGTTTACTTGCAGAGCTGGTATACATCCTCAGAAAAGAAATACTGCCATTATTAACCGTTTTGTATTTAGAGGGATTATCTTGTAAATAATTTCAAGTGTTTGTGCGTTTGTTTTTTGTTCTTTCATTGCCAAACTCTAGCACCGAGAGGCCAAAAATTTTGGGCATAGGTCCTTCAGAATGTGAGCAAGGTTTGAAGCCATCGCACGTTGATCTTTAAGGCCATATTGACGCCACCAAAGGCCACTATAAAGTGTATACTGGGATTTGGGGTCAGGCAGTGTTGCTGTCGGCCCACAGGCAAAAGGTAACCACCATGAAGTTAATAACTCCATAACTTTTCAATGTCCAACATGCCAGGTCCCAACCCCAGTTATCTATATTTTTAAATGCAGCCTGAGTTTTACAATTCCGAATCAAGCAAAGGAGGTTTCTTGTCAATCAATTGCTCCCATGTTAAAACTAGTTGCAAATAATCCTCGTACTATACAGTTCTGCCTACCTCCTCATAAACTACATAGTTCATACGCAAAACTTTTGTCATGCACAATCGTGCATCTATCCATTGAAATTGTCCACCAGAAAATTAGAGTAAAATAATATTTTCGTTTCGTGTATTTTTTGCCCATTTTGTGCCCACATTCAGATTTTACATGAACCCAAATCACTATATGTCTTTAGAAGCCTGACGGCACATCCCCAGATCTGGCCCTGCAGAAAAGTATTTTTTTAAATGGTGTTGAAAAGAATGAGATTTAAATTGTGTGATCCAGCAAAGTCCAGTAGCGGTATTTGTGTTTTATAGTATACTAGTATAAAAGCCCATCAAAAATGATGGCTTGAAGAAATGGCAAATAAATATTTAAGGAGACTGGAATATATGGTTTCCACAGCAAGAAAAACTCTAATTTTAAAACACCACATGTACAAATGTGACCCCATTCTCTTTATCTTCTGGGACGTTTTGTTTTTACGGTACAGCAGTGTGACCACTCCTTGGCTTTTTTCACAAGATCTTGGCTATTTGTTGTTCACCTTGGCGTCCTGGTTTTCTATAGGTTTTCTTGGCGTATAGGTTTTCTATTATCATCGCTTTTCTGAAACCTTGTGAATTCTTGGCTTTTTTCATTGTCTCACCTTGGCATTTATGAAAATGAGGAGTGGTCACACTGTGGTACAGCCTCATAAGTTGTGAGGGTGCCAAAGCCTGAAGCCTCGGCCTAGTGTTTGTTGTGCTTACATCTTCTTTATTTTTTAGACATCTTACGGATGTAAATGAATACTCGTTTTACTCGGTGCATGTAACACATCACGTGCAGTGAATTTCACCTCCCTGCACCTCGTAATTATTGTTATTTTTAAAATCATTCTGTACACCGCCCTTGAGGCTCGGTTTACAAGTCACCATCTACAATTCCAATAGAAAAGATGGAATTACTCTTTTAGGGAAAATGTTTTTTGATTTTTTTTTTAATCATCAAAAATAAACCACAGTAAACACACAGTCATGTGAAATGATTGGCCTTTAAACCCCTACTTAAACCTTCCTTATGAAGGGGACAAACAAATACACAAATACACACTGTATTGTTATAAACATAGACTCAGATCCACTCAGATGTTATATACATAGACTCAGATACAGCAGGAAGAAATGAAATTTTGTTTTTTTTTCTATATTTTTTGTAGGGGCCTAAAACACTTCCCTACACCCACTGAGGAATGGGGTCAGAAAACATTCAATATTACCTTTCACATTGCTCCAAAAGGCTGAAGCACTTTCAAGAGATTAAGAGAAAAAAAAAAGAATCCCCCCCCCAAAAATCAAATAAAAAAATTGTTTTTGCCTTAGATACTCCACAGCACTCAGTAACAAACCTCTGAAAGTTTGACGATGATCCGTTTGACCATCTCTAAGAAAAATGGCCACACACATACACACACTCGTTTTCAAATAAACGAATAAAGGTCATGCTAAAAAGCATATAAGAGTTGGTGTTTCCATGAAAGATGAAGGCTGGTAATAAGTTTTGACAGAGTATTTACAATCACCTGTATTATTTGTCAACTTAAGTACATGCGTTGCAAACTTATAACTAATCTTTTCAAAGCTTTCTCTTCATCTAATGTTTTGTGAAAGAAATTTAACACATGTGCAATTTCTCTCGCACTAAATGAAAAATAAGTATACATAAATATATGCTTTAACGTGGGTTAGGCAGGTTCGATGCGGGGACGCTTAGTTTAACGTACATCTGAGAGACGGTTTGATACCTGTCTAACCCATACCATATGAAACCACATGATAAATAGCAATAGGTGACGACATTGTTGCCTTCATTTTCAATAAGAAAAAACTTGTTTGATTCTTAGACACTTCTTCCAGAGCTCTCCAATAAAACCATTATTGTCTCAGCTTATTGTTAAATTCCATCTTCATTTTTGGTCGCTATCCATTTGGCTACAAAAACAATTTTTGAAGTATTTTATCAAGTTTTTTTTTTTACTATTAGCAACGTTTAGGAAAATTTTCAATTTATCTTGGGTAACTTTTAAATATTTGACTCAGATGCTTCAAACATAATGTCGCACTGTCTTTTTAATAAGCAAAAGATAATGAAAATGCACATACTGCAACAAAATAGATTGGTTCGTGAATCATGATCCTTTACCAAAAAATAGGAGGTGGAGATTTGGAGTTCCAGGAGAATTCCCCCGCACCTCCTGAAACCCGCAAATGGAGATAACCAACAAACATAAGTAAATAACTACAGGTAGGAAAAAGATGAATTCAAACAAAGAGCAAATATATAGCAAGGAAAAAAAAAGCTGTTTCATTCCAAGTCTTCAAATATCACCAAAAAAAAGACACCCCATGCCTTATTTATTTTTGCATTTACTTTAACCAGTGTGATCTTGTGCTGCATGTGCGCACTCATCTACCCCATGCCAGCATTTCCCCCAAGCAATGCAGGAAAGGATCTGGACATGATCCAAATGTGCTCTTCTTGGGCAACAGGGATGCAGGGCTTTGCTGGAGGCATCCATTGTGCCACTCGGGATAAGAGTCAGATGGTCTGCCAATTCCAAACGAGAATTTGTGGTAGGATGTTGCAGAACAAATGTCAAGAGATGGGAAGAATAAAAGATTGTGGCTGAGGAGAAAAGGTCAGTTGGGAGTAATAAGGGGTTGGGCGGGCCGCCAAAGCGATATTGCATTCTACAACCTTTCCTCTGAGAATACATTTGCAAGCATTTCTGGTTATATTTTCATATATTATATCACACAAATTACTACATTTCAACATTGGAGTCTGTGAGTCTAGATTACGAGCATTCCTGCAGAATAAAAAAAATCAAATTCTGAATGCATTAGGATTACTCATTGCATTAACATGTACTCTTGTGATGACTTATGCCCATCTGCTTTTGTGACACCTTTTGCATTAGGCCATTAAAACTGAAGTATGAGACTGAAATACTGGTCTTGAATGGCAGATGAGTTTTCGTGAAAAATATCTTCATCTCATGGTGCTTATAAATATCTGGTTTTGCTCTCTTTCCCTTTCCTAATGACAAGATAACACTAGGATTTGCTTTCTAATTAGGCCTATACCTCAAATAAAACTTTGCAAACATGAAAACTGGCCCAAATCATGTTCTCTTACATGTTACTAACAACAGGTTGCTTGGCCGAGCTTACCCTTACAGAAAATATTTAAGAGCCTTTTTATAAAATTGTCCTGTTTCTTTTTTTTTCTTTTTTTTAAATTAGTGTCCAGGTTCATGGAGGGGCTAGAGCACAGAATGGATCAGAGTATACTAGAAATAAAAGAAGAGCAGAAAGAGAGGGGGACACACCAACAGCAGGGTTAAGGGACATATAGAGGGAGACTTGGAGAAATAAGTGATGTGGGAAAGAAGTGGAAACAAGGGGAGGACACAAGGGGTGAACAAGTTGGAAACAGCCACAAGCGTTCAATCACAGAAGTGGAAGATAAAACTGGAAAACTGGAAAGAGGTGGGCCCAAGGAATTTTAATAGGAAGACAAAAGATCATGGAGATAGATGGGGGGGGGTGACCTGATATGGTGGTGAACACCTGTCTTGAAGCCCTTGAGGGAAGAGTGAGATTGAAAAGACAAGGAAAAAGGGACAAATGAGTGGAGGTCAGCAGTGAGACTAGATTTTGTGAGTTTCACCAGAGGGAGTTACTGGTAGACAATGTGCACTCTGCAAATAGCTGGGGGATGACAGACCACAGCAAGGTTAGAGGTGACAAGACCAGAAAGGCTGCAGTAGAAGACAGTGAGACCACCGATCTGCTGTTGTTTTAAACATGAATTAGGCCCCGTTGGACTTAGTCTGCAACGGGGACTTATGTATTTGGTCTCGATTGTTGGAGTTATGGCACCATCTTCTCCTTCCCCTACTTCCATATATTTGTGTTCATGAAATATGAGCAATATCAAACCCTTTGCACGATTCCATTTGTGATGGAGCGATGTATGGATATTGGCAGGACTGATTATTGGCAGGACACAATTACTAAACATGTACACAATAGATTGTTGTGTACATGCGTAGTAATTTTGTTGTCTGTGAGTGGGTCTCGTCAAAAAGTGATTGTGCTGTCATTGTATTTGATCGCGCAACCTACAACCCCCTTCATCCCAAGAAAAATAAAAAACACCCTGGTTACCTCCAGCACCGAAGGTGGACGGAAGTTATGTTGTCACCCCTGTCTGTATGTTTGGCTTTGAGCAGGATATCTTAAAAAGTTGGGGACGGCTTCAGACGAAACTTGATGGACAGGTTGATTGTGTGACAAAGACGAATTGCTTAGATTTTGGAGAGGATCCATATCCAGATACTAGAATTTTAAAGTAATTCTTCACCATTGAGAGATAGGACCAAAGCGATAGATAGCAGGATATCTCTGGGATTTGTAAAGGAAATTGGACAAAATTTGGTGGATTGGTTTAGTATGTGACAATGACGAATTGATTATATTTTGGTGAAGATCTGGATCCTATAATTTTTTTAAGTGATTCTTCACTATTGTGTAATCAGGCTAAAAACGATATATAGAATGATATCTCGAAAAGTTTGGAATGGATTCGGATGAAACTTGTTGGACAGGTTGGGGTGTGTTGGAAGGACAAATTTATTCAATTTTGGTGAAGAGCCGAATTCGGATGCGAAAATTAAAAAATTATTTAAGCGATTCTTCACCATTGAGAAATGGGGCCTATGTTGACCTTTTGACGATATATATAGCATATTTCAAAAAGTTGTGGAGGGATTATGGCAAAACTAGGAGGATGAGTTGGTTATGTGACAAGAACAAGCAAATTATATATTGGTTCAGGTTTGGATGCAAATCAGGCCTCTAATTGGGATACAAAATGTAAACTGTTCAGCCTGGCGGAGGTATGCGCTCTATCGAGTGCCATTCTAGTTATCTCCTTGTGGCTGCCACTACTCTTCTCTGCTACACTTATCCTTCTTACGCAACACTTCCATTCCACGTGGAATTAAGTACATAAACTGATTAATTAAATTAATGGTTGTGGGTCAAGTACAGGCATGATATACCAAATGGCCTTCTCCTCTATGTTCAAGTTCCATGTACTTCCTTGCATTTCCTTGTCTCCTCATCTCTCTGAATGTAATTTTGATGGTTGTCAGATCGACCTTCAAGGTTTATGTTGTCTGTATTATATTTCTTCATGACATTCCCATCATGTGATTTGGGCATGACTTGGATGGTTAAAAAAAATAAAGATCATAGATTCAGGATGGGGGATCCAGGACCTAAATTCTGCAAGATTGCTTTATATTGGATTCCTCCACATAACAATGTATGAAATGAATTGTGTAACGATTTGTATTTGTTTTCGTGTACACGAGTACTTGTTTGCATAAAATGACCATTTTTTCTTTTTTATTACTTTTTTTCACTGTTTAATATGAAAACATTATTTCTTGCAAAATCGAAGATTTTTCAAGTACAGTGGATTGGTCAGCTGATTTTATTGTTCTGTCTATCACCTCCAGGTCACAATTTCAAACCAATCTTCATGAAACTTCACCCCATGGTACAGTTTGGCATAAGCAAAAACCCTATTGTTTGAGGTCAAAAGGTCAACATAGGCCAAAGGTCAACAACTTATGTGAGATTTCTAAAATCCTCAATTTTGATCCGATTGACTTGAAATTTGAAGAGGATATATATTTCAGGTTACTGAATTCAACTTGCCAATTATTTATAAGGTCAACATCGACCAAAAGGGAAACATAGGCCCAAAGTCAACAACTGAGGTGGTATTTCTGAAATCCTCAATTTTCACCCGATTGACTTGAAATTTGAAGATGGTTTATATTTCACGTCACTGAATTCAACCAGCGAAGTATTTTTGAGGTCAACATCGCCCAAAAGGTCAACATAGGCCAAATTTCTAAAATTGTCAATTTTCATGCCATTGACTTGGAATTTGAAAAGGAGTTGCATATTTCGTCACTGACTTCAACCACCAATTATTTTTGAGGTCAAAGTTGTTTTATGGATTTTACACATATCGTCCTCTGCACGATGTCTTCTTGTTTTCACTGTTTGTTTGAAATGTGTACATAAAAAAGGTGGCAGCCCATTGCCTGCTTGAAGGACTGGAGATGAGAGTGAGACCGAACTGTCTTCAGAAGGTTGTTCCATAGATGGGAGAAGTGAGGAATAAAAGAGTTAGGTGTGCAGTTAGCGTGAACTTTGGAGGTTTAATCAGGAAGGGGTTACTGGAAGAGCATGTGCATCCTGGAGATAGCTGGGAGGATTGGAGGATTGAGAGAGTGGAAAGAGCAATGCTGGAAAATAGACTAGAGACAACAGAGAGACCACTGACCTGCCTGCGATGTGAGAGCAACAGACCATATGCTTCGGCCTCATCTATCTATAATTCCAGCAATGTGTGTGTGTGTGTGTGTGTGTGTGTGTGTGTGTCTGTGTGTGTGTCTGTGTGTGTGTGTGTGTCTGTGTGTGTGTGTGTGTGTGTGTCTGTGTGTGTGTCTGTGTGTGTGTGTGTGTGTGTGTGTGTGTGTGCCTGTGACCGCTGTTTCTCGACAACCACCGATCCGATCTAATTTAAACTTGCCAGATATATTGCTGGGGACCTGAGGATGTGCCTTTTCAAGGTTTGATATTAATCGCACAAGCAGTTCCCAAGTTATGGCCATTTATTTACCAACCAACGACAAGACACGTTGCTGCGTAGGCGTGGCCGATGGGGGAAGGGAACCTCAGACGTGTTCCCCATTACAGGTTACAACATACGGACTTCCGGATAATGATGACTTCGTGTATTCTATTAATTTCTTGATTTCTCATGCGCATTTATAGATAAACACAATGCCCCAAGTTATGATCGTTTTCTTATTAGACGGTGCATAAATTTAGGTAACATCAGAGTGAGCTGGTCTGCTCCGAAGCAGGAAGTATTTTTTTTTTGTCCCAAGTTCTGATCGTTTTCATATTAGACGTTGCATAAATTTCGGTAACATCAGAGTGAGTTGGTATGCTCCGAAGCAGGAAGTAATTTTATTTTTGCCCCAAGTTATGATCGTTTTCATCTTAGACGGTGTATAAATATCGGTAACATCAGAGTGAGCTGGTATGCTCCGAAGCAGGAAGTAATTCTTTTTTTGCCCCAAGTTCTGATCGTTTTCATATTAGACGGTGCATAAATTTCGGTAAAATCAGAGTGAGCTGGTATGCTCCGAAGCAGGAAGTAAAATTTTTTTTGCACGAAGGTTTATTTTTTTTTCTCTTCTCTTCTCTTTGTGTTTTTCCTTGTGACGACATTGCGAAAAGGCAAAATACGTTGGCGCTAATTGAATAATTGGCTATTAAAACTAAATTGCGAATAATCGTGACTGCGATATGCGAACTTCCGGACAGTGAGGACTTAACTTCCGGATAGTGACGAGTACTGTATTCTTTCTCGATTTTTTTTCTTGATTTATCGACTTACTGTATTCTTTCTTTCTCGATTTCTGTGCTTTCTCGATTTTCTTAAACACAATGCCACAATCCAGTCAGTGACGATTACTGCATTCTTTCTCGATTTTTTTCTTGATTTATCGACTTACTGTATTCTTTCTTTCTCGATTTCTGTACTTTCTCGATTTCTTTCTCGATTTTGTTAAACACAATGCCCCAATCCAGTCGTCGTTTACGACAGCGAAGGAACGAAGCTGCGCATCATGCACGTGCAATGGAATCTAATGAAGCACGAGCTGCTCGCTTGGCAGACAACACTGAATGCGAGGCAAGGCGTCGTGCAGAAGAAACGGATGAAGAATGAACTGGTCGCTTGGCAGACAACACTGGACGTGAGGCAAGGCGCCGTGCAGAAGAAACGGATGAAGAACGAACTGCTCGCTTGGCAGACAACACGACGCGAGGCAAGGCACCGTGCAGAAGAAATGGGTACGGGCACGTGAGAGCGAAGGAACGGCCTGTGCAGTTGTTTCTGGCACGCGGTTTTAAATTGTTTGGTTTTTGCACGTACGGCCATGCACGTACATGGGCACGCACCGACGGTCATGCACTAGTTATGAGAGATTCCAAGGATATTGAGTATTAGATTCCACAGAATCTAGGAGAAATGGATATGCTGAAGTACCAGCCCATATCGACAAGCAGTACTCTACTGAACAACGGGCAAAGACCTTGTAGACTGGGAGAAGCTCTGATATTCCAAGGAAAGACTTGGATCAATGAAGGATTCCTAATCAGTCTGGCTTTGGAGGACAGTTTTGCTGTGTTCGTCCCAGGAAAGATCATGGTTGATGGTGAGGCTGCGAAGTTCAAGAAACTGAATCTCTTTCAATGAATGACTAAGGATATACGTTTTAAAAAAAATTGTTTTATGATCATTCCAAAATGATAGTGAGACTTTGGGATTTTCCACGATTGAAGGACATTTTCCATTTATCAGACCAGAGTCGAATAATTTCCAGATCAGCAGAGAGAGACACAGCTGCTATCTGTCTCGCAGATGGATGGGGTACTGTACGACAAAATGTGAAGTCATCTACAAAAGGGAAGAGAGGGTTTTGCAAATCATCAGACAGGTTATTAATGTAGATGAGCAAAAAGCCAAGGCTCAAAACACTGTTTTAGAACCTCCCGCCTCCACTAGGAGAGGGGAGGAGAAGGGTCCATTGATAGCAACACAATGACTCCATGAGTGGAGGAAGTCAGAAATCCATGAATGAAAGTGGCCTTTTATGCCACATGCAGAGAGTTTGGCAAGCAAAGGAGGATGCCAGACTGCATCCAATGCCTGAGATATGTCTCGGGAGATGGTTTTAATTTCTTGTTTGAGATTGAGGGATCCAACCATTTCTGAGAGAGGAACATAAGCAGGTCCAGGAGTTGAATGACCAGGACAAACACCAAACTGACTGTTGGAAATCAGATTCTTCGAAAACAGGAAAGACGACATCAGAATCAATGATGGATTCCAAGACGTTTCTTGTGATTGGAAGCAAATTCACTGGCAAATAGTTTGTACGGTCTGTTTTTGCACTCTTCCTGTCGATGTTTACTGACTTCCATGCAGAAGGGAGGTGGCCAAAAGAGAAGGGCAGACTTAATAGGGCAGACAGAGGTGGAGGAAGAACAGAAGAGTAGGATTTGAGAACAAGGGCACATATTTCAGAGTAAGAACAGTCAAATGGGTACAGCAAGAAAAGTATTAGGGACATTTCCCTTTTATGCAAAGACAGAGTTAAGGCAGTCATCCTGGGTATGAGCAATGTCCATCATGACCCCATCCTTCAAGAGTGAAGGAATAGAGGAGCATCCTTTAGAGATTGACTTGACGAACTACCACAACGTTTTTGTGGAAAGACCTGCCAGTCTGGACCTCTGTGGTGGCCTAGATAATGAACTCTGGAGCATCTGAGGATGAAAACACAAAGGTTGCAAACTTTGCATTGAGACTAGAGGCTCCTGTCAGGGGGTTGGTTTCCAGTAGAAAAAGACAAGCTGCTTTTTGGCATTTGCTTCACAGCATGAGTCGTTGTACCAGGGCTGATGTTAGCCAGGATAGTAACTGGTGTGAAGGTATAAACTGATGGTCTGATAGAACAGACAAATTCACACTGATACACGGTGTCACATTCAAATGTTATTTTAACTAAACTACTTTTGACTCTTTTGTGTTTATGAAATATTGTGCCATTTTACATTCCTCCAATGATAACAGGTTTTCTGAGCACAACCCCCACTGTGTTTACTTACATATGCTGCTTCTGCAGGGCAATGGATGAGAATTTTTTACATGCTCAAAATAGTGTTTTGTGTTCTATCAGTAATGGAATTAAGCTGGTGATTTTGAAGAACAATGCTGACACTCCAGACTGCCGAGGCCTCCATTATGATTGTGTGGTGAGCTGTTTTCTGCACTACAAAAGAAAATAGTCGGCTGAAAAAGTTCGGTGGAAGATAATTACAACTACAACAGTGCCAAAAACAATTAATTATACAGGCATTTCCTTTCACTTTGAAAATTAATTGACACAGTGCGACCATTTTTTCTTTTCTTTTTTTCCTGCCTTTTGTTATCTGCACATAGAAATAACAATATGGATAAATTTTAACAGGAATAATGCAATTTAAACTATTTTCATGTGTCGTGTGACATCATTTGACCATAATACAACCATCTTCTTTTTAAAACTTTATATTACATGACGAATTTTTCAAACTTATAATCTGATTATTCTTTCCAAAATAAAACAGCCCCAATGTTATTAATGAGAAAGAGAAACAACTTGTTCCAATGATTGTGCCATGAAGCAGTGTTCATTTGTCGCTTGTTGATATAATCAATTTTTCTCATGCAGTAATGTTGAAAAGCTCCTTCTGAGACTGCCCCCCCCCCACACAACTGCACAGCGGGAGACAGGGTTTTGCAACCGTGTGTGTGTGTGCTTTTGTCATCAAATTTTCAACAAACCTTAATTATGAAAATATAGAGAAAATAACGAAAAAATTGGATCAAAATGTGAAAGGGAAAAGTCATAGCGACTATAAATAGCTGTTATTAGCCCCGCCGCAACACGTCAGGCGTGAGACGCCCCGTTTGTTTTAATCCCTTTCATGTTTCTTGATTTTCCATTGAGCTTCAGTCTGTCTGTCCAAGCCATAACATTACCAATTGAGCTTTTGTCATCAAATCTTCAACAAATCATCATTCTGAGAATATAGAGAACACAAACAAATGAATAAAATGTACAAATTTTTTTTAACTGTCGTTTTCATTAGGTTTAGTATGTTATGTGTACAAAGCGGCCGCAGACGGGCTTTGCATTTTGAGATGCTTTCCAGTTAAAGTTTATAATTGCTTCGAAAAGCATACAAGGAATTTTGCCTTCCCAAAGAGTTGTCTGAAAACTAGCTGTCCGAGAATGATGTACTGTAGCGACGAATGTTGCTTGAAAATGCCACATACTGAAGCCAGCAGTGAGCTATCAACATTTTATAAAAAGGAACTGATCCAAGAAAACAAAGGGCAATAAGAATATGATCATAGTTAAAACTCAGACAAAGTGATTTCAGCTTGACTTGCCACATAAACCTGCACAATGCAGGGTCCAGTGCTAAATTCAGGGATTACCAACACAGACGCCATACACTGGTTTACATACACGATTCTCACCATGTACATAGATATCTTAACATTTAAATTTCACTCTGACTGCAATTCACTACTTTTTAAAGAATTAGCAATCAATGAATGCAAATTATGTTATTATTTTTTTAACTAGTGAGCATGGTATGAGTTTCCTAGTTTGGAGTGAACATGAAGACATAAATAGAGAAACATGATATGTAAGATAGAGAAACATACATATTTAAATTCTGAACACCAACACCCACTGCCTTTTCATATTTGTGCATGAACGATATACCCCAGCAAGTAGCTGTTTCTGCACAACTGAAAACAATGTTTCAGCATCTTATACAAGTCAAATTGATAACAATAGACCACAAACAGAAAACAGCCAGTAACTAGAAAGCATTTCAAAATTCAAGGCATCCGTTTTGTACTCAAACTAAACTTGAAGAAAACAACAGCTGAAAAAAAATGTACTAGACAGTTCATAGAACACATTACCCCACCGAGGCATGCTGTCTTGAGAAACAAGGATATGGGTGAGGTCTACGAGCAGAAAATTTGATTGGTTGTGATGATGTAAAATGCCATAATATTTTGTCCAAGTACTGTTAAATGGAGGGTTTTGAAAGTGCCAAAAAGGCTATTTGTGTTCTCGAGTGTTCACATGTGTATATAATTACTGTATCTATAATAATACGTGTCAGTGGGTGTCCATCCTTCCATCCATCAGTCCCCCCAGCTCCTCAATAACTCCAAGACCATGAAACCTAGCGGCGCCATACTTTGCATGCAAACTAATGAAACTCCAAGGTCGTGCGTGAATGAAAATTGGGTGTTTGGGTGAATTTAAATACCTCTTTTGAAGATATTTTACAGCCTTATTTAATTATCCTTTCTCAAGCTGTCATCCTTGAACAACTCCCTCTCCCTCACCGGGGTCTTGATTCACCTTTTTTTTTGGCCTGCTCAACAATGCCTAGACTCGGAACAGGACACAACGGTTTCTTAACGATAAAGCGCTCAAAAATGTTTTTTTTTTGAGCATCCTGGGTCAAAAATTTCAACGGATTCATGATCAGCGTGAAAAATGGCCATAAAAAACACTCCTTTCAACGGGACAACAGAGAAAAAGTCGATGTATGCCCAACCCTCTGAGGTTGGTAAAATGCAAAAAATCAAAATGGCCACCAAATTTACCCACTTTTCAGGTAAAATTTGATAATTATGGCTTACTAGGGCATGTAATATTATTACATGTAATATTCACACTGATACACGGTGTCACATTCAAATGTTATTTTAACTAAACTACTTTTGACTCTTTTGTGTTTATGAAATATTGTGCCATTTTACATTCCTCCAATGATAACAGGTTTTCTGAGCACAACCCCCACTGAGCACAACCCCCACTGTACCAGACAATTTTTTTCCCCCTTAAAGGTGTACAATTTGATCCTTTGGAATGCACAGCGTACAATATTATTACATGTAATATTATTACATGCCCTTGTAAGCCATAATTATCAAATTTTACCTGAAAAGTGGGTAAATTTGGTGGCCATTTTGATTTTTTGCATTTTACCAACCCAAGACATTATCCTAAGTCAAAAATGTCAATGGATTCGTGATCAGCGTGAAAAATGGCCAGAAAAAACACTCCTTTCAACGGGACAACAGAGAAAAGTCGATGTGTGCGAAACCCTAATGTAAAAAGTCTTTGTCTTCCATGTGGTTAAATACCCCTTTGAGATGTAAAATTATACTCTGTAGACTGATGCCACTTCTTGTAACTGTATTTAGGTGGTTATCGCGAGTGTGCATTTAAAATTCCTTGTGTATTGATTTAAGATTGCCAAAGGACCAGGTAGGTACCAGTATACGTTGATTAAAGCCACTCCGATGACATGACCATTAAGGACCTAATGGCCTTTTGTTTCATTCAATTATCCTGAATATTTTTAGAATAGATCTCAAGCTCTTCGCACCTGAATTTTATTGACTCGGAAATGCATGAATCGTCTTGTTATATCTATTGAACAATGTCAAAAACGTTCTCTTACTAAAAGAAACCCAACACAAAGAACTGTTCACACTGACATCAAGAGACACACACATGAAGGCATAACGACTTCATCATGTGATTTGATAAGTTTTTTATACTAAGAAAGACAACATCGGTAAATAGATGGATGTTATACACATCCCACAGTAATCCTGCCGAGCAAGACGGCTCCTTTCATGATGTCATGGAGGCAAAATGAAAAAAAATTGAGAGCTCACTTTCTTTTTGGAGCAAACGCCCATTCATTTCAAAAGGCGAAAATTACTGCTGTACCAGACAGGGCCTGTCAATTAAGCAGAACATTAGAGTGAAAAACGCAAATGTCACCAAGCACGCGGAGTCATCATGTGCTCTCCAGCCGTTCGACTTGGCGTCAATCCCGCTCTTAATGTCAGCACACTGCACTTGGCGTCTTCCAACCAGGAGTCCATCTCCCTCGCAGTACGAATACCTAATTCCGCTCTTTTTAATTAAAGTCACCGTTATACAATCTGTTCGTGTGACACAAACATATGCGTTTACCTGCGTGGAAGGGATTTTGATTGATGGAGTAACGTTTGTGAGACCAAGAGTGGTCGCTCTGGAAACGATTGCATTTATTTTCAAATTCCGCAGTGTTTCGTAAATAAATAAATAAAATAACATTGACCCAGCTGTAAAATCCACAGATAATTTGAAGCCATCGCAAAAGAGCATCATCATATCAATGCACACCTGCTGTGGCTTTACTTTACCTAAACTAATCAGAAGGTATAACACAACATTCAACTTCAATTGAGTTTAATATTCATTGTAAATGTGGAGCTCTTTGCTTTCTTAAATCGATTGGAGATTGACATGTCAGGCAGTATATTTCCAGTGGACATGATATGGTCAAAATATTCTTCCCAGTTGATACACTGGGGGAAAATGCCGATATAGTACTAGGTGCATACCAAAGTTCGACTACTAAAAGACATGCCCATGGTGACTATGTCCGTCAACATATCAGGTTACATGCCTTTAGCGACAATGTCGTCAACATGTCAGCTCGAACTTTTGATCATGCCACCAGTAGTACCGTTTGACATCCATCCTACTTCACCCGAAAAAGGTTGAGCTGACATCCATCATTCCTTGACATCTACTGATAGGAAGTGTGCTTTACACATGACCAAAAGTTGCTCCTGATATACAATTTTTTCCCCCTTAAAGGTGTACAATTTGATCCTTTGGAATGCACAGCGTACAATGATACAGCAGTGCAGTGTTACCCATAAAACTTTGATAGTGTTACGTTTGAGGGGGGGGGGGGGTATGCATTCAAAGGGTAATTAGGATGTTTAATTAGGTATGCCATGCTGTTCGAGTTTACCAGGATCTCGATGTAATAAGTAGCAATTCAGTGGTGATAAGTTGTCTAGTAAATGTTCATTTCTTCAAGGGGGAAATGATAATTGTCACGTAATTAGATAGGGACACGGGATAGGGTAAGTGTGTCTGCGTAAACCCCTTTTAGTAGTCCCTGGAGGCTGGCCGTGACGTCACAGGACAGGGCTGCGGATGGCTCCGCCCCGTGATCACGATTGGCGGAAGGCGACGGCGGTGGGCCAATAAAACGGCTCGATTGGAAGTGACGAGGACGGGAGGATAAAAAGGTTCTGTTCGGGGTCGAAAAGGAAAAGGAAAAGGAAAAGGAAAAGGAAGAGGAAGAAGATCTGGACAAAAAGATCGTGTTTTTTTTGGTGTGGAGGCTGTTGCGCGGGAAGCGTACTTGTTGTTGTGCTGATTCGATCGTGTTCTTCATCGTGTCTTGGAGCCTTGCTGAGCCTCGTGCCTCACCTTGGTTGGCTCTGGCGTTCTGCTGACTCGGAGTACGGGGTCGAACGGCGGGCGGACCTGCCTCCCTCTCCTGCTTGCAATTTGGCGCCAGAACTGGTTCCCTGGCGGCTGTGAGCGGACTTGGGCCAGGACCAGGAGGTCGACAGCACCACGGTTTCTCCTGCCCCCCTGACGAGAGCAAGGCCAGCTCGTCCGACGCTGATCCAGGGACAGTTGCGTCCACACCACGGTCCAGCCTGACCACCAGAAGTAGCTACGTTGTATGTGTGTGTGTGTGTGTGTGTGTGTGTGTGTGTGTGTGTGTGTGTGTGTGTGTGTGTGTGTGTGTGTGTGTGTGTGTGTGTGTGTGTGTGTGTGTGTGTGTGTGTGTGTGTGTGTGTGTGTGTGTGTGTGTGTGTACTTGGCGCCTTAGAGGGTTTGAGAATTGTATATTCATTGGAATTGTCTGTGTTTTCCCCACGCCCGATCCCACGCCATCCCGTCGAATCGCCCCGGATCCCTCTTCTTGCCGAGTCTGTTTATTTCTGGTTAATAATAAAAACAAATAAACATCATCAACTCAGTGAAAAGCGACTCGTGCCACCTTCCTCATCCCGTTTGCGGTAGAGCGATTAGAACCGCCATGTTTGGGTTATATATAAATAAACCGCCTCCATCGTTTCGGCTCATTCTACGTTGGCGGGACTGTTCAAGTCCCGTGGACGTCACAATATAAACAGTATTTGAGATCGAGCTTATGACAGGGAACCAATCTATAACTGTACAATATGGATGGAAGTACTTGCTGTCCACATCCTGTTGTCCTGTGGAAGTTGGCAGGATGTTCGACAAATGTATTCAACAATTTCATAGAGGAAACCGAGCTGAAATAACTCTATGAAGACCACTGTCTTGAATACCAAAATGGCCATGCTTGTGTGTCTGTCTGCTCGTTTGTTGTACTGCCTCGTTGTATAACCTCACAATTGACATTAGGCTTTTGGTGCATTGCCTCTCCAGCACCTACCTTGACAAATAAACGAGTGTGTGTTTCAATTGGATAGCACACCTGAAATTACGTGCATATATGCCAAAAAATGCAAATTTCGTGAAGTGTCTCACGTGTCAACCTTGCCACAGAAGAAACATATTTGCTTCACTGACTCATTTACTGGATAATGGGTCATCCCCACGGGTACAATTCATACACCCCTCCAAACTGACAGCATCCTTCCCTGTAGATTTCCGCTTCTGTGCTCTCGAATTTGGATTTCCTGTAGTTCAAAGTGCATCGCTTGTGTACTCTACCGCTCTCTTTTGTGAGTGTCTTCACAGCCACCCTCTTCATCTCACACGGCTGTATTGAAAGGCAAATCGGGTTATTGGCCAAAAAATCTGGGTATAGTCATTTTATTCACTCTCATTTATGCCTTGGATGTACTGTATATATTATAAATATATTTATTGTCAATGGTGGCCACTTTGAAATCCATAATGCTTTATTTAATGGGTCCTATTAAGTGCTTGGCTCCCTTCCTGAAAATGTTTCTCCATGGGTTCCCTTTCAAGGAACTTCGAAGCAGGAGGAGGCCATTCGGCCCATCAAACCTGCGTAATGGCTGGCAACCTATGGCTGTTGTCCGTGCTCTATCCTCTTTAAATGCTGATCATCAAGGAAGGAAGCAGCACGTACGTACCATTTTAAAAGTCATTGGAATGACTCAGCCGGTGTTCAAACTTCCGACCTTTGAGACTCAGATTGGATGCTCTAACCATTTGGCCACTGAACGTGGTGTATGTTTGTCTCGAATCCTGCAAAATTTCCTGCTTTATCACAAAGTGCAAAATTGCTTCATATAATTTCACATATCTACCCGAGTTTGAAGGGTGATAGAACAAGAGAAAGTGCAACCTTTAAAACTCAATATGATCGAGATGTCGAGAGGAACCGTGAATTAAAGGAGCAGATGAGTGTCTGTGAAATATATAGAACAGTCGGTGAGTTCAATCATGTAGTACGAGGATGTGCAATGCATGTGCAGTTGTCAGGCCATGTCTGTGTCGGAGATAGACAGCAACAGTGGCAGGCACTCGTATGCAAATGCTATCAGAATCGGACTACATGGCTCACCATTAAAGAGCACAGTTATTTCTTCATCGTGCCTTTATGGAAGCAAATCCTCTCGGCTTCAATGTCTCATTGGAAATTCGATGCCTAGTTATATTTCAGGCAATCCATCAACTCAAAGTGCCTGCCAGGGTCTTATGTACACATGCAGGGCTAACCGTCTGCCAAAGTATGATTATTTAAGTATATATATATATATATATTATGTATAAATACATCAATTTCTTTGCAAAGATATCTTATACAGGATCACTTATTCATTGTTTCAACAATACAGTGAAATGAAGTATAAACACTGAATCGAAAAGAGAAGAGATTCACAAAATATTCAAAGGTAAGCCGCCAACATGTTTTCATTGAACTGATGAAAGATGAAATCCATTCTTCCTGAAATATAATGCACAATCCCCGTTCTCTATGTTCAAGCAATGAAAAGAAACGGGTTGTGTTCATAAATTATGCCGACTCCTCTGATTGCGTTTGAATTATTTAAAAGAAATGTCAGGCATTGGTCACTCTTCTGATACACAAATGTGCTCCTGTGATGATACTTTTGATATTATAATATTGTTTATTTCTGTTTGTTTTATTCTTATTTGGGGCAATTTGATTGTCTTAAGTTTTCTGTTCTGTAGTGGTTTAAGCTAAGGCCTGCAAAGGAACTTACATGTGTTTGTAAATGGATTCAATAAACATTTATTCAATAATCGTACCTTTTAATCAAAGTTGAGGCTCATGGAAGAGGGGATGAGAGTGGATGACGGAGTTTCCATTGCCCCAAAAAAAAAGGACGGAAGGAAACGAGCAGACGTTCGATGGACGTGCAAACATGACCTGCAAGAAAAGACTGGGTGTTGGAGTGTGTTTGTGTGAATAAAGATCATGAATGGCAATAATAAAAGACATGAGATAGCAGTCAGCTACAACCTTGAAGCAGATGAGGAAAGAGCATGTTTGAACAGTCACAGAGAGGCAATTCCACAGGCAGAAACAGAGCAAGATATAGGAGTGTGTGTTAGCAAGAAGCCTGCACTTTGAAATGTTGAGAATGATGAGCTTCCTGCGTGAATGCATCTGTTCTCATAGAGCTGTGGAGTGCTGGTTGGCTCATAGGTTGGTGGCAACGTGAGCAATACTGGATCAGAGAAGATAGAACATTGAAAGTCCTCCAATCGGTCTGCCTCAAGAAAGCAATAGGACCTGTGCGACGACCTCTTGGTAGGTGATGCCGTTTATACTCAGAGGCTCAGCCTTTATCGCTTCCAGGAATGCAAGTTGGGATTACAGGTGTGCCAGTTGACGAGGGAGAATGATACTCCATTATGCGTTAATGAAATACTTTATAGCAGGCACAGATCCAGGAAATGAAAAGTGGAGGTAATGATTTTTCATTTCAAGCTGGAAAGAGTGGGGGAAGGGATAATAGTAGGGAAAGAGGGGGGGGTTGGGGGAAACAACACACAT
The DNA here is from genome assembly GCF_056783735.1 of Eptatretus burgeri. NCBI lineage: Eukaryota > Metazoa > Chordata > Myxini > Myxiniformes > Myxinidae > Eptatretus > Eptatretus burgeri. The sequence goes on along the minus strand of NC_140962.1, from coordinate 76,828,332 downwards.
TGCAACACCAGCAGTTTTCAGGAATTCTCACGAAAACCGCATACACATTTAAACCCCATTATTAACATGTTTGGTTTGATCTTCCCTGTTCTTCATTGGGCATGATCTCGAGTTATATGTGTGACAGTGAGTGCTTGTGTGTGCACTTTATTTTTATTTTGCGCTTCCAAAGCACGACCTTAACTGCCTATGTTTCTGGGTGCTGTGTGGTGACATATTGGTTGCCTCATTAGTGGGTTCACTGGTGCGAGTTGTACGCGCGGGAGGGAGTAGTGTACACTTGCATACATACAACACCACGAGTAGGTCACGCCAAATGAAAAATAGAACAGAGCAGACCATGATGATGCTGATGATGGATGATGATGACGTTTTTGCTTGAGGTCTAAAACACTCCTTTGATTCACTCCTTGCACCAGCACATGGCCGGAAATGGTTGCATAGAAATAAAAGAGGCCACACGTTAATGGGGCTTGCTCGAGTCTTTGGCCTGAGGAAGTCTGTTAAGAAGCTGATGACACGTCACCTGAGACGAGCTTCTTTCCTCCCGCCAAATTTCCCCGACAGTGGCATCTTGCCTCACCTTACTCTACTCATTGATGCACTCAAGCACTGCTTACAAAATAACAAGATGGCATTTTTTAGTCGAGACACAAATCAAACCCAGTCTAGACAGGTTAAAGGGGAGTGTGCTACTTCTGAATCTATCCTGTCAGTTCATGTCATTCATTAAACACCCACCACCATACCTTTCTGTCGACACCCCTTCTGTCAGTCCTGTGTAAACTTTTCACCTCTCCGAGCATGTATTTTCAATCGCTCCATGACGCAAAGTGAATTTTTTGAGGAGGATGTAAAATTAATGGAAAATATGCTGCTTTATTTGTAACCCAGGTTTACAGTCAATGAGTCAATGCTTATTTTATACCTACTAGCATGGTTTGGCTTGCTACACTCTCCTCTCCACACGTCGTTGCAGTGATTGACGTCACAGATTTGCTGTGTTGCCATGATTTACACCAATCATAATACAAACATTTCTTCTCCACAACTTTATTTGTAATATTGCTGATATTGTATTTATTTGAAATTTATTTTGTGATATAAGAAGGTCTAAGTGGTCAATGGTCTAAGGCTCTACGCTGTCTAATCTATCTGAAGGGTGTAAGGGGTTGAAATGGTTTTAAAGTCTTCGGGGTATGAGGGGTCTTAGGGGCCTTTTGGGTCGTTGCTGTCTTTTGGGTCGTTGGGGTCTTTTGTGCCTTCGGGTGTTTGGGGGTCTTTTGGGGTTTTTGGTGACTTTGGGGTCTTTACGGTTTTTTTGGTCTTCAGGGCCTTTTGGGTCCTTGGGGTCTTTTGGGTTTCAGGGTCTTTTTTGTATTCAGGGTCTTCATGTTCTGAAGGATCTTTTGAGTCTTTTTGGTCTTCAGCATCTTGGGGGTCTTTGGTGACTTTTGGGTCTTTGCGGTCTTTGGGGGTCTTCTGGGTCTTGAGGGTTTTCGTGGTCTGTGTTCTTTTGTGGTCGTTTGGGTCTTAGGAGTCTTTGGGCTCTTCAGGGTCTTGGTCTTCAGGGTCTTCTGGGGTCTTTTTTTGTCTTCGGGGTCTTTTAGATCTTCAGGCTCTTCGTGTTCTTAACGATCTTTTGAGTCTTTTTGGTCTTCAGCATTTTGGAGGTCTTTGGTGACTTTTGGGTCTTGGTGGTCTTGAGGGTCTTCAGGGTCTGTGTTCTTTGTGGTTGTTTGGGTCTTATGAGTCTTTGGGCTCTTTTGGGTCTTGGGGGTCTTCATTGATTGTTGGGTCTCAGGGTCTTTGGGGGTCTTTGAGGTCTTCCTGGTCTTTGGGTATCCCTGAGGTCTTTGGGGTCTCTGGGGTGTTTTGGGTCTTTTGCATCTTAAGGGTCCTCAGGGTCTTAGAGGGTCTTCGTAGGTCTAAGGGGTCTCGGCAGTCTAAATGGTTGAAAGGTAGATTCCATTAGTACGTAAATAATGGACTTACAGTCACACGGCCTGACAGACGGAGAGATGGAGGGATGGAAAGAAGGACAGACGAGACTCACGCCGAGACTGAGCTCTTTTTATATATAGATTCTTATTTTGATTCCAAATGAAGATAGCACTAACTGATCGAATCTAGATTGTATTTTTCCAATAACAAAACGTGGTTGCAAGAAGAGCGAGATGAAAGAGAAGGGAAGTTCTCAAAATGACAGAAGGGGCAGTAGGGAACAAGCAGACAAAGAACAAAGGACATGATCTGAAAGTATAAAAAGCCTAAAGGTATGTTTTGGGGTGGGGAAGATGGGTTAGCAAAGGTAGAAGTGATCACAGATGAAGATGAAAGACAAATTGATTCGGCAATGAGCTGTTTCCTTGAAGTTTAAGAAAACACAATCAGGAAATTATTTCAACACAAATGTGTACTTGCTCATACATGAGCACAATTACAGAAAACAAGAATACATGCTCACATTGGGAAGAAAAGGGCAAGTAGATGAAAGGACTAATGTAGGAGGAAAATAAAAGGCAAGAAGTCTAGAAATGCTCAGAAGTGAAGATACAATTTGATGTAAGTTGATGATGAGCTGACAACAACTTGCATAATGTGCAGGAAGAAGAATAACTGAACAGAGGTTTGAAGGCGGTCACATGGGCGAAAGATTGAAAGTAAGATTTCAATCTTAACTGCGAGGCAGCAAACAACCTGTGGCTTGATAATAATGAGTGTAATAATAATGATAATAACTTGATAATAACTGCTGTTATTTCAACAGATTGAAATGATTTTGAACTGGAGAGTAACTGATTTGCACGCATCGATGCAGGTTGCAATTTTATGATGATTTACTTTTTAGTTGCAGTTTCCATAATATTTGGTAAACCCCGATTTTATAACCAGTGTTTTTGATAAAACTATTTTATGACCATTGTTTTGGACAAACCTCTATTTTATGACCATTGTTTTAGATAAACCTCTATTTTATGACCGTTGTTTTTGATAAACCTCTATTTCCTGACCGTTGTTTTTGATAAACCTTGGTTATATGACCATTGTTTTTGATAAACCTCGGTTATATGACCATTGTTTTTGATAAACCTCTGTATTATGACCGTTGCTTTTGATAAACCTCTGTTTTATGACCATTGTTTTGGACAAACCTCTATTTTATGACCATTGTTTTAGATAAACCTCTATTTTATGACCGTTGTTTTTGATAAACCTCTATTTCCTGACCGTTGTTTTTGATAAACCTCTATTTCATGACTGTTGTTTTTGATAAACCTTGGTTATATGACCATTGTTTTTGATAAACCTCGGTTATATGACCATTGTTTTTGATAAACCTCGGTTATATGACCATTGTTTTTGATAAACCTCTGTATTATGACCGTTGCTTTTGATAAACCTCTGTTTTATGACCATTGTATTTGACAACCCTCTATTTTATGACCGTTGTTTTTGATTAATCTCTTTTATGACCATTGTTTTTGGCAAACCTCTATATAATGACCATTGTTTTTGATAAACCTCAATTTTATGACCGTTGTTTTTGATAAACATCTATTTTATGACCGTTGTTTTTGATAAACATCTATTTTATGACCGTTGTTTTTGATAAACATCTATTTTATGACCGTTGTTTTTGATAAACATCTATTTTATGACCGATGTTTTTGATAAACCTCTATTTTATGACCGTTGTTTTTGATAAACCTCGATTTTATGACCGTTCTTTTTGATAAACATCTATCTTATGACCGTTGATTTTGATAAACCTCTATTTGATGACCGTTGTTTTTGATAAACCTCTATGTTTTGACTGTTGTTTTTGATAAACCCCAATTTTATGATCATTGTTTTTGAGAAACCTCTTTTATGACAATTGTTTTTGATAAACCCCTATTTTATGACCATTGTTTTGGACAAACCTCTATTTTATGACCATTGTTTTTGATATGCCTCTAATTTTTTATCAGTGTTTTTGATAAACCTCCATTTTATGACCAATGTTTTTAATAAACCTCTAATTTATGATCATTGTTTTTGATAAACCTCGATTTTATAACTAGTGTTTTTGATAAACCTCTATTATACGAGGTGTGTTGAAAAAGTATCCAACCTTAATTTTTCGTGCGTAAACAAATGAAGCTCGGGAGGCGTGGTTTGGTGCATGTATGTAGGTGATCCTAATCCGTATGCATGAATTTTTTCCCGCCTGCAGAAGCTGTCAGTCTCCGACTGACCGCCGATGAGTGAGGAAGTGTAAGTGAGTGCCGTCGGATTTTCGTTTTCGACAAAATGACAGATCACTGTGGTCTCATCGCCAGTGATCACTCCGTTGAAGAAGTTGGGATCGCTGTTCACAGTCTCCAGCATGTCCTGTGCGATCTCCAAACGGAGTTGCTTCTGCTTGATCATTAGCAGCTTTGGCACGAACTTCGCTGAGATTCTCCTTAAGCCCAAATCCTCAGTCACAATGGAATGAACAGATCCAATGCTGACGCCCGCCTTGTCTGCAAGTTATCTGATCGTGATTCGACGATCCTGCATCAGCAGGGTCCTCACTTGGTCAATGACGATCTCATTTCGGGATGTTGAGGGCCTACCAGAACGTGCTTCAATTTCCACTGATGTGCGACCATCTTTGAAGCGGTTGTACCACTCTTTTATCTGTGTGGTGCCCATTGCTTCGTTCCCAAAGGCCTGTTGAATCTTGCGGATCACTTCCACTTGGGAATCGCCAAGCTTTTCACAAAATTTGATGCAGTAGCGTTGTTCAAGTTTTTCCGTCATTTTGTCAAAAATGAAAATTCGACGGCGCTCACTTCCACTTCCTCACTCATCGGCGGTCTGTCGGCGACTGACAGCTTCTGCAGGCGGGAAAATATTCACGTATACGGATTAGGATCGCCTACATACGTGCACCAAACCACGCCTCCCTAGCTTCATTTGTTTACGCACGAAACATTAAGGTTGGATACTTTTTGAACACACCTCGTATAACCAGTGCTTTTTTATAAACCTCTATTTTATGACCGTTGTTTTTGATAAACCTCAATTTTTTGACCGTTGTTTTTGGAAAACCTCTATTTTATGACCGGTGTTTTTGATAAACCTCTATTTGATGACAGTTGTTTTTGATTTACCTATATTTTATGACCGTTGTTTTTGATAAACCTCTATTTTCTGAACATTGTTTTTGATAAACCTCGATTATATGACAATTGTTTTTGATTTTTTTTTTACATTTTTCGAAATGCTGACGTTCTCTCATCAAGTGACGTCGCAATGCGAGGTTGTGGCACAATCTCACAGGTACAAATTAAGTATTTGGGGGAAAGATGTGCCACGGCCCTAATGGCCCCAAATATCCCACTGACTGCAATGATGATCGCAAAGAATGTCTGAGAAGATTAGCACTTTCAACTGTAACCGTGAATTTACCTGCTCAATAATCAACCTTGAACCATTGACGAAACATAACAAATGATTGAACCAGTCCAATTACAAAGATCTAAATGACTATTAGACGATGCGCAAACTACAATCCTAGAAACGAACGATATCCATATCAACAGTCAATCATCCACCAACACTTTAGCTTGTGAATACTTGCATATCAATTGCTTATAATCACACAGGTTGTTGGTTACCAAAGAAATGCACGTATTATAATCTTTCCAATTCATGTAATTGTGCATCGATGCAATAACCTTGCACAAAGGGCTTTGGCTTATAGTCTTATTTTATACAGCAGGTGGCTCTCACAAGCAAGCCCTGCAACCCCAGTGCGGTCTATCTTCAATTATGAGGTTATCTTGTCCCTGTGTCCAGTTTTTACCAGCTTGTTGTTGGGGGCTGGCAGGATGGCCTTGACATACGCATCCTCACCTCGAAGATGTCTAACCCGGGTTTGCATCCCTACCCAGCTATAAACTGTCATCCTGGTGTTTCACATGTCGGGTGATTCATCAATGTGTGTGCGATGTCCTTCGGACAGACATTAAACTCGGCGTCCAGTCGGCCAGTATTTGTTGGTAGACGTTAAAGATCCCACGGTGTCCTTCGTGAAGAGCAGGCGAGCTATCGCCGGCACCATGAACAAATTACAAATTCCTACCCTGATCTGCTGAATCAGAGTAGTTCCCCGTCTGGGATTGTAGCCGAGTAACAGCTTCGGCAGCATCAACGCTCTGCATTGGGGATGATGATGATGATGATGATTGAATGGATACTGTGGTCAGAATGTAGTGGTATTAGTGCAATATGCTTGATGATTCCACTTGTACAACATGCATCTCTGTAAATAATTACACATTAGAAATTGCTTGTGTGGAGGGGCGGGGGGTGTGGGGGAGGCGTTCAATATTTCAAATTTAATTGAGATTTCATGGAGGAATTAAACTTGTAATTGTTGCTGCGGTTCTGCGTAAATTATTTCGACGAGTTGGCGTAGTCATTCATTCAGTTCCTTGAGTCTTTCATGTGCATCGCTGTGTCCAGTTTTAAGTAAATAAATTCGGTGATAAGGACATGGGGGCTCATCCACCGTCAGGGACAGCTGAGCAGTGATACCTCAGACAAAGAGATCGTGGAGCAATTGCAATCTGAAAATATCGAATGTACTTCAAAATGATCAAGCACACATAGAGCTAGATCTGGAAACGTTTCATCTTGGGGAGAAAACTCGCACACAGCTCCAGACCCTTGGGCAGGCAGTAGGCAGCACATCTGAGCTCTCCATCCCACAAATTACACTAGGGCCATGACTTGGTTATAATCCAGCAACAAGCTGTCTTCTTCTTTCATGTGCAGCATAAGGCTGTGGGGTATGATCATTGGATGAAAGCATGTCTGTGCCCTCTGACGGTAGGTGAGGGCAGGAATTTGGAATTTGGCCAGGGTGCCGGTGATGACCATTTATCGAAATGGCATATCGGATTCCACAAGATTGTCCATTATTTGTTTTTGAGTTTAGTCTCAGTTCGATACCCAACAAACCTGATTACAAATTGTCCGACTGGTGTTTTACAGCCATGGCATTACATCAATGGATGGACATTAAGCTGGTTGTTCCACCTGCTCGCATGGAAAGAGCTCACAGTGTCTTTCGAGGAATATGTGAATTGTGTACGCCACCCTGAACAAGTTGCAAATTCCTGCCCCGACTACACCTACGGTCGAGCAATGCTGAGATGTTCGGTACACCTGACGGGTGACTGGAGATGAAAGGTTACTGCCTACTCGGATAATTTGCCGCCAGAGGTGACCAGCCCACAAAGAAGAGAGAAATTGTAGTTTTGAACCCAATTTAAATACGTAATAGAAATGGTGATAATTACGGAAAGCCCAACACCCTGACATAAGAAGAGAACTGCTTGTCTAATCAAATGAGAAGCTCGAATGTCGTCATTCTCATGTATGTATCAACTGCTTGCTGCTTTGCATAATTTCTTGAAGTGCAACCAGGCTGATGCTCTGCAGGTCGGATATTGCATCGGGCAAGAGAGGATTTATGCTGTCTGTACAGTCTGGTACTATTTAGTTGCTGGACCTTAACAATTACACAGTACCTTGCAAAAGAGTAGGCCATTGTCTGTCAGCACCTAATCCAAATTCCTGTCCTGACTACTGCTTTGAAGTCAAAGCAAACTACCCATTGTATTTCACAGACTAAAACTTTTCAGCAATGCCAACAATTTGGCTCCAAGGAGGATGGTATTTTGGGAGAAATAACTCAATACTGTGCAGTTATTGAGGTTCATGAAATAGCCGAACATAAAGGGGCACAGGATCAACCCTCACAAAGGACAGCAAGAAGCAGGAGGATAACAACGTACCTACATTTAACCTGCACCACGGCATGATGACATTAGCTGCACATGAAAGGGAATAAGGTCTCAGCAGGTGTAGTAACGTGGAGGTAAGAGCTTGAGACGACAGACTGGGGAAGTCAGTTACAAGCGCAAACAAACAGGGGAATGAATGAATGGAGGAGGTGAGCGTTCAACTTGAACTTGTGGAGAGCGCCCTAATAAAGTGAGCATTTCAGAGCTGAATTAAACACTTATGGGGCCCTGGGCAAACCTCAGCGAGTGGGCCCCCTTATTTATATTTCCATATTTACACCTCCATGTCAAGAATATAGCAAATTTAAACATGTACTGTATACCATTTATTTCAAAGCAATGCTTTGCATGCCTTTTGGATGGCAAACGTGCGAACAATGTCCGTGTCGTCAAGACTGTGAAGTGTGTCCGATTCAGCACTCACGGTAAGATATTTGTGAGACGACTTCGGGTCATAATTCGACCGTTACAAGTTCTTGATCAGCTTTATTTTCGAAAAAGATCATTCACCAGAACAGTTAGTGATCATAAGAGTGAGATAGATCTTCAAACAATTTTCTGTGTTAGGAAAAGTAACCTAAATGTCGTTGTCAAGTCTGCAATTGTACATAAATTGTTCCAGGACACAATCTTCTTTTTTCTGATGCAAAAGACAGAGAGAAATGACTGGAACGGAATTGTAGAAAAGTCTGACAACTTATTTGCAGCAATTCTAATGCAATCAGGGTTCATCGTTGGATTTGGAATGTTTATAAAGAAGTCAAATAGATCACATACTTCAATGTGGGCTGCTAGCCGATCTTCCAGTCATACCAAAAGCCTATTGATACACTGCTGAAAGGCCTTAGTACGAAAAGCCTCCTTTTGTGCAAGCTCAACCTAGGCTTTTTTTTACATCACCATAGTCAAATGGCTTGTGATGCACATTACAAGAATGAGTTTGATGCCATTCCACAACATTCTCTTCTGTTCCTGAAAAGAACTTGCTAGCTTCTTCAAATTTATCACATTGTTGCTGGATAAAGTCTTTGAGCGACCAAAAACAAAAACAAAAAACACACCAACCGCAGCATTTAACTTGAGATGCACTCCCTGCAAAGTTTTGTTGGTATTGATAAAGCATGGAATATAAGATTCTGGGATTCCTATAAAATTCCTGTCTCAAGTTTACTCATTTGATCATATCGTCATCATGTAGTAATGTGACATTCTGACTTCTCAAGATAGTCTGTTGACATCTCCAGCAAAATGTCCATGATATCTTCAGAGCCATTCACTCGTGCTTGACAAGCAAATGCATGACACAACCAACGTGTCGCTCAGTTTCTTCGGCATTGAAACGGAAAGGGCCTTTTCTTAGAATTTGGCTTTCAGTTTCTTATACCGCCCAGTCGAGCCAGTGAAGAAAACATGTAGTGCTTGTACAGAATCAAAAAACTCTACAGCCTCACTGCACTAACTTGCAATATCCTTGTCCATAAGAATCAACGAATGTCCAAAATAAAGCACATATTTTGCCAGTTCATTTACGTTGCCTATTCCACCATGCATGTCCTTGTAGGGACCAGACATGTTACTTGCATTGTCAAAGCTTTGGCCTCGGCATTTCTGGATGTCGACGCCAACACCACCATTCAAAACAACAGCTTCAGGGGGAGGCCAATTAACATATCCAGATGTCACCTTCAGAATGAGGCAATTCAGTAGGTGAAGATGTATCACTTGCAGGTGCCAGACAACCACAAATTTGGGGAAGTTTAGCAATTCTTTCCTTCAGCTCCTGTTTCTTCTTAACGCTTCATGCTCCACTCGAATGCTTCATCATAATGATGGGTGCAACTTGTTCGTTATTTCTCACACAGATTAGTTCTCTGAAACAAAATGGAATAATTTCAAAATCTGAAAGAAGTGTGTGTGTGTGTGTGTGTGTGTGTGTGTGTGTGTGTGTATGTGTGTGTGTGTGTGTGTACATATGTATCCATCCATCCATCAGGACCAGACTCTGTGCAGAGCATTGGTGCTGTCTAAGCAGTCTCGTTGTTTGTTGGTCACAGTCCTGGATGGGTCACCACTCCAACGCAGGATACCAGCAAGCTGGCACTCATTTTGTCAACATCAGAAGGATAACAGGCAGAGTCAACCCCACCTGGTATAAATTCAACAGCCAAGTGGGATTTAGAACGCAGGATTCAAGGATCCCAAGCCCACCACCCGAACCATTAAGCCAACACCAGGCATATATATATATATATATATATATATATATATATATATATATATATATATATATATATATATATATATATATATATATATATATATATATATATATATATATATATATATATATATATATATATATATATATATATAATGTATATATATGTGTGTTGTTGTTCTTCTTACGGGTCGCCACAGTGGATCATCCTTTATGATCCGTATACTGATTTGGCATAGGTTTTACGCCGGATGCCCTTCCTGACGCAACCCTGGTCGCCTCTTACGACACAGGAATAAGGATTGGGTTTCGCCATGATTCTGGGCTGCCCAGTGCAGAGCTCCCGTCCTCAAGCGATTCTCCAACCCAAGCCTCCGAGTAGCCGGATTACAGATGCATGCCACTACGTGTGTGTGTGTGTGTGTGTGTGTGTATATATATATATATAGTTGAAAGTGTGTCTCTCTGTGACCTATGCACGCGAAAAGTACTGGACTGATCCTCACTAAACTTCACATACTGACAGAACATGTACCCGGGAGTGTCCCGATGTAAAAGAATTGTACTTCCGACTTCCGGTTTCCGAATTATGACGTCATCGCCTGATTTCGTAACATTAATTTTTCAAGTTCAGCCGATTGACATGGGGCCAACGCCATTTGCTCGAGAATGAGAAATTAATACTACAGTCAATTGAAGACAATGACTTCCGACTTCCCGGTTTCCGAATTATGACGTCATCACCTGATTGCGTAACGTTAATTTTTCAAGTGCAGCCGATTGACATGGGGCCAATGCCATTTGCAATAGAATGAAAAAATAGTGCTGCAGTTAATTCCGAATTCCCGTTTCCGAATTATGACTTATGCATTCGACACACTTATCATATGCCCTATTCACATCAACAAACGCCTCTTTTAATGCATGATTAACACAAGTCATATTTTATTGTACATACAGGTAGTCGTCGACTTACGACGGAAGAACCTCCAATTTCTAACTTACTGGCATTTTTCAAACTATGCAAAATTGATGACTTTGCTCAAACTCTACTGTATGCTCAGGTGCCAACGTATTTCACTTGGAACTCGAGTCAGAAACGTTGGAACAGGAGGAAGCAGGGTTCAGAAGTTCCAGGATATCCCGATATTTACAAATCTGACACATTGGGTCGAATGTACACAGTACATCCCAATAATTTTGAGTGTTTCTGCGTCCGCCTCCTCCTGCATGTGAAACGAGGCCCAGTGAGTTTCATAGATATGAGAACAGTGGACGGGCAAATTTGCAGCACATTCCGTGAGGCTTGCAATCTCCTTGGACTCCAAGAAGACGATGCCCATTGGAACGCCATGCTTGAAGAGGCAACTGTTTCTCAATCCCCATCGACCATGAGGTATCTATTTGCTATTATGATAACTTCATGTGAGATGTCAGATCCCAAGAGCCTCTGGGACATTCACAAAGAGGCCCTGTCTGAGGATGTAAAAAACAGAGTCCAAAGAGAACATCCCCAAGAGGACATCCAGCACACACCAGATATGTTCAATGAGGCTCTGATATACATTGAAGATTTGGTATGACACATGAGTGGGAAAGATTTAACTAAGTGGGGACTTCCTTCTTCTAATAGGTCTGAAAGCGCAACCATCAGTAGAGAATGATTCCATGAAACAAACTACAACACAGATACTGTCGCAAAGTTTGTTTCTGACAATGAGCCGCTTCTGGTACAGGATCAGAGTAATGCATATCAACTGATTTCTGAAGCGGTTCAAGAGGGAAGTGGTGTGATATTTTTCTTGGATGCCCCGGGTGGTACTGGCAAAACATTTGTCCTCAACCTTTTGCTTGCTAAGATGAGGAGCCAGAAAAAGATCACACTCGCCGTTGCTTCATCCGGTATAGCCGCAACACTACTTTCAGGTGGCCGCACAGCGCATTCTCCTTTCAAATTTCCTCTCGACTTAGCTACAATGGAATATCCGGTTTGTGGCATTGGCAAACAAACTGAAGCAGCAAAAGTGCTGAAGAATTGCGACCTCATAGTTTGGGATGAAGGTACGATGTCGCTTAATGATGCATTTGAAGCATTAGATAGAACTATGTGAGATTTAAGAGGAGTAGACCTGCCTATAGGTGGAGTTACGCTGGTTATTTGTGGCGATTTCAGACAAACTTTACCTGTAGTACCCCGTGGCACTCCAGCTGATGAAATGAAAGCCAGTATAAAATCTTCATACCTCTGGACATTCGTACAAACTATCCATCTAACAACAAATATGAGGGTAAAATTTTATGGTGATTTAGATGCTGGCAATTTTGCACAATTACTTCTCAAACTTGGAAATGTTGAAATCCCGAACACAAATGATGATGATATCTTTTCCCGATGACTGTGGTACAATAGTTTCATCTATGGAAGAATTGGAGGCTCATGTGTATCCCAATTTAGCGACTAATTACAAAAACATACAGTGGCTCTGTGAAAGAACAATCCTGGCTCCACTTAATGAAACAGTCCATGTAATAAACCATCAGTTATTACAAGTAGTTCCAGGCGAACAACAGAGTCACAAGTCTATTGACACCACACTGGATACTGAACAAGCCATACATTATCCCACAGAATTTCTAAACTCATTGGAATTACCAGGATTGCCTCCGTACAATCTGTCGTTAAAAGTTGGATGCCCTATTATGTTATTACGTAATCGAGATGCACCAAAACTTTGCAATGGAACTAAACTGATTGTGAAAAGACAACTAACACATGTAATTGAGGCCACTATCATGACAGGATGTGCGAAAGGAGAAGATGTATTCATTCCGCGAATTCCACTCATTCCATCAAATTCAACGATTGAATTTAAGAGACTACAATTTCTTGTATGCCTGTGCTTTGCGATGTCTATCAATAAGGCACAAGGACGGTCATTGAAAGTAGCAGGGCTGGAATTATCCACTTCTTGCTTTTCCCATGGTCAGCTATATGTGGGATGCTCCAGAGTGGGATCATCGGAGGCTTTATACATTTTGGCCCCAGAGGGGAAGACATCAAATATTGTTTATCCTCGAGCACTCCACGAAAATTATTGAGCTACTTCAGTTATTTCATAAACGGGAATAGGATGTGCGATGAAGGAAATACATGTTGCTGGTGAAAAATAAAAATGGTGGTGGGAAATAAAAAAAATGGTGGTGGTGGTTTGTATATTTACATATTACAGATATAAATAGAATGGTGATGGCGTATTGCGTATGTGTATAATATTTTATAATTAAATGGTTATGGGCTATGTCTATTTTATAGAATGGTTATGGGCGTAGGAACGTTGTAACTTCGTATACATAATATAACATAATTTTTCATCAGGATAACAGACGTAAATAAATCAAATACGCTGGGCCAGACTGGGTTATGCCCGACGTATAAATTAAGTCGCAAATGATGACATGAAACCAGCCTCACATTGTTGAGGCATTATGGTTTTTTATCTGATACGGCAAAAAATCTTAACATTTTTGAACTCGAGTCTTCTGCATATAAAACATGGCGGGGAAAATATAATATTATAGTGGTGATGAAAAAAAAAAAGTAATGGTGGCAACCTCTACAATTTTACAATTAACTGTGACATATACTCCTTCAGACCCGCCGTCATCCACGGGATTCCTGTGCGGAGCACGGGTATCCCTGCGAGTTTATTAATAATAATGGGGAACTGGATTTAAAGAGAAGCAAGTAAGAGCAGAACTATACCCACTTTACGGAATGCAATACAATCATTTACAGCACACGAAGCACTTAACAGTTTCCTACTTATTAGACGGGCCCATGGACACGCACACGCACACGCACACGCACACGCACACGCACACGCACACGCACATGCACACGCACACACACACACACACGAAATGGTGGCTGATGCCTTTAATTACTGACTCCAGCTCAGAGGACAGATGAGCTGAAACCCAGAACCTATCTCGAACCTCTCCACCTCGTGGTCTTCAAGCTGTTCGGACCCAGGCTCCAGCGAGAGTATGCTGGATCCAATCGCCGTGAGCCGCGATCCTTCCCGAGCTCCAGCGAATCCTCTCGCACTTCCGAACACGTGCTAGTGAGACGAGGCGCCGATCCTTCCCGTTGATGCGTCCCTATCTCGAAGAACCACCTCTAAGATGAGGCCGATGAGTCGCACCAACCCAGCAACCAAGCGGAGAAGAAAGAGCTCCACGAACCAAGAAGAGCCAGCCGAGCAACCAGCTCAACTCTCTTCCGATGAACAAAGCCTCTCACAACACGAACCAAGAACTCCGAAGCGAGCAACCAGCTCAACTCTCTTCCAATGAACAAAGCCTCTCTCTTCGACGAACCAAGCCAGAGCCCAAAAAGCGAACCGAGCCAAGCAGAACACGAAGGTCTGCTGAAAAGCCAAGCCGAAGCAAAAAGCTCTCCAAAAAGCCTCCACCGAGCCAAGCAGAACTGAAGCTCACTGAACCAAAAGTCTCAACGCTCGCCAAGCAGAACCCAAAGGCCTGCTAAAAGCCAAGCTGAAGCAAAAAGCTTACTCGGAGCCAAGCCAAAGCAGAAAGCCTCCGAAAAGCCTCGACCCAAACCCAAGCCAAGCAGAACCTGAAGGCCAACTACTGAAAGCCCAAGCAGAAAGCCTTCAAAAAGCCTCGACCCAAACCCAAACCAAGCAGAAGCCGAAGCTCAACTGAAAGCCAGCCTGAACAAAGCAGAGGGTCTCTTCTTTATTCTTATCGGTCCCCTCCCCCGCTCCCAGCGTGACTCATGCCCTCGTGCTCCATCCCCCGCTCAACCACGGGTGCGAGGGAGTTGTTGACGTCATGAATCACGGGACGGTAGGGCTCTTCTTCCTCTTCGCAGAAGAGGGGGAGGGGCGTCTTCCTTTGTGTTTGATCGCTCCCTAACTTATATTAAATCATGCAGCGCACTTAATCGATTTCTGCCCATTAAACAATGGAAGGTGAACTATCTCGGGAACATGGACTTATCGACGTAACTGACGAAAGGAACCTGAATGTTGTGTGCAATGAAATTCCCAAATTCGTAACAATATATAACTATGTATAGAAATATACATTTATACATCCATATATATATATATATATATATATATATATATATATATATATATATATATATATATATATATATATATATATATATATATATATATAAAAATATACATCCACATTTATACATACATATATAGAAACATTTGTACATCCAATATACACATTTATATAAACATATTATATATATTTATATATATATATTATAATACCAAGCTTGCACACCAAAAACTCGGCTCACCGTCACGCGATCCCTATGAAATTGCTGTGGCACTTAGAGGACATGCCGACAATGTTTGGGAAGTCTTGGCGTTTCATAGTACCACTTGCATTTTGCACAATGCGTATTTTTGTCATTCACCGTGTACGGTCTGTCGTCTGCTACCAGCTATGTTGCACTGCTATCCCGTGCATGTGCACGGGTATCGCTTGTATATGTATGTATATATATATATATATATATATATATATATATATATATATATATATATATGCATTTATACATACATACACAAATAAACATCCATACAAACATAAACATATATGTATATGTATATGTATATATATATATATATATATATATATATATATATATATATATATATATATATGCATTTATACATACATAAATAAACATAAACATTCATTTATACATATATATATAAACATACATTTAAACATACATTTATACATAGATATATATATATATATACATTAATAGAAACGAATAAAAACATATATATATACCTTTATACACATTTATACATACATATATAGACATTCATACATATTTATGCATACGTATATATATATATATATATATATATATATATATATATATATATATATATATATATATATATATATATATATATATATATATATATATATATACATTCATACATACATATATACATGTATACATGAGCCTGTTGTGGCTTATTGGTGAAGGCGGTGGCTTGGGATCCTTGTAAGTCCTGAGTTCGAGCCCCGCTGGCCGCTGAGTGAGCATCAGGGAGGTTGACTCAGCCTGTCATCCTAATGAAGGTCGGCGAAATGAGCACCATTATATTGGTAATTATCCCTGCAGGGTCAAAGGCGACTAAAGGGTTGGTGTCAGGAAGGGCCTCTGGCCATAAAAACATTGCCACAAGAAAGGGTACCATGATTGGAGCCTGCAAAAAACACTGACCCCTGCTCAGGGACAAAGCCTTTCAAATGTGATGATCTAAACATATATATATATAGATATAGATAGATATAGATAGATATAGATAGATATAGATAGATATAGATAGATATAGATAGATAGATATAGATAGATATAGATAGATATAGATAGATATAGATAGATATAGATAGATATAGATATAGATAGATATAGATATAGATAGATATAGATATAGATAGATATAGATATAGATATAGATATAGATAGAGATATAGATAGAGATAGATAGAGATAGATAGAGATAGATAGATATAGATATAGATATAGATATAGATAGAGATATAGATAGAGATAGATAGAGATAGATAGAGATAGATAGAGATAGATAGATAGAGATAGATAGAGATAGATAGATAGAGATAGATAGAGATAGATAGAGATATATATATATATACATATATACAGATGTTTGGTACAACAGAACTTTAATGTGGAGAAAAACAAACAGAACATAATAGTGACCAAAGGTTTTAGTGCTGCAATCTTCAAGGTAAAAATCGCAGCAAGTGAAGGCATGTGCTTTGTACGCAGGTCTCAATAAGGTAGATGCTGATTGGTTCAACCGAAATGATGTCACGGTTAATCCGAACGCCCATTGGTCAGCTTATAATCTTCACCCCGATCTCCCATTGGCTGGAGCAGAGTTCGTCGATGATTGACGTTTGTAACCACATCTTGAAGAGAGGGGGGTTGGGTTTCTCCGAAGGTCCATTCATCATTTGTTACTGTACTTCCCTTGATCTTTCCATGCTGAGACACAGAGATCGTACAAATTCCTTTTGATGACATATTATTGGATCGGTGGGAAGGATGAAGGTTGCTTCCAACATACATAAATGAAACGAGCTCCGACCTCGGCTCAATATCCTGAACATATCTGCATTGTACTGGTCTGCACAGAAAGGGTTGGCAACCAAGTGCTGTGCAATGGCAGATGAAGCAGGTACAGTGGCTGGTGGTTGCTGGATATTTCTACATGCTCGCACTGGTTGTGTTCTAACCCTCACAATCTTTCTTTGAATCGCCAAGGGGGTGTGTTGTTTGATCCGATCAGCCAATCTTAGTGTTGTGTGGCCAATCATAGTCTTAGTGTTGTTGATGATATACATATATATATATATATATATATATATATATATATATATATATATATATATATATATATATATATATACACAGTATATATGACCCCGCACGAGAGCAGCCGAAAGAAGACATATATATATATATATATATATATATATATATATATATATATATATATATATATATATATATATATATATATATATATATATATATATATATATATATATATATATACACACACACAAGATCAGCCAATCTTAGTCTTAGTGTTGTTGATGATGTACACATACATACACATAAATACATATATACAAATTTCACATATACATATATATATTTATACATACACATTTTTCATTCATCTACATACATGTATACATATATATGAGGCCCGGCGAGGAGGAGTGATTTAAGCGACATTTTTTGTTGATATGATGATGATAGGGGAAGGGTTAAAATAGTGCGATATAGCATTAACTCCAAAATGGCCGATGTGTCCATTACATCACTCCTCGCGGCGCATCACCATATATATATATATATATATATATATATATATATATATATATATATATAGATATATATCCTAGTGTTGGCCCAGTTAGGGTTAGCAGTCTTTAGCAGTTAGGGTTAGCAGTGCTGCTTTAGCAGTCTCCTTGACTATTGGGCACAATCCTGGACGGGTCGCCACTCTGACACAGTCTATCAGCATGATGGCACTCATTTTGCCAACTTCAGACGGTGACAGGTCAAGTTAACCCCACCTGGTATTAATTCAACTGAGCTGAGCTGAGCGGGATTTGAACTCAGGACCCGAGGATCACAAGCCCACCACCCGAACCATTTTGCCAACACCAGGCACATACATATAGATATTTATGTAGAAATATGTCAAAATATAAATATATATAGATATATATATATATATATATATATATATATGTACACACACACACACACACACACACACACACACACACACACACACACACACACACACACACACACACACACACACACACACACACACACACACACACACACACACACTCTTCCTTTCGACCACGGAAATCAAATATTGTTCGGAAAGTTCTTCACAGCACTGTTGCAGAATATCCCACAAATGTGTTGCACTTGATGGTTGCTTTGCTTTCACCCTTCTGTCCAGTTCATCCCAAACCAGGTCGACGGGGTTTTAGTTTGGAGAATGTGCTGGTTATTTATATATATATATATATATATATATATATATATATATATATATATATATATATATATATATATATATATATATATGCATATATACATATCTATACACACACACACACACACACACACACACACACACACACACACACACACACACACACACACACACACACCACACACACTGTTTAAGTGGGTTAAAAAATTGTTTTTATATTTTTTTACAAGAAATTAGACCTGTGTGTGCCAGCTGTCATTTCCAACGTGCAACGGAAATAAAACTTGCTCAAATGAGCGGATCCTCGTCCTCTTAATGATGACGTCATAAAAACGAATATGACGTCATTGTGATGTATCAGGTTTGCGATAAATTATCTGTGCCAATGTCCGGCTTGATTCCCGCAAACAAAATTCAAACAGCTTGCCTATTTTTGAAGATAATGGTATCGGCGATTTCCATTAGCGGCGATATTGTGACATCAACTTTTTTTCTAGGAAGAATTTCCAAAATCGGAGATGGTTGCTGCCTGCGCGTGGACTTTCTGCATATACATGGCAAGTTTCACGAAGAACCGATGAAAACTCTGGGTTGTGAAACAAAAAATGTCAAAAAATAGAAATGACGTCATAAAAATTGATATGACATCATAGTGATGTATCGTATGTGCGCAAATTCATCTCTTCTAATGCCCTGTTCGATTCCCACAAACTGAATTCAAAAAGCTTGCCTAGTTTCGGAGATAATTTCTTAGGCGATTTCCATTAGCGGAGATGTTTTGACGTCATAACTTTTTTTTTCTCGGAGGAATTTTCTAAATCGGAGATGGTTACTGTCTGCGCAGGGTATTTTTACATATATATGCCAAGTTTCAGGAAGTTTCGATGAAAACTGTGGCTGTGAAACAAAAAAGTCCACAAGAAGAAGATGAACAACAATAATGTGAGTAAGACTTTGAGATCCTCCACGAGGATCGAACATTTGTGGGAGAAGATGCTAACTTGTCATTTTGATGCCAGTTGACAACTATTCTCCTGGAGTGAACTGAATAAATCAAAAAGCTTTCCTATCCCCTTTTCTTTGTGTACGAGGTGGGCCTCCATTGGCAGTGGGCCCTGCCAAGTGTCCCCTTTTCCCATTCGATAAAACAGCCAGAAGCGTTTATGGTGTAACGTGTGCATTCTGGTGGGGTAACAGTTGTCCATGGATGTGAGAGCGTTGGAGTAGCAAAACCACAATAAAAGACTGCAAGGGCATGTATCATACATGCCTGTGATCTCCTGTTTGGTGATCAGGTAGCAGACCCCAATAGTCAGCCTCCTGTCATGAGTTGCCAATGACTCGGAAGGGCTTTAGATCTTTGCGGCGTTTGTTCTTCCCTTTGTTCACATTGATTACTTGGGGTTGGATGGTTATGTATGTCTGCAAAATTTGTCCATTTAGCATAGTCGGTCAAGCATCTATTGAGCGCGCTTTGCAAGATATATAATTTTAAAACGTGAATAATTAGCCCAAACCGCACAGCAAACACTGACAGACCTGCTGTCTGTTTTGGAGGCTTGGTTAACCCAGGATAGGTTTGTCAAATGATGATAGAATGACCCTCGAGAGGAAATGATGAAATATTTATTAATTGTGATTGAGTAAGTCGATTGTGATGGGTCATGGGCAGGTTTGACTTTTCCTCTACATCATTCTATTGTGTGCTAATGAAATAACTTTATATTCAAGAGCACTTGAGTCGCCGCGAGGAGGAGTGATGTAAGGGCCACATCGGCCATTTTGGAGTTTATGCCATATAGCACTATTTTAACCCTTACCCTATCATCCGAACCTATCATCATCATATCATTAAAAAAATGTCGCTTACATCACTCCTCCTCGTGGGGCCTCACTTGGTTCCAATGAAATGCAAGCCAAAAGACAAACTAAAAATGTGGCATATTCATAATTAACTTAATCAAACGATGAGAAAAAAAGGCAATTCAGGTGATCCAAAGAACAATAAAAATAAATATGCAATATTTAAAGTGTACTATCATTTCTACAATTATTTAGTAAACAAATTGGTAATTGTTAAAATTATTTAGTAATTATCAATATTTTGAACACATCAATACTTGTGCACATCATACTGTCGATCAGAGACTGATATCGGCATCACTTGCAATTATTTCCTTTTAAAAGTATAACGTCCGTTCTCCTTCGACTGTTTCAAAGGCACGTTGTGGTTGCATTCTGTAAGCAGCTAAATAACTCAATAAGTCCTATATACTACAAATCAGAAAAAAAAACATTTTATGAAAATGAAAAAAAACATGTCGGGATGGAATCCCCAACAAACAACCAAACAAGGGAGGAAAGAATGACAAGGAGGGAATGTCAAAATAGAATATGTTGTGATGGCAATCCATAAAAGGATTGTGATGTTGTATTGTGGTGTCATTCCTACCTTGTCATTCCTTTCTTGTCATTCCTTCCTATGTTGTTTTGGTGTTTTGGGGGGGTTTCCGCCTCCACATGTTTTTTCATTTTTATAAAATGTTATTTCTGACTTAACTGCATTTTTCCCAAAAGATGCCAATGGCATCATCTCAGTAAATTCTTTTGAGGGGCATCTCCATGGGGATCTCCCCAAATCCCATCCCCTCAGTGATATATCTCACACAAGTCCCTTCCCAAGTTCCCTTCACATCCCATCCAATATTCCCGTCCATTCTGTCTCCACTGAGAAATTCTGCTACGCTGTTGTCCTTCACTTTTGGAGTCATCTATTTATTTTGTATTTCAACATGGCAAGAAGTTTTCATTACCCTTTCTCCTTTCTCTGCTCCTTCCCTTCTATTATATCCTCCCAATCTTCCTCTTCCTCTCTCCCAAACTCTGCTCAGCTCCTTTCCTTCTCCTTCCATTCGACATTCTCTTATTTTTCTCAATTTACTCCATATATATATATATATATATATATATATATATATATATATATATATATATATATATATATATATATTCACAAGTAGAAGGGCACTTGGAAGAGTGCTACAACAATGCCTGATCCAGTAAAACATATCAGGGCCAAGGACTCCTTACACGAGTCTTTATGCGTGATGGAAGTTGAACGATGGAGGGCGGAGCGATTTAACTTACCCCACTCCCCGGGTTCAGGTGTATATCTGGGTTAAGATAGCGAATGGTGGCCTTCTTCCAAGTCCGCTTCTCATAACAGGAGTAACAACAACACTAATGATTATAACAGCATAATATTAATGTTATTACAAAATAATATCCTACCTCCCCAAAGAGTTTTTATGACATGTGATATTGTTACGAATCTGGAAACCATTCGCCTTCACACACAGTTGACCCAAAGTTTAGTTATTTCGTTAAGTATATGTGGGGAGTTAGAATCTCCCCCCTATGTCTAATGGGAATTTCATGTGTGCGCTGCGAGTTTCTTTCAAGTTAGTCTTCTGCATTAAATCCCCCTCCACTCCTTCAGTGCCATTATGCACGTGTTCGAGGCCATGGACATAGGCGGGGGTGAGATCACCTCAGGGCCGACTCCACCCCAGCAAGATGGAATGTTCCCCTCATCCAATCGGGGGTGAGATCACCTCAGGGCCGACCCCACCCCAGCCAGATGGAATGTTTGCCTCGTCCAATGAGGGGAGGACACCGATCGCCCGATGCCCCCCGACCATTCCGGAGGCGAGTTACCTCAGAGCGGTCCCTCCACCCACCCGGAGGTGGGATAAGAAGGGTGGCAAGCTGTCTCAGCGGCCATCTTTTTCGGGGTTCCTTGGTGGTTGGTGCTCGTGGTGGTGGTGGTCGTGGCGAAGGTGTTTGGTGGGTGCTCATGTCGTCGATCGTTGTTCGTAGCAGCCAGGATCGTGGGCTCATTGGATTCTGATTCGTGGGTTCGAGTACCACCATGGTGGGTTGTATTGGAGCGCTCGAGCTGGGGATCCCTGTTCCCATCCATGGACTCCGAGCCCCACAAGTGCGAGTCGGTAAAACTGCACGAGGCGGCCAGGTACCCAGCCAGACTCTGACCTTCAGCTCGCCTTCCATCCTGAGCTGAAGGGCCGAATAAAGACCCACGAGGTCCATTTATTTTGGGTTTGTGTGTCTGTCTGTGGCCAGTCTGATAATTATCAGTAGTAATCGTTTAAGTGATTGCCATTGTACATTTCTCTACATCTATGTTTGTGATTAAGTCTGCTCTGTGTTTTCCTCCCTCTTACATTGTAAATAAATAACTGTTAAATGTTCCAGTTCGTTGTCTGTGCTTTTTCATTGACCCACTGTGGTTTGGGCTTGAGAATTAGGGAGGCCGATTGTGCCGTAAATTGTCATTTGAGCCGGCGCGGCTTTGGTAATTCCCGCCCGGTTACGCCGGATCCGAGTCGGTAAGAGCGACTCCGTTCGGACAAAGCCGGCCGAGGGTGTGGTTTCCCCTGTAGCTCGACCGCATGGCTACTTTGGTAAATTGGAATCAAACAAAAAGACCCTAACCGCGCGGTCGAAATATTGGCATCCACGGTCCATTAAGTGACCCATCGACATTGGAGTTATCTGGAGTGACGACCTTCAATTCTGGGTGTTTGGAGGGGAAACGGCCCAACTGCTCTGTCTAGCAGTCGTCCTCGCCACTGAACCCCGGCACCACAACAATATTACCCCCCCCCCGCCCCACTGATCTAACATGTCATGTCATCCATGATCTGATCCTTTCAATAACCTGATCTAACATGTCATGTCATGCATGGTCTGATGATCCTTTCAATGACCTGATCTAACATGTTATAATGTCTTGCAAGGTCCGATCCTTTCAATGACCTGATCTGGCATTATAATGTCAAGCATGGTCTGATCATCCTTTCAATGACCTGATCTAGCATTATAATGTCATGCATGGTCTGATGATCCTTTCAATGACCTGATCTGACATGTTATAATGTCTTGCAAGGTCTGATCCTTTCAATGACCGCATCTAACATGTTATAATGTCTTGCAAGGTCTGATCCTTTCAATGACCTGATCTAGCATTATAATGTCATGCATGGTCTGATGATGCTTTCAATGACTTAATCTAACATGTTGTGTCATGCACAGTCTGATCCTTTCAATGACCTGATCGAACATGTTGTTATGTCATACATGGTCTGATCCTTTCAATGACCTATAAACAATGGCAATCATAATAATAATTGGCTATAACAATAATGAGGATAATAACATGATTCCCCTTGCCACTCCTGCAGTCAGCGGGCCGACTAGTTACTTAAATTAGCAGAGTAGATCGAGTTTACTTTTTAGATGGAAGCACCTTTCTACTTTTAAAACACCTGAAGCTCAAAGTCTTCTCTTCACAGTTGAAACTCAGACTTCCTTACTTCGACCAGTGTTAGGCTGTGCTTGAAGCTGCTGTCCTGTGAGCCTTCTAACCCTAACAGCTGTTGACGCTCAGAAACTTGTCTTCTGATTGTGTTGTGGCTTTGGGTCTGTCAGACCTCTTCCTGTCAGAGTTTTCTCCAGTTTCCAAGTACCTTTTGATGGTGTAGGAAACTGTACTCACTGACATCTTCGCTCTCTTTGCAATTTCGCCAAAGGAGAGACCTACACTTTAAGGGTTATAATGGTCTGTCTGTCTTCCTTTGTTAATTGTCTTTTTCTCACCATTATGATAGCAATATACTACTTCCTGCATTGCAATATTGTCCAAATAATGCTTCAGACAGTGTAGCAACACAGTCTGTTCCAACACTGCTTTTATACAGACAGAGGGTTTGTAACTAATCAACAAAAGTTGGGACACCTGGAGGAATTGTTTGCATCGACTTTCAAGGCTTAATTTACTTCCATTGCTGCAGAACAGCTGCAGTTGCTACCCCATTACTTGTTTCCTGAAAAGGGCTTTTTTAACAACTCTGAAATTTACATTATTTTTCAGTTTTTGGTAACCTAAACTTTTTTTTTTAACCTCTGGCAGTTTACCGCTTAGCCTTGTACCATTGCAGGTTATTCACTGGACTTGAACTGCTTAAATTTCAGTAAAAACTGAAAAATGTGGGTGTTCTAAAACTTTTGTCCGTTAGAGTAAGTATTACACACACGATTAGAATTAAAGTAAACGTTTTGCAGCCAACAACTTATCAGCTTCACGAATGTGTTCAATAATCTCATCCAGTTAAACACAATCTAGCTCGGTTACGACTTTGATGCGAGACCTCTATAGGTGTTCTCGGCTTAGGGATATCTGGATAGCTCTATTTGTGGACTGCTCTTTTCTGAACTGTTTGGTCACGGATGTATTTTGCTGTGTGGAGTCAAATATGACTAAAACTAAAACAGGTCATTGGAAGGCCATGTGGAGTCAAATCTGACTGAAACAAACTGATGGTGGTGGCTTGAGAGGGCGCTCCATCATGGAGAACTCGATATTTCATAGGGGGACCTAAAGTTGACTATCTTGTTTGGATTTCGGTTGGGGATGTTGGCGATCCCAAGTTGTCTCTCAAAAATGGTAGGTCATTGTGATCCAGAATCCAACCTTGAGATTAAATGAGTTATTTAAATTATTCAGAGAGTTAGGATGTTAAACTACTTGAAATTGTTGGGTAAGAATGGGGTTAGGGCGTAGGAGATAAGCAAATTGAGAAATTGATTTCATGCAGTGGATGGATGATTGGCCGAAAAAGTGTGTGTGTGTTTTATTTTTTTTGACACCTCCCACACTCCTCTTGCTGAAGAAGCTGTATAAAGCAACTCAAGAAGGGCCTACACAAGGTAAGCGCTTTGCTGTTTCGAACCCTTCCCAGAGTTCTACCACAGCTATAAAGACATTCACACATAGTACACACATGAGAATCCCAATGCTACACAGCCCTACAGCTACCAGATCAGTTTCATCGCTTATTGGTGAATTATCAGCGATAGAGCAGACAGTAATGCAAACCAATGAGGCTGCCAAGCATGCAACACATGCAAACATCAAAAGCAGTCAACATATAATTAATAAAGAAAGACCCACCCACATCTCATCTCTAGTTGTGGAGGAACTCTGGGAAGGGTTCGAAACAGCAAAGCACTTACCTTGCGTAGGCCTTCTTGGGTTGCTTTATGCAGTTTCTTCAGTCTGAGTAGTGTGTGAGGTGTCAATTTATATATACACTACCAGTTAAACGTTTTAGAACACCCCCATTTTTCAGTTTTTACTGAAATTTAAGCAGTTCAAGTCCAGTGAATAACCTGAAATGGTACAAAGCCAAGCAGTAAACTGCCAGAGGTTAAAAATAAATAAATTTAGGTTACCAAAAACTGAAAAATAATGTATATTTTAGAGTTGTTAAAAAAGCCCCTTTTCAGGGAACAAGTAATGGGTTAGCAACTGCAGCTGTTCTGCAGCAATGGAAGTAAATTAAGCCTTGAAAGTTGATGCAAACAATTCCAACAGGTGTCCCAACTTTTGTTGATTAGTTACAAACCCTCTGTCTGTATAAAAGCAATGTTGGAACAGACTATGTTGCTCCACCCTCTGAAGCATTATTTGGACAATATTGCACTGCAGGAAGTAGTATATTGCTATCATAATGGCAAGAAAAAGAAAATTAACAAAGGAAGACAGACAAACCATTATAACCCTTAAAGTGTAGGTCTCTCTGGAGAAATTGCAAAGCAGTCAAGGTGTCAGTGAGTACATTTTCCGACACCATTAAAAGGCACTTGGAAACTGGAGGAAACTCTGACAGGAAGAGGTCCAGCAGACCCAAAGCCACAACACAATCAGAAAACAAGTTTCTGAGAGTCAACAGCTTACGTGATGGAAGGCTCACAGGAAGGCAGCTTCAAGCACAGCTTAACACTGGTCGAAGTAAGGAAGTCTCAGTTTCAACTGTGAAGAGAACACTTAGAGCTGCAGGTTTGACAGGTCGAGTGGCAAAAAGAAAACCATTGCTAAGACGGCAAAATAAGAAGTAGAGGCTTGCGTGGGCCATGAAGCACCGCCAGTGAACTACTGAAAACGGGAAGAAGGTCTTATGGACCGATGAATCAAAATTTGTAATCTTCGGTTCATCACGCAGGGTTTGTGTACGCCGTCGAGAAGGCGAAAGGATGGTTCCTCAGTGTGTGACACCAACTGTCAAACATGGAGGAGGAAGCGTGATGATCTGGGGCTCTTTTGCTGAATCCAGAGTCGGCGACTTGCACCCTGAACCAAAAGGGCGACCACAGCATTTTGCAGCCCCATGCAATACCCTCTGGTCTACGCCGAGTTGGTCAGGGGTTCATCCTACCGCAAGATAACGACCCAAAACATTCCTCCAGGCTATGTCAGAACTACCTCAGAAGAAAAGAACAAGACGGTAGGCTTCAAATCATGGAATGGCCAGCACAGTCTCCAGACTTAAACCCCATCGAGCTGATTTGGGATTACCTGGACAGAAGGGTGAAAGCAAAGCAACCTGCAAGTACAACACATTCGTGGGAACTTCTGCAACAATGTTGGGGAGAAGTTTCCGAACAATATTTGATTTCCATTGTAGAAAGAATGCCACTAGTATGTCCGGCTGTTTTATCTGTAAATTGTGGCTACTTTGATGAGTCAAAAATTTGGATTGAAGTTTGTTCAACAAAACGATTCCATGATTTCTTTTTTTATCTGCAATTGTTTATTTGTACTCCACTTTAATTTCAGAGTGTATTGAAACATTAAACTGCTTAAATTTCAGTAAAAACTGGAAAAATGGGGGTGTTCTAAAACCTCAGACCGGTTGTGTGTGTGTGTGTGTGTGTGTGTGTGTGTGTGTGTGTGTGTGTGTGTGTGTGTGTGTGTGTGTGTGTGTGTGTGTGTGTGTGTGTGTGTGTGTGGTTTGTCAGCCCCTCAGACTGCTTCAATCTGGAGCAGGATGATGTTGGGAGCACCGTACACATTGAAACACCATTGCTGGTCCTTTGGTCAACTGAGAGTTCCTCGGGGTTCGGCCAGGGTGTCGGGTGCGCAATGACCGACTCTTTGCGAAAGACAAGTTGGGATCTTTAACGTCCACCAGAAAATGCTGGCAGACAAGACACGCAGTTTAATATCCCATGCGAAGGACGGCATACTCATTGATACAATAATGCCCTGCCTGCGAATACCAGGGTAGGCAGGGTGGCCATTCACAGTGGGGTCAGGAATCCAATGCAGACCCCTGAGCTATCCTGCCAGTGCCACATCCTTCAGTAAAATGCCAACGATGAAGGTTTTTCTCGTAGCAACACAGCTGGACGTGACATCACTGTAAATGAAAAGCCCAAGGGTTTCCCACAGATTTTAAACCCGCAATTTTCCCACGGCATTTCAGTTCGAACACTTTGTATGATTTAATATAATAATAATTCTCACCATCTTGACGGTATATTAAAGCTACAGAAGCAAAATCTATCGGGATCGACGCTATTATCACAGCAATTGGTCGCCCAGGAAACTGGCAATGCTGGGGGATTCCTCATTCGTAATGACATCAGTAAGTGGTTGACCTTACCTTGGTTGGGTTCGAGGATCTCAAACTGCTTGGAACAACCCTAAACAGCTGCAGATGTTTTTACAATCGGGATGTTTTAAGCAAAATTTATAATACCTATCCCTTGTGCTGTCTGCTCCGCAGATGTTACGACTGGGAAAGTATTTGGGAGATCTAAAAAGCCAAAAGAGTAATGTCTGCATGGAATTTCTCAGTCCAATGTGATTTATTTTGACGACTGGTGCTGCGGCTGAGCGCTGGAACTCCTGCGGAGAATCCATGGTTCGGTTATCCATATGCAGCTCTGTCTCGATGCCGACCCGTCGGGGCCTGCCACCTGTCTGGAAAAATGGCGCTTTTGGGATATAACCTTCGGCCGTGCAGTCTTCATAACTAACCCTATGACATCGAGTATTAGTTATACAAGGTCTTCAATAATCCCACACACCACACCGACGGCTTATCAATGGGAGATGTTTAACAGCTAGAGCTGTCATGTAGTGCGTCCACAATGTGGGTCGAGGCTCTATGTCGTGAAATGGAACAAAAATTGTGTCGGCATCAAAATTAAGAGAACTTTAAAAATGATGACGATGTCGTGTTGCAGATAATCAGCTGCAGCGAGGAAATGAGGACATCTGTTATGGGAAGAGAAGGCTGTTGGGGTTCAATTTGTGTGGACAAATGTTCAGGTCAGTCAGAGTTATTTTCATCTGGGATTATGCCTGACATGTTCACCAAACCTAACTAGAGTCCTTAAGGGAGGGGTGTGATGTGGGATAGGATAAAGAAGTATATGTGGTCGGTGATGAGAAAGGTTTGGGGATTGGACAGTGGTTATAGGGGATTTGGTTATAGCTGAGGCACGTGTCTGTAAAAAAAAGGAATATGTCATTGTCATCATCATTTCCAATCTAATCCAGATCAATAATCCGCAATCCTCCTTACTACCCCCTCACAGTGCTTACTCCCAACATCCCTACTTCATCCTTTCCTATCGTCCATCAACTCCCTTCTCCCTCCCTCGAGGAGTTTATTAAGTCTTGGTGAATGCGTCGTATAGTCCCAGTTGAAGATCACCCTGTGGTTGAAACGTCGGTCTCAGCCTCTTGTCCACGTGACAAGTTCATTATTGGATGCATATTCATCCTTTATCGATTTTGCTTCAGAAAAGCATCAATTTTAAACAGCAAATCTTGACTCGAGTAACAGATTGCCCCTCAAAGTAGTCTATTTAAAATACAAGGGCAAAACTCATTTATAAAAGAAGGATGGCAGTTTGGCAATTAGTCGTGTAGCGGCAGCAGTCGCGCACAGATTGATGGCATGCATAAAGTTGACGTCGCATGTCTGAACGGACATTTAAAAACGACTCTCGTTGCGAAAGGACTTTTTCATAAAGCAAGCTTTATGAGCTTCGATACCAGCTGAGTTGTCACCACCCAAAATACAATGAATAGTCCCAAGTGGGACAGATGCTCATCTCCAGCTGGAGGGAGACGTAAGATGATAAACTTTAGTTTAATTTGATTGCAAATTATTATCATTGCATGGTCATATTCACGTGATGACATTTTAAGTTAATTATTTCACCACCTGGATGGAAATTGAAAAAAAAGGGCTCCATTAGTGTTTGGGCGTCGATGTCATGAATCGTCATGCCAGGTTTCAAAACGATCCATTGAGCCACCTCGGAGGAGTAGGATAAAAAGCAAAAATTGTTAATGGGACGCACTGCCTGACTGCCTGACTGCCTGACTGGCTCGACTGAAGGACATGATTATGGTTTGAAGAGCTCGTCGACCATGGAGTCGACGAACTAAAAATTTATTTTTGGCGTTGTAAAATTAACATCCATCTTTACAAAGGAATGCAACACTTTCCAAATGAAATGATCCACTCGAGAAAGATCAGGGCGCATGTGCATACCCCCTCGGCAGCAATGTTGATTGGGGCATGTTTCCATATGTCGTGCATGTGAGATAAGGATTGCTTGGTCAAATGGCTCACAAATCTTCTAAACGAAGCTGGAAATACTTGGAAAAGTACCCCATAGAAGGGGCTGTGCTTGAACAACAAAAGAGTTGGAGAACTTTCTTACTTCGCCCAAAAGGCTGATTTCTTGCAGCTTCGCTTTCTGTCCTGCAATCCGTCCTGCAAAATTCTGATGGCATGGGTTGATACAAGGCCCAAATCGTTGGGGGGAGGGGGGGGGTTATTGGATTCGGGTTCCTGTGGACATTGCACATTAATTTTTGGCAACCATTATAAATGCATCCTGCTGAATCATAATAACAAGAAAACTGCTTTTGCCACTTTTTTTCTATTGACATTTAACGACCTTGACCTGAGGTCGAAGTTCGTGGGTCATGGAAAAACTGAGGAAGAACAATATACTTCTATAACCACACAGATGGCGAAACGAGAGACTAATTTCAAGCTCTGCACAAAATGCCAACACTCAGACAGCAGAAGACTTGTAACAGAACCATCGTTGACGATTCTTCAAAATTTCTGACCTTCATTCACAAACTAGGGCAGTATCGGGATGGTGACTTTCCAGAGATCAGCCATTGACTGGATCAAGTGACAGATACCAAACAGAGCCAATGAGACTTCGTGGCACTGTACTTGCTACAGTGAAACATGTCAGAGTGGTCATCTCAAATTAACCAGGGTGTGCTATGAGACCGCATGTCAGCAGAGAAAGAACCAAAAAATTCAGAAAAGACATGGTTGCCCCTCCTCCTTGGATGGTACCCAAAGTGTCTAAGCACCCTCGCCAGGTCTAAATGACACCCATTTCACATATTCATTGGCAGCTCCCTTCAATAAGGAGATGTGCTTCTTCTGCCAGGAGGACACTCCGAGCCAAGATATTAATGAGGTGTCCACCTTCACTGCATGTGAGCAGCTTCAAAATGCAGTGGAAGAGAGCAACAATGAAACATGGAAAGGTCACCTTGGCACAGCCTTCAGTGCAGATGATGCAAATGCCATTGATATTAAGTACCACTTGGCATGCTTGGTGAAGCATGTTCAGCATGCACCAAACAAAGAGAGGGAGGGGAGACACTGCATAGTCTCCATGCATCAGAAGAACCAAACGTTGGCATCATTGCATCATTGCATGAGTATATCTGCCTTGTGAGAAGTCTCTTCAAGGATGGCTCGAATAGCATGGCCGAGCTACGCACTAC
Organism: Eptatretus burgeri; assembly: GCF_056783735.1. NCBI lineage: Eukaryota > Metazoa > Chordata > Myxini > Myxiniformes > Myxinidae > Eptatretus > Eptatretus burgeri. Next base: position 76,796,931 of record NC_140962.1, on the reverse strand, counting down.
CGACAGTGTGAAGATGGCGTGAAGAAAGAAGTTATCTCGCACATACATGACATCCACTTCATGAAGCCCAAACACCAGAACGAGTCTGAATGAGTTTTCTCCATAACCTTGTGGGATGCTGCCACTTGGAAAATAGTAATGATGCAGAATGCTGAAAGGGGCATCTACCAGCTGTTTCAGAGTGCCTGCATCCTGTGAAAAGCCATCACAGATCAGCCAAGATACCCTTGTGAGTTTGTTGGATCTCTGAATGCCAGTGATGCCAAAATACATGTACCCAATGTTTTCTTTCATCAGATGGGTACTACAGGGGCCAAGACAGAATCTCCAGATTGAAGTACGTTCATCCACTATTAACCAAGATTCCTCGCCATTAGCCAAAACATAATGTACAAGTCAATGTGTCAGGTCATGTACATACCAAGGCATATGGATGCATTGTTCTGACATCAATTTGAATGGCCTCAGCTGCTTGCCATCGACATTGCAGAAAACAAGTCGACCAGAAGTAAGAAGCTTCTAGAATTCCTGCATGGCTTCGGTCTGTCTGTATACTTCAGTAGGATTGTAAGGCTCGAGAGACAATTGGTGAGTTCAGTCATAGCAGCTACCAAAGCACAGTGGACATAATTGCCATCAACCATGTATATGGGAGCATTCAAACTTCTTTGCGGTAGACAAGTGACTTCAATAAAGACACACCGAATGGGAAACAGACACTCCAAGACACTGCACCAATTGTGTAAACAGGCTGGAGACAGTCAGGAGAGCACATACAAACTGATGCGACATGGCAAAACCAGAGACCACTCTCTGAAGGGTCTCACTACTCCAAAACTTGTCCCCTGCTTTGAACTAAGCAGGCAGGTTGCCAAAGGTCCCACCTTTACCTGGTTCAAAGCAGGGTCAGCCGAAGATGTTCTCAAGTTGTTTCATGCACAGGATTCTGTGTAGCTGCAATCACACACCACTGCCTGCACATATGAAGTTGATGAAGTCCAATCCATGGACATCACACCCTCAAAAGAGCTCGAATACCAACTGCTCCAATGCACCTCTGAAGATGATGATGCAGCATTCTGTGATGCCACACAAACAGCAACTCCACCTGGAAGCAAGACCACAAGGCACAACATCCTGACCTTGACTGCTGACAACTCATTCATAGCCTCTGAAAAACCTGTGACAGAAGTTGCTGCCCTTCCTTTGGTAGCAGTGCCTGCCATGAATCGCAAACACTGTTGACAGTCTTAAAGCAGACATAGCAGATCAACTGCATGGTTATGGGCCTTGACAGAAAGAATGGTGATCACTTTGGACACGGCCTTGTACAAGCGAGCAAAGCAGCTCGAGATGAGTCGGGATGACTGCAAGGGGAAATGGGTGCTGAGACTGGGTGGGATACACACTGTGCACTGAGGGCAGCTGGCAATGCTTTATAAGACAGCGAACTGCATGAAGCTTAGCGTGAGGCAGACATCTATGGTTCTACCATGACAAGACAGATATAATTGAAGCAAAGCACACAATACGACAACCAAAGCTCTCTATGTCCTCCATGTAGAAGCATTCTTTGTAGAGCATCCTCACATCAGGGGCCTATGTGTCAATTCGGAAGAACATGTTGGCAAAAGCTGTGCCCAACATAACTGAGTGGAGACGACCATGGAGCAAGTGACCATGTTAGCTACCTTTGAGTCCACCAATGTTCTCCAGACCATGGCACAGTTCGACAAGATGAATGAAGCCAGAAGTCCACTCTTCAAATTTGTGCGGCATTACATGCAGATAATGCTATTGATGTATGTATTTATCCATGCAACAGGTGACAGCCTGTGGGATACTTATTTTCCCATGACGAGCAGAAATAAGCATGGCTTGTGCCACTGTACTTTACAGAGTGACTGCCCTGCTGACTACCAATCCAGACATAGTACATCAAGAGTTCATGGCTGGGAACTTCACAGTCAACAACAACCAGATACCTTTCTGTGCAGTCAGTGTGGATCACACTCATAAGCACATCAATTGAATCATGAAGATCACGAGAGGTCTTGTGGGAATTACCCAGAATGGCAGTGCTCATGAGAGATTCTTTCTGACAGCGCCAGAGCATGGTCGGCTTGCAGAATAAGCACACCAGATGGCTGGTTCTCCAACAACAGCTAGACGGAGAGAACATCACGAGTTGTCAACAGCTTTATGGTCTAGGCAGGAGGAAACCATTCTTCGGCTGAATAATGTAAATGGATTCATTCACAAACACCATGATATATGAGATGTGAGACCTGATTTCACCAAAGTTGTCATGCCACCACAAGTGCAGCAAGATGTGTGCAACCAATATGAGATTGGCCAGTTAGAAGGACACTGCAAATGTTGAAGAGCACATCATAAATTACATTGTCAGTGCCTGGCTCAGAATGAAGAAGAAGGTTCAACTCAGGATGTGGAAGAGTGCAAGAAAAGCAGTGAAACATAAACGGACTGACTAGGTAGTGGCACTGAAGGATGATCAGACACTGTTTGCATGCATGCTGATTGTTACCCATTCCCGACCGGAAATCAATGTGAAGAAAGCCGTTGGCCAACATGAGTTCACCTCACTACCATGGGTCTTGTTTGCAATGACTGGGAAACTTCGAACATGCATGTATAGACAAAATCCAGATGAGGGCCATACTTGAGGAGCTGCCCAAGCAAACTATGACTAAAGATTGTCAGCAACCAGACCCCGCCACAACTAGTGATGTTCGATTGCCATCCAATAAGTTGACTGTCATAGATGGCATGGCTGTGGTATAGGTAATGGGGAAACCAATGTGGATCAAGACTTGTGCTGAGTGGGCTGACCACTTCACCACCATACTGGACAGCAAGACCAGAGACTGCGATGCGATGCATCAGCGAATACATACCATGTGGAAGATGGCACACCAATAGGGAAGGTATTTGCCAAACAGTTTCTGTCTAGTAGCAGCACCAAGGACGAGCTAACTGTTTACCTCGCTCAGAAAGTTCTCCACAACTTTGAGATGTCTGAGACCTTCACTGTTATGGCAAGGCAGGGTTTCTTCTTGAATCATGTAGATGTGCACCACCTTCAAAGCTCACAAGAAGAAGCTGACACCAGGATGATAACAGCCTGGATGATGTTAGATGAGCCACAGAACTGCACAACCAGTCACCTGACACTGATGTGCTTGTCCTTCCAGTCCAATGATACCACCAGCTCTGCAGGGATACCTACTTCGTCACTGGCACAGGGAATAATTCATGGGAAACCATGCTGGATCCAGGCAAAAATGCTACATTTAGAACTATAGTATATGAAAGTTGTACTCTCATATACTATAGTTGGTAACCGGTCCTATTACAGTAGTCTGCAGAGAGTTACTACAGGAAAGGAATGTTATTTTTGCCTCGACCAAAAATCCATGCCCTCAGTGCCTCCAAAGCTGCGGCCTTAACAAGCATATATGCTTTCACTGGAGCTGATCAACTGGAGGCAGGTTTGCGAGGGAGGGCAAGCTCAAGTGTTGGCAGGCACTAAATAAGTGTTCTGCCGAGATGATATCTGCATTTGCTGTCCTGAAATCCTCCAGCAATCTGACAGCTGCAACAGAAGGAGCCATCGAGGCATTTGTATGCCAGCTTCACGAGCCCGGTACCATCATAACAGATGTTGCAGATCTAAATTGGATGCTTTTCACAAAGAAACAGTCATAAGCCCAGAGGTTATCACCCACATGAGGAGCTTTGAAGGAAGTGATCGCACAAGCCCATTACCAAGTCACGGTGTGCTTCAAAAACTATGTCCCTGAGCCGCATCTACCACCAGCCACGGAGTACGGATGGAAAGTGGAGAGAGGTGGACCAGTGACAACCCCAACAATTGAACTTCCTGCTCCACATGCTGTAACACATCCGATAAAATGCGGGTGTACGAAGAGCAACTGCCAGTCCCACTGTTCATGCTCACTCTATGCACGGCTACATTTGTCTTGCCTTCCTTCTCCTTCTCGCTCATAATTTTTGGCAAACAGGACGACTAATTGTTCAATCAGCGAAGAGACGGGTTGGCTCTGCTAATTATGTCATAAATCAGTAACTAACCGCAAATCATATATAAGTGTGTGTGTGTGTGTGTGTGTGTGTGTGTGTGTGTGTGTGTGTGTGTGTGTGTGTGTGTGTGTGTGTGTGTGTGTGCCCATAACAATCCTTCTCACCGATTGGTTGGACAGCTGCCTTAACTCCACCCACAATTGTAACTTTTCTGCAGATTTAAGATGCTTCACAAAGAATATAATTAATTTATGATCATTTATTAACCCAAATTTATTAACACAATGAGGCTACTCATTATCATTTATTGAAAAATTGGTGCAATACCGCTGGGCGCTTACCTGGTAGAATAATGAAACTGAGGAGGAAGTCAACATGGGATGGAATCAGCAAAATGTACCAACGAACCAATGTTTGTTTTTTTTGTATAAATATTGTTGCGGACCCAGGGTCGGGGCGAGAAGAACACGAGGGGGGGGAGGGGAAGGCAACCTCAGGTTCCCACCAGACTCTCTGGAATCGCAGGCCGTCGCACACAGATAACTCCGTGACGTGGCGGGTCGCGAATCGACCGTGAACGCTAATAACTCAACCACGTGACCTTGGGTCCTCCGTCTAAAATTAACTGGTTACCTAAAATAGTTAAGAAATCTAATTACCGGGGGGGGGACATGCCCTCAGTACGTTTTGTTCAAACTGGGTCACCTTACCGGATCAGATGCAGCCGAGCGTAACTGCCAAGGACATGCCGGCTTGAAGAACGGATCGTTGGAAGATAACATCTCGGCTAGGCTAGGATACGGACCATGCTGGATCAATGAAGGAAAAGACGAAAACGAGCTGGGAACATTTCTATACAAGCATTTATTAACGATCAGAGCCTGGTGTTTGCTTCGTGGTTTGGGTGGTGGCTTGGGATCCTCGAGGTCCTGAGTTCGAGCCCCGCTGGCCACTGAATTAACATCAGGGGGGTTGACTCAACCTGTCATCCTTCTGAAGGTCGGTGAAATGAGCACCAGTATACTGGTAATTATCCCTGCATGTCGAAGGCGACTATGGGTTGGCGTCAGGAAGGGCATTCGGCCGTAAAAAACATTGCCACAAAAAAGGGTACCATGATTGGGGCCGGAAAAGGCTGACCCCTGCTCAGGGAAAAAGGCTTTAAAATGGTGTGATTTATTAACAATCAGGCGAGGAAAAGTATGTGACACGGTAAATGGGTTTATTGTTATGCACAAAAGGGATAGCAAGGAATTTGTGGGGTGCGACGAACGAAAGCGACCAACTTACGAAAGCAGACACAGGGCAGACTTATACATTATATCTTCTACACTCTTAACTTAGGCCAGGACAAGCGCCATCACACACACACACACACACACACACACACACACACACACACACACACACACACACACACACACACGCGAAGATGAGATCAGAAGGAAGGAGAGGATATGAGGGTTAACAGCCTCGCAATACCTTGCACAGTCGGCCGACTGTGCTATCCAGTACACTTTGAGGGAGGCTCCGCTGAGCGATCCCACCTTGATAGTCGGTGCATTGTCTCCTGCTAATTACTGTGTTAGGACTCGTGGAAGTACGTGCACCGGTCTGGTCCAGAGAGTGGGTGGAGCAGGCAGGTAAGGAGGGCGGATAAGTGGGCGAGTAAGGCGGGTGGAGTAGGCGGACCCAGCAGGCGAGGAAAGCGGAGTCAGCAGGCAAGTAAGGGTGGAGTCAGCAGGCGAGTAAGGCGGAGTGAGCAGGCGAATGCAGAGATCCAGAGCGAACGGATTCGCGATCCACCTTTTATAAGCTCTGTGATGTAGGGTGGGGTGATGACCTGAAGCGACGCGACGTCACCTGAATCGTGCGCTCCTATTGCCCCCCGGACTCGTGCTGCCAGGCTCCTTCGGCTGGAAGTGGGCCCATTCGTACATCCGGCGCAACATGGCCAAGCTGTGGAATTGACTTGCACCAAACACCGTGACATGAATCGCCTTGCACCAAACTCCCGGGCCGTGTTCCGGCGACTAGCCGAGGGTCGTGTCAGTTGTGCATGCCCGTTCGGGCACCCCCGGCGCTCTGCGGTTGGCGCTGGTTAATGTGCTTGTTCCGTCCACACGACATGCGGCCCGAGCAGACTGGGCAGTGCAGCACGCCTCTGCTTGGTGGCGACTGAATCGAGGCGGAGGCGCGAGGATGCGCGGGATGACCTCGAACATTTACGGGAGATATTGGTGGCTGAGGTGGCGAGCGAAGGTCGAGGGTGAGACGCCGTTGCAAATCAGTGCGTAGAACTGAATGAAAGGACACGCAGCGCACGTCCTGTTCAGTGTAGGTGGAGGTTATCACGGGCTGCGTGTGTGTCTGTTTTCGTGCATTTGCACCTGCTTCGCCTTGCATCATGGATTGAAGGAAAAGATTGGAATGAAGATAGAGATAGAACAAGTCTGGAGACGGCGATGGTTCACGAGCAATGTACACGGTTCGCCTTTTTTATATTTTGACCTTCGAGGGGACGCCACGGGCAAACTGGCGGGAATTGGAAAAAACGTAAATGATGAAAGTTGTAGTATTAGAATAGCACTACTTGCATACTAACTTTCATTCGAAACAGTTGAAAACCCTAGAAGCTCGATGCCCAATTTATTGATTTTTTTTGACATTTTCTAAGTTCGTGACCTTGTGACCTTGACCTTGGGACGAAAATGAAAATTCGACCTCTGTGGGGCTATGCAGGTGCCATTGGGCTAACCAAATACTGAAACCCCTGCCAGATTCGACAAACCCCCTCGGAGAAGATGTAACTTGAAACCGGCTACCCCCTAAAAACACATGGTTTTTGGGCGTGGCTCCGCCAATAATTGGCGCAGCTTGCCCATTCTCATGAAAACACAACTAGATCATGATATAAACCTCCCACCCAAATTTTATCAGGATCGGATCAAAACCCACGGAACTATGCTCGGGACAGACAAACAGACAGACACACACCCATAATGAATATGGTGGTCACATACTGACTAGTGAACCAATTAGACCTCGCGATAAGATCCACACAATGCACTTCATCCCGTTAACCCATTATACACGAGAGGAAGGTCTAACTGCACGTATACTAACAAAATTACTGTCTGGGGGACACTGTATGTTGGGTGCCATTGCCTTAGAGGCATGCGGTTTTCAGAACCGCAACAATATTGTCGAGGCTTGTATGATAGCTAAAAATGTAAAAGCAAATATTATAGCAAATACCTATTTTGGGGGCAATCCCACCACCCCCATAAACTCCCCTCGACCCCGATTTGTTTTAAATAGCACGAACAAACTTGGTACATCACGAGTGATAAAGATTGTGCTCAAGTTTCATGGAAATTGTGTTTGTGCAGTTTCGGAGAAGAAGCAAATACATATTTTGGGGGGCCACTCACCCCTTCCCTCCACCCAATACACCCTCTTAGACCTCAATTTGTTATTAATGTCATTAACAAGCTTTGGTACATTACGGGTGATGAAGGTTGTGATGAATTTTCATTGTGTAGTTTCTGAGAAGAAAGGAAATGCATTTTTTGGAGGATAACCCCGAGTAGACCACTTTAGGGCCTGATATTTTTAATACTGTGAACAAAATTTGGTACAACATTGGTGCTGAAGGTTGTGGTGAAGTTTCATCGAAATTGTATGTATAGTTTCAGAGAAGAAAACAAATACATAGCTTGGGTGGAAACACCCCCAAACAACTCCTTAGACCCCGATTTTTATTTTTATTTTTAATTTTGTGAACAAACTTTGGTACATCACGGGTGATGAAGGTTGTCGTCAAGTTTCGTCGGAATTGTGTGTTTAGTTTGAGAAGAAAGCAAATACCTATTTTGGAGGGCAAACCCCCGTAGACCCCCTCAGGGCCTGATTTTTTTTGAAAAATATTATTATTATTATTATTTTTAATGCCATGAACAAACTTTGGTACATACTGGGTGACGAAGGTTGTGGTCAAGTTTCATTGAAATCATGTGCGTAGTTTCAGAGAAAAAGTTGCATGTGTTTCTGAACGGGACGGACGAACTACGTTCCAGGTGAGCTAAAAATTACGCGGAAAGACAAACGACGGACCGTAATAAACCATGACCTGTCAGATATCTACGTTCTGCTTCGATCGTGCTTTCCATGAATAGAGTTAATGGCATGAAGAGCTAAATATTCAACTATTTTAATGAGGTAATGAATATTGTCGTGGCCAGGAGGGTTTTAACCCTTTCCTGGATGGATGGCCAAACTTCTCCCTTGGAGGCCTCCAGCCGAGACTCTTGGAGATTAATGAGCACGCAGGAAAACAGCTAAGCGATGTACCAGACCGGCACAAATACACGGACACGACCAAATCAAATCAACTAAATAATAATTTAATAACAGCTATTAAATATGTACAATGACAATAATTCAAATTATATTGATGAAATAAAAATGTGAAGTAACCTAAATCTAATTCTAATTGAGGTGCCTCCACACAGACTTGAATAGAGGCAAAGGGAAAATGAACCAAAGAAAAATCCCTCCTTTATTTTGGCACTTAGCTTGGTCCAGATGGTCTTTATGGAACATGGAATTGAGGTGCTGGTAGACGCGCCCAACAAAATGGCGCCAAGCCGTACGTCAGGCAGCGCGGAGATGGCACTTGACGTCATGGCTCACGAACCACGCAGTAGTTTATTCTCCAGAGTGAATATGCCGACGTTCCTCTCCCACACTCGGTCCATTCACAACAATGGTCCACACCATGAGACAATCTCCGAGTTGGACTGCCAATGGCCAGTGCCTTGCCCAGCACACCACAAATTCACCAGCACAAATACGAGAATCGTGCAGCCTTCGGCGTGCCGAGAACAAAACCAAGTTCCTCAATGTTCTCCAAGTCCCTCCACTGCGTGCATCCTTCCTCCTGGACTACTCACCTCTACGCCCTCTTCTTCTTTATGCATCTGACAACACACCTTGGGGGCGTGACTTTGCCTGTTGTCACCCTTTGAAGACGGCTTTCTGCCCACTTGTAGTTGATTTAGGGACGTGTTTCCCCAACTTTATTGGCGATTTTGAAATATAAAAATATAGGGAAAAGTCACAGAGGGGCTATTACATATTGGGGAAATTATCCCTAATCCCTATCTAATTAGCACGCCCCCCCCCCCCCGTGTACTTACACGTAACACTTAAGCTCACAATCTCCCTACTTAGTTACACCGAGATGTCTCCTACACGTGCAAAAGCCAAGCAACTATACACAATGCTGTCTTTTTATGAAATCCCTTCATCTACCCCACAAACAAAAGAATATGTAATCACAACATAGCAATTTTCCCTTTTGCTTTGAATTATGGGATTGATGGCAGAGGAGGGTGTTTGTTATGTGTGGTTGAGGACCTTGGGTGGTGAGGTGGTTTGGAGACAGATTTCAATCTTACAGCTGCCACATTGCGTTGGTGCTCACTGCTGTCATGTTCACAATCACTATGCACTCCTTATATGTGTTTCCTTCATTGTCCAAGTACCAAAGCGACAGTTTAAAGGATTTTGAGTCGATCGGTGTGACGGCTTTGTGAAGATCGGCCTCATCGATCGGGACAGTGGTCTGTTAACTTATGCACCGCCCAAATAGCAATGTGGAATTATCTCAAGCAGAGATTAACGGTCACACTCAGCACTACCCAGAGATGTCTGGAAATGCCCAGAAATGCTCGAACGCCTGGAGACATTCTTTTTTTTTAAACACTCAGAACTGCTGTTGAGCTCAATTCCAAGCTGTTTAAATTTAAATTCTGCTGTTAAGAGATTGTAGAACGTATTGCATTTTAGTTTCAAAACGTGAGTGGAAATGAAATAAAGTTACGAACACCACCCGGAGAAGTTTGGAAGTTAAACAAAATAAATAAAGTTACGAACACCGTCCTGAGGAGTTTGGAAGTTAAATAAATTAAATAAAGTTATGAACACCTGCCCGGAGAAGTCCGGAGATGTGGTATTTGGAACTTTGTTTAATTTATTTAATTCCCGGATGGTGTTCGTAACTTTAATTTATTTAATTACCACTCACGTTTTAAAAGAAACGTGATACGCTCTACAAACCCTTAACCTCAAAACTTGAACAGCGGAATTGAGCTTAACAGCAGTTCTGACTGCTAAAAAACAAAAGAAATCTCCAGGCATCTCCAGACGACTTTGGGCGGTGTTTAGTATGACCCGATTTTAAATCCGTGTAGTTTGAAATTTGTCCAAGGTCATTATTTACTTTTGACCCTGAGATGCAAGGCAGTCTTGGGGACCCGGCAAGGTTGTTGTATTGCCACTGTATAACTATGTTATAAAATAATTATTTTATTTGCATAAGCCCACTTGTATGTATGCTCCTCTAACTTACAACTAATTCAATGAGATAAATATGAAAAAAAAAATTCATTCAGGTTCGATGGAAAAGGTTAATTCATAATACAACCCTTCCTTTACAGCCACCGGGGTCTGGGAGACCCGGCAAGGTTGTTGTTGTGCTATATAATATTAATATTTATTTTTCTTTGCATGAGCCTGTTTGTATGCTCCTATACATACTAACTTACAAATAATTTACAATTCCATGGCATAAATATAAAAATATTTAATTCAGGTTCAAGGGAAATGCTTCCTACCATTACACTTCCTTTCCAGTCTTCAGGGTTTGCCTCACCTCATTAGCTCGACAATAGGTCCTAATATCTAATTCTAAACTTGGAGGGTGGGAGGGGGAAGTCAATCAAGCTGGATTATTGTTGACATTATTCCATCCCACTGCCATGTATAAATGTGTTTCTGCATTTAATTTCCTCCTGTGAGCTTTTCCTGTTCGAATCGACTTCTCACATTGACTTCTTTAGTGGTTTTAAGCATCTTCAAGATTGGATTACTGCTTCGATTCCTTTGGCAGAGGTAAGCTTATTCTTTTTATTCTCATGATTTTATGAGCTTCACGAGCTTTGCAAGTTGTGTGTCTTACTGTTCATATTATGGCTTTCCCAGACCCGACACCTGGAAAGGTATAAAGTTTTTGACAAAGTTGTGGAGACATCTTCCAAATAAAAGGATCAATGAATCACTTTTTGAGCAAATATTCATCTATGAGCATCGACTTTGACAAAAAAAAAAGAATAATAAAGAATAAAATAATAAAAGAAAACAATTTTTAAATGAATTTCCACTTACGTTTGCCCAGTTGCCCAGAGCCCAGGACTGGAAAGGTGTAAAGTTGACCCTGCATCGAATGGTGGGGGAGCTTCCCGTTGTGGTGCCTGCAGTCCAAAAACAAGTCGCCCGACTTACGACTTCTAACTACTTCAGCATTGTGTTGCTGTATTTTGTTCAACTATTCGGTCCCTGACAGCCAAACAGAGAAAGGTGTCAGAAACTGGTCAGAAAAAATGGCAACAGCATTTTTTTTTACAACCAATTAAAACATCCCAGAAGATAGCCCAACCAGTTGTCAAAAATTAACATTTGATGCCAACAGGAGTGCATTACCCCCCTCCACCCCCATGAGAAGGATCATAGATGATAAGAATGATTATATGAAACTATTAATCATGTGTGGGGGAGGAAGGGGAGCTGTCATAGCTGTTACCAATATATTGCTTGTTTGGTTCCATAGCCAAAACAAAAATACCAGATTTTTGTATCTTTTGTTAAAAGGAGAAGTGTGTGTGTGTGTGTGTGTGTGTGTGTGTGTGTGTGTGTGTGTGTGTGTGTGTGTGTGTGTGTGTGTGTGTGTGTGTGTGTGTTACACAAGGTGGAACGGAGCCTTCCCACGTCTAAAGGGTATTAAAAGGTCTGAAAGGTGTTAAGGTCTAAAAGGGTAGAAAGGAGTCTTAGGGATTCTAAAGGGTCTAATGGGGTATATGGGCATTATGGTTTTAAAAGGCTTAACAGGATATAAAGGGTCTTAGAGGTCTAAATGGTTCTAAAGGGCGCAATAGGTTCTGTCGGACCTAAGGGGTGGTAAGGGGATATGAATGGATCTTGGTGTTTTAGGGGTCTAATGGGGTCAACAGGGTCTTAATAGGGCCCGGACTTAATAGGGACCCGTAATTATTCCTTCATGTTTTCTGTTTCTTATAAAGAATGATTGTGATGATAAAACACTGGAGGCAACTTTATTTTGTGTCTCCCTCCAAGCCATTCAGGGTGATTCCATGGCATGCCGTTGCCATGGACGGTGACACCTTCCCTTGTAAAATAAACTACTGTGGGAACAATTTACATAATCACAATCGTGGTAATGACGTAATGATGTAAATGAACACAGGAGTGTTGGCCACACTCCATCCGGATCAAGTGTGGTAAACGAATCTGCATATTCTGCGGTAAATGTGTCGAAATTATTCTTTTACAATTTTTGTTATACGCTCAATCTGCACGATATCAAATGGTCATATAACATGTGCTAAAGTTTCAATTTCCTCCGATGAACAGTTTTCGATGTATTCTTTTAACAAAATGCAGACACGTACACGACCGATTGCTTAACCCCGCTTGAGCACGGGCTAATTAATACACCTCCTCCTGTTCTTTGTGGCCAAACAAACAAACAAGAAAGATGTCGTACATCGCACGATACTTGCGAAATCTCCAAAACAAATTTGACCTTTAAAATAATTGGTGGGTGAATTAAATGACCAAATCCGCAAATCCTCTTCAAATTTCAATTCAATTGGATGAAAATTGACAATTTTAGAAATACGTCCGATGTTGACTTTTTGATCATTAGACCTCAAAAATAATTGATGGTAGAAGTCAGTGACCTGATATGCAATTCCTGTTCAAATTTCAAGTCGATTGAATAAAAATTGAGGATTTTAGAAATTTCACCTCAGATGTTGACTTTTGGCCGATGTTGGTTGACCTTTGGCTTATGTTGACCTCAAAAAGTAATTTGTGGTTGAATTTAATGACCAAATATGCAAATCCTCTTCAAATTTCACGTCAATCAGATGAAAATTGAGGATTTTAGAAATCCGACCGAAGTTGTTGACCTTTGGTCTATGTTGACCGTTTGAACTCAAAATTAATATGCTTCTGGCATATGATGAACTCTAACATTTGGTGAAGATTCGTGAATGTCAGTTTAAAATTGTGACCTGCAGGTGATCGACATACAAACAGACAGAACAAGAAGGTGCCAGGTGGGTAGCCTGACAGGTATGATGAAAAATTGACGTCACTATCACCTTGACCTTTGACATAAATAGTCAAAAAACATTGACAGCCTCACTTTTGGCCTTCAAAATCCTCTAGTACAGTTTTACGAAGAGAGCTGAAAGTGTTCGCAACTTATCACACTCACAGAAAAACAGACGAACAAGAAAAAGATGTAATGCCGAGCCGATACTTGCAAAATCCACCCCCCCCCCCCCGCCACCCTCTCCAAAGTTTGTCACAGATACATCAAATTGTCCATTTATTTAAGATTAAAATTGACAATCTGAATCAAAGTTCAGGTCTCGCCGATTGGGAATCCTCCGTCGTGCAAAGTCCTTCCTCGGCCCACCTGAGCTCCTGACCACATACAAAGCTTTCGTCTGCAGCCTGATGGAGTACTGCTCTCCCATCTGGGCTGGTGCTCCTGCATCTCACCTTTCTCGGCTTCATGCTGTGGAAACCAAGGCATTTAGGATCATTGGTATCTCTGGTGATGAGGCCGAGTCTTTGGGCCTCTCACTCTCTCACCGCAGGCAGGTCAGTGGTTTTTCTGTCTTCTCCCGTCTGCTCTCCGATCTCGCACCCCTCTCCCCATCTGCGATATGTCTCCCCCCCCTATATTTCCGCAGGGCGCTCAAGGTCCGCCAGCAACCCCCTTCTGGTAAAACTACAAAAATCACAAATCACTGCTCACCTTCACTCTTTCATTCCTCTTTTTCCCCACCTTTGGAATAAACTCCCACACTCTCTTCAATCCAATTCTTCCCTCCAGGCCTATCTCCCCCCATCCAAAACCTCAATCTTTTCTACCTCTGTCAATCCACCCCAAACCCACACCTTCAAATTCCCTGCTTTCCTTCCTGAAAGTGCCTATAGTGTCCACCTTGAATACCGCAAGTTCCCCGCCCCATCCCTCTCCCTTCTACAGATTTCCGAATGTCTGTTCCCCACTGTTTTATCCTTCCCTCTCCCACCCCTCTTTTCTCATGCCCCCCCCCTCTTGCTGTGTGTTGTGTGTTAGCTCTCATATGAGCCTCGACAATGTGTCCCCCAAAAAAAGACAAAAAAAAGGTCAATCGGATGAAAATTGATTCTTTTTTCAGATTGAAATTGATGATTTTAGAAGTTTGACCTTGAGTTTACCTTCGACCTTTTGACCTCAAAAGTAGTTGGTTTCCCAATTCAGGGATGCAATATGCGAGTGTTGTTCAAATTTCAAGTCAATCAGATGAAAAATAACTATTTCAGAAATTTGACATCAAGATGACCTTTGACACTTGATCTCAAAATCAAAAGGCTTCTCAGTTGAGACAAACTCTACAACTTGGTAAAGTTTCACGATGATCGGTTTAGAATTGTGACCTGTCAGAGAGAGAGAGAGAGAGAGAGAGAGAGAGAGAGAGAGAGAGAGAGAGAGAGAGAGAGAGAGAGAGAGAGAGAGAGAGAGAGAGAGAGAGAGAGAGAGAGAGAGAGAGAGAGAGAGAGAGAGAGAGAGAGAGAGAGAGAGAGAGAGAGAGAGAGAGAGAGAGAGAGAGAGAGAGAGAGAGAGAGAGAGAGAGAGAGAGAGAGAGAGAGAGAGAGAGAGAGAGAGAGAGAGAGAGAGAGAGAGAGAGAGAGAGAGAGAGAGAGAGAGAGAGAGAGAGAGAGAGAGAGAGAGAGAGAGAGAGAGAGAGAGAGAGAGAGAGAGAGAGAGAGAGAGAGAGAGAGAGAGAGAGAGAGAGAGAGAGAGAGAGAGAGAGAGAGAGAGAGAGAGAGAGAGAGAGAAAGAATAACAAAATCGACTGACCAATATACTTGAAAAAAATCTTCGATTTTGCAAGTAACAACACAGACCGACATATGATGAAAATTTTTAATTTTTGTCATACTACACACGACCAACCAACGCACTTGAAATATCTTTGATTTTTCACAAGTAACAAACAAACAAACGGACCCAAATGCAATACCCTCTCCTCTGGCAAGGTTAATAACATCAGGAACAATAAGGATAATAGCGTTACAATAAGATTTAAATTATTTACATTTAATAATAATGAGGATAATAATAAGACCCTTCCTGGCCGCTCCCGTAGGAAGCAAATGTTTAAAGTAATTAGAAGTATGACAGGTCACTGAGTTTTAATTATGGGCCGGTGAAGGCAAATGGAATGAGGATAATTACAGGATCAATGCAACACCAAAGGTACAAGTTTCATTCACACTTAATGTAAACTCAAAAACTCTCCATTAGTCTATAGTTTAGCAACCAAGTACGGTCATTTGAAAGCTTTTAAAGTCGGATAGAGGCGAATAAAACACAGCTGCGATTTAACACGAATAATTTAACTCGATCTAATTTCCACAATCCAATTGAACTCATTGCAAGTACATGTATGTCGTTTACGCTCTCGCGGCCACATGGAATCTTTGCGGATACCATGGACATTCCATTCAGGTTTTACGAACAAAGTGTTCTTCAAACAATCTATTTCTGTGACTCGGTCTCTCGATATCGATGAAGAAATGACTATCAATTATCGGGGATATACATGGTGTTCCAAAAAGACCCGGACAAATTTGATTGTTAATATAGATGGAACCACAAATGATACGACGATACCCTTTGGTTTATGTGATATACTAAAACTCATAAAGTTTTGTGCACACCACAACGCACTTCAATGTGGGCTCCGTTTGTTGCGAGCAGGACATCAAGGTGGTCCATGAGTTCTTGCCATGTTCAGCTCAGCATGTTTGCACTTTTCTTTGTGGACGATACAGTGACCTCAACAATTTACATGAACATGTTGGAAGGATTGGCCTTCGCACAGATTGAAGACCTGCAACCCGATATCATTTTTCAACAGGATGGTGCTCTCCCTCATTGGGCCTTCGTCGTTTGAGCTGTCCTGAATGAAAAATTTCCAGGTCGCTGGATTGGCCAAGATGGACCAACCGCCTGGCCCCCACGATCACCAGACATAACCCCCCTTGATTTTTCTTTTCTGTGTGGGTTTGTCAAAGATGTTGTCGACAACACCAAGGTGGCAAACCTGCAGGATCTCCATTATGGGATCACAGCTGCGTGTGCACTGGTGGACGTAAACATGCTGAGTCAAACATGGCAAGAACTCGTGTACTGTCTTGATGTCCTGTGCGCGACAAACGGAGCTCACATTGAAGTGTATTGATGAAGTGCACAAAATGATACGAGTTCCTGTATCATATAAACCAAAGTGTATCGTTGTATCATTTATGGTTCTAAATATATTAACGACCAAAGTTGTCAGGGTCTTTTTGGAACAACCGTACAGTGAAGCCTTCACGCAGGAAAGTGACTCTGCCACAATGTGCTTGTTTGTGGGGTTAAAATATTCTTAAAGTGGCCGACATAGCAGTGAATAATGCAAAACAAAGTATCGTCTTTCAATAATCCCTTCATTGGTCGAAGTAGGGGAGGGCAAGATGTCACTCCCACCTTTTCACACCATCACATCCTCAGTCTTGCTTACATATTGTTGCGGAAATTGCTCCTTGGGGTTAATAATGTGTAAAATAGAGTAGTTATTTCCTTAAAGTGAATGTCTAGAGCAAGCGTAAAGTAATCAATCGTGTTATTTGCATATCGTGTGGGCAGGCATGCTAAGCATAAAATGGGGTTAAACAATTTGTTCATGTCTGGCCTTCCCTCTGTCCATCTTATCAGTTTATCATCGAGGAACAACTTATATAAATCGAATGTTACATTTTGAACATGAACCTCAAAATGAATAGGAAGACAAGTTTCTTGTTTTACCTTACTTTGGCATTGAATTTGTCCTGATCACACATGTGCAGAGAGGAGTGAGATAATACATTTACTCTGTCTGCCTGCCTGGCAGTCAAACTAAATTGAAAATCATTCCAAACAGTAAACTTACTGTATTTACGGATGTTATAAAGGACCCAAACAACAGGCATGAATAACTAATGTAACGTGTTAGATCGGGTGATGTAATGTAATAATAGATGCTGTGTTAAGCTGCGGTAAAACCCAGAATGAATTTGTTTCTATGACTTCTACAAACTTTATTTGATATAAATTGAATTATCTACTTGAACACTGTAGACCATAAATCACCTTTGAAGTACTTCCAAGAGCCCCCAGTTTTGCAGTACTTGGACATGTTCTACAGGGTGGTGTATAAGAATGGTTGGTGTATAAGACTGCTTCAATATGGTACCACTAAACTTTTGGATTTTTTTTTTTTAACGATCTTTAAAATCATTATTGGATTAACATTGAAGCATACACCTGAACACTGTGCAGAGTATCGTGTTCTATGAACTCTCTAATTAGATATTTGTTACTTACATGTCAAAAGCCTGGTGTTGGCTTTCCGGTCAAGGTGGTTGGCTTAAGATCTTAGCATATTGAGCTTGGGCACCTGCTTCCTGTTGAACACCAGGTGGGGTTGACTCAGCCTGTCACCCTTCTGAGGTCGGTGGAATGAGTACCAGTGTACTGATGAGAGGGCACTGCATCAGCGGCACAGCCGCACCCCCAGGAAACAATGCAACCAGCAGCCACAGACTGCACACAATAGCAAGCTGACTTACATGTCTGGACAGACGTCTCACGGCGTTGATTTTTGACGTAGGGCGCTCCTTCCTTTCCCAATGTCTGTCTAAAATTATCAACCCTTTTGACCCCATTTTTAGTGTTTTTCCCAATGTAATGTATGTTTTATGTTCTTTTGAAGCACTAGCTAAGCCTTACGTCGCGAGTTTTGGCGGGAGAATGGCATAGGTGCCGTCAGTCACAGCCCATCACCTCGGAATATTGGAGTGAAGAGTTACTGAGGGGTCACACCACCGACCAACCCCAGATTGGGCCCCGACAAATAGCGAAGGAGAAGGGAGGGCAAAGCACGTCAGCGCTACAAGTGGGGGCTCGAGACTTTAAAAGTGTGCAGCAGGGGCGATAGGAGGAGTTGTCCGAGCCCAAACCATGGAAGGCTGCGCCGTGATTACTAGGCTGTCCTAATGCACAATGCCCCACCAAGCCAGCCACGCCTCTCCTCCTGCTGCTTTCATTTCTCCATCATGCCTGGGCTGCATGCTGACTGGGCCTGAAAGGGGACGCGATGGGTCTGCCTCCCTGCACTGTGCCAACCATGCCTTGTCGGTACATCCTGGGTATTTCCTGTCTTTTCTGCCTCTTATCTGTGTCTATCTCATGTGGTATGTCTGTGGGCCCCAGCCTAGGTAATTAAGTTTCCCAATTGTTTATTTGGTCCATGGACGCGAATATCGGTAGGGGTGAGGGGCTTTTAGTTTGATTGCATTTATTTATTAAGGACTGTTTTTTGATTGCCTTCCTTCTGTTCACTTTTCCATGAGTATTATTCTCATTAGCAAATGCTAGCAAATACCACGAGTCATTTCGCTGACAGGAATAGTAAGAGGGGGGAGAGAGAGAGTGTGAGAGTGTGTGAAGGAGTGAGAGAGTGTGTAAGAGTGTGAGAGAGTGAGAAGGTGTGTGTGTGAGAGAGTGTGAGAGTGAGAGAGTGATTGGGGGGGGGGTAGTGGGGAGTGAGTATGTAGAGGGGGAAAAAACAGAGGAGAGAGGGGGAGCAAGTCTGGGAGGGAGAGTGAAGAGGGGTGTGGGAAGGCAAGGCAGCGTGAGGTGAGAGGAAGGGAAGGCAGACGTGCAGTGGAGCTTTAATTCAGTTTCATACTGTCTCATCAAAATGATTCTAAATACCGCCCGGAGACGAACACCACATGGGCATATCCAGAGATAAACATTGTCCGGAGACAAACACCACCCGGACACGTCCGGAGACAAACACCACCCGGACACGTCCGGAGACAAACACCACCCGGACACGTCCGGAGACAAACACCACCCGGACACGTCCGGAGACAAACACCACCCGGACACGTCCAGAGACAAACACCACCCGGACACGTCCGGAGACAAACACCACCCGGACACGTCCGGAGACAAACACCACCCGGACGCGTCCAGAGACAAACACCACCCGGGCACGTCCAGAGACAAACACCACCAGGACACGTCCAGAGACAAACACCACCCAGATACGTCCGGAGACAAATACCACCCGGACACAACCGGAGACAAATGCCACCCAAACGCGTCCAGAGACAAACACTGCCCAGACATAACCACCGTCGAGAGAGACAGACAGAGACAGAGAAAGGTGTGGGAGGAGGGTGCTGCACTGCATTGGGAGGGGGTAGAGCAGTTGGGACAAAGAGAGAGAGGGTGGGGGTAGGGGAGTTAACAGAGAGAATATGTTATGCTTTATGAACAACACACACACACACACACACACACACACACACACACACACACACACACACACACACACACACACACACACACACACACACACACACACACACACACAGACACAGACACAGACACACACTAGTATAGATACTTGGTGTCAGGGTGAATTTGGGCTGTTGTGTTTGTCTTTGGTGATTAAGGAAAGACCTGTGAAAGGGAAAAATTGGCTGCATCATATAACGCCGCATATCCAGACTGTGCAGTGTGCCTCTCAGCACCCCTCGGCCGGACTTGGGAATGAGGAGTACGGCACCAACAGGTGTAATGCTTGGCTGGTTCCAATACCAATAGCTGGTCCCACGGGTACGGTATCGGAAGTGGAAAGGCCGTAGTCTGGTCAGGGACCGTTACAGTCACATTGAGGAAACTCACTAGATTCAAATCAGGCCACTGGATGAACCGTGAAACCATTACAATATGTTCAATATATTGAACATCTGTCATAAACAGCTTTCTGGAAAATGGTGTACAGTGGTCAATTTGAATGCAAAATGTTTAGTCTACTGAACAAAACGACCGAGGCTTAAATAATAAACCTCTGGCTATACAAAAACTGCACAAGACTGATCCTGCCAATCGCCATACAGTGAATTAGCATTTATGAGGCAAAAATTTAACCTGAACAAAGCTGTTAGAAAAAAAGTTTGACATTGAAGGACAAAGTGGTTAAAACCACAGAGGTCCGTCCATTAATGATAGAATTACCTATTTGTATCAGGCTCATGGAGTAGCATGGATATATAACACACGTAGGACAAGGTCATTAGAAGACATCAGTTTACTGGAACACTAATCACAAGTCATTAGGAGACAATGAACGAATTGACACAGTATATGGGATTTGGACCTCTTTACCACAACATCATGACCTGAATTCCGAAGACAGTTCAAAACAGGTCAACCCAGACTTTGGGATACGAAACTTTGTCAAAGCGAGTGTCATTCTGCATTGGCTGACAAATCCAACGATAAGGAACGTTTGCTCTGATGAAGTCGAACGGCCAAAAGGTCAGTATTTTCTTTTTACTCCCCATGGCAATTATCACGATTATGTCAACTTTCATTTGATAAAAACCATTCAAAAAGCTTTCTTTGATAAAAAATTGTAATAAAAAAAATTCAATATTTATGTTCTCTGTCTATTCCATAATGCCTGTTTTTATTCCATAATTTTTTTTCTTCTTATAGATAACAAACAGGGTGTTTCAAAAGTCCAGAATGATGGGGATATTGATTTTACATATTTATTATGATAATTTCCCAAATTGTGAGAAACTTTCATGCATACACATATCAATTTTTGTATGTACTGTAGGTTACTTTGAATGTTTCTTGACATTGACAAATCGATTTTAGCACATTCGTTTCTGATTTCATTATCTACATCTTCATGGTGTCATGGTGTAAACCACTGTATTTCATTTGTCCCCCCCCCCCTGAAAAAAAGTCGTGGCGTGAAATCTGGACTATATGCATGGGGCCATTAAATCCGTCTATGACGTCCTCAAAAGCAACGTGTCCAAAAAAACAAATAAAATAAATTAAAAATATTTCCTGTGATTCTAGGCTTTTGAAACACTCTGTAGAGAGAACCAACCGTTGAGTACATCACAAAAGACTACAAATCAAAGCAGCTGCCTTTTAATGCAAAAAAACGGAAATGTAAACTCAATAAACAACGTAAACTGAGGTTAAGGATGCAACAAAGGGCTTAAGAACTCAAATAGTCCTCACTGGGTCTGAGTTTCCTTATTAATGACTCCTTGAAGTGGTTTCTGTTGAAGTATCAAAGGGCAAGTGGCTGTTGTTCAAAGCACGTCACTTGATATTACATTGACAAGTGGTGGACAGCTTGTCAATGCAACATTTAGTGACTTGCTTTGAACATTTATAATGTGCATTTTAGTCGAATGTTCCACACATCACATTGAGATAGTGGGGGTTTTGTTTTGGATCACATTGTTCACATCGATCATATTGGCAAGTGTTGCCGAGCTACATCTTAAAACCAAGTCCCCGAATACGGTGAAGCAACGCAGAGCAAGATCCCCAAGGGCCGCAAGGGGGCAGTCGAAGTCTGAGGGAATCGGTGCCAGTGGAGAAACATCGATCATCAATCAATATGAGCGAAGTCCCACACACCAGACCGATGAGGGAAACGTCAAAATTTATATTAACGGCTTTCAGTGTGAAGCAATGTGAATGAGAGCTCAAAGTTGCCATAAGATATTTTGTAACACTAAATTGTAAATTTGTTACTCCAAATTAATAAACTATATACAGGATGTATGCAATATATATATATATATATATATATATATATATATATATATATATATATATATATATATATATATATATATATATATATATATATATATATATATATACACATTGTGTGTGTGTGAATAGCACACTAAGCAGTAAAATAATAAATTATTTATTAAACCTGACGTTTTGAGGACAAGCTCTAGTTCTAGTTCTCATCCTCAGAGGTGTTGAGAGTGGTTTGGCGGTTTGGCACCGTAAAGTTCCGTTGGGGATGGTTTGCATCGTGGACTGGTCCAAGTTCTCACCAATTTCAAGGCCCCCTGTATTCAAATTATTCTGCCGTTTTTTTCATAAACAACGTTTTAATTGATTGTGTAGTGCTTTATATGTGGGATGCAAGTTGATGGAGTTTTCACAGGAGTACCAGGCATCAATAATCTCGCGGTTCAACCTCAATGACCCTGTGTCAAGGATAGCAGTCTGATCCCGAGAGAGAGAGAGAGAGAGAGAGAGAGAGAGAGAGAGAGAGAGAGAGAGAGAGAGAGAGAGAGAGAGAGAGAGAGAGAGAGAGAGAGAGAGAGAGAGAGAGAGAGAGAGAGAGAGAGAGAGAGAGAGAGAGAGAGATATAGATATAGATATAGATATAGATATAGATATAGATATAGATATAGATATAGATATAGATATATAGATAGTGTGTGTGTGTCAGTCAGTCAGTCACAACCAATGACAGCCTGTCTTGTCACCTCACAGCATGGTGTTCGGTTAGCCGTGTGGTTAAGCATTTGAATGTTTTTCCAGCATACTTGGCTTCACAATCTTCACATGATATGTTATAGATGACGTTCTTTCTGTCAAATTTGTTCACGTGGTCATTCGGCTTTGACAGCTGTGCTCGTAAGGATGCTTGTGGTTTGTGGGTGATGTTATCATTGTACTGATGTAGTATGCGGCTTGTGGTTTCAGAAGCATGTTGTATGTATGGAAGTGTGTTAGTGTGTGTTAGTGTGGCTGAACTGTTGCTGCTGTGGTTGGATTTCTGGAAACAAGATTTTATTGATGAATTTGGGTAGTGGTTTTTGCCGCAGTCGTTGAGTGGCATGCAGTATCTCCATTCAGCGTTGTTCATGGTCACTGCAGTGTGTTTTCACGTGGTCAACTAAGCTGCGAACACAACTTAATTTGTGACAGGTGGGATGGCCACTTCGGTCGTCCAATACTTTGTCCATGTGAGTGGGTGTATGGTACAGCTGTGAGTGTAACTTGTCGTTTTGTCCGAGAAAAGTTATACATCCAAGAATAGTAAAGACCCAGCTTATTCTACTCAACACGTGAACTGTACTGCTGGCCATGCTGAATTGATCTTTAGAAGGAAAACGGTCAACATTTGCCTTCTTTATGATCACGAATGTATCAACAACATATCGCAGCCGCAACCTTGGAGAAGGCTTACCATGTAGTATAAGTTCTTCAAAGCATTGCATCGCCAGTTCGGCAGTGAGCCCGAAGATGGGTGAGCCCATCGGGGTTCCTTCATGTTAATGGTAGATAGTGCTGTCAAATACCAAGTACGTTGATTTGAGACAAAGTTGAATAAGTGACGTGCGATTATCAGAGCTGAGGCAGCGGTTGCTGGCTAGCTCTTAGTCGTTGGTGATGTACTGTTCTAAGTTCTGAATTGCCAATTTGATGGGTATGGTTGTGAATAATGAAATAATGTCGAATGATACCATAGTTTCATCACTCTCAAGGTGGACATTTCTGATTTGGTTGATGGTCTTTGGCGTTCTTTACATTGTGTGCTGAATAGATTAAGTTTTTGAGTCCTCAGAAAAGATTGTAAGTGGGTGTGCTCCTCAGAGGGTCACGACAGGTCATCGTGGGACATCGATTTTTGTCGATCTTTGGTAACCTGTAGAAGCGTGGAATCACAGAGACTGTTGGTCTTGTCATGCCTCATTCTTGTTTTGTGAGCGGGTTTACATCTTGCATAGCATGATTACCATATCAGATTCTCATATGAGATGTATGAGAAAACATCTCATAGTTTCTGTAAGGTGGCAGTCAGTTGCTTGTCAATGGTCTTCATATGGTCACAAGGCTTTGTTTGGTAGGTGGTGTTGTCATCCAATAAAGCTTTAGCTTTGTGGTTGAAATATGCATGGTTCATCACGAACGTGGCACAGACTTTGTCGGCGTGGAATATGATGATGGATTTGTCATGGCGAAACTTTGTAGCGCTTTCGACACGTCTATTGTCATGTACAGCTTGTGTTTCGGATAGGCATGTATTGTGGTGAGTTGTGTACGTTGTTGTTCTTCGTCTCATTGACTGGTGGGTAGATTGTACATTATAGGTTTGAGAGCAGTGATGAAGTCAACCACAACAGCATCACTTGTATTGAAGTTGAGGCCACATTTGAGTAAATGGACTTCTGTTGTGGTTAGATATCGATTGGATAGATTGTGAAGGCAGCGTTTTTCTGTTGTTGATGTTATGTGCAAGCGATTTAACATGTTCTTATCTGATCATGGCATTGCTGACACATCTTTTGGCTTGCTTTCTTGATTTGCTTGATGACGTCATTATCAAAGATCATCAGGAAGTTTCAGGACTGGGAGTGTTGATGCAGCACAGTTGCTCATTGCAGCCTGCAACATGTGTCATGGCCAATATTGGTGATAGCTGTAATCACAATCCTTCAGATCAATCAGTGTTCTCAGCTTCTCCTGAAAGACCTTTTCTTCAATGTACCCCCAGAGGAAAAATAAAATCTATAAAGGGGACAGATCTGGTGACTATGCATTCACATGTGTGCTCAGAGAAATGGAATGGAAGACATTTTGAAAATCTGGATTGAGGGAAATAAATGTGAAAGATTTCGATTACTTGCTTTTTGTCCCACTTGTATCAGAGTTCTTTTAATTGTATTTGAATTTTGATATCGGGTCCATTATTTTGGCCCACCCTGTACATACAATACACACATACAATATATATAGGAATATATATATATATATACTGTATATACAGTACACACAATACACACACACACACACACACACACACACACACACACACACACACACACACACACACGTGACTAAAACTTCAAAATTGATCACTTGACGCTTTGCATCACAAAATCTTTACAGTGCAATCCAACAAGACCAAAATATGATTACAGCATATCCCAATTTTTTTTTTTCAAGTGCATAGTGTGATCAAGAAGAAAGTATCACTTTGTGAAAATATAAACACCAAAGGTGGGCCGAGAATGGCACTCTACCATCCCTCCCCCCCCCACCACCCCTGCCACCACCCAATGCTCCCCACCCAGTGCCGATGCTTTTACAGGGGCTAGGAGTGCCGATACTCATACAGGGAGGAACCTGATTTCTCTAGTTCCACTCGAGATATGTTCCAAAAAAACTGAATGTACAACGAAAAAACGTAAATAGAAAACGAAATTTTTCCAGAGGCATAATATAAATTAAAGATGCATTTCTGGGCTGAATTTTCTGGCCATAACCGAACTCTAACTTAAGAGAGTAAATGCTTAAATAAAGTTCCCGTAAATAAATATGAGACGTAATAATGAAACAAATCACTAAAGAACATAAATAAATATTTAAATGAATAAATTATGGACGGTTTTAAGTAAGGTCAGGTCAGGTTTGGTATGGAAGCATGTGCCGGAGCAGCGCGTCGCTGCGTCCACTTTCCGCCAGTACTCCAGGGGCCTCCGTCTGGCTATCCCCCAGGCAGATGCCTGGCCCATCCGCATCTTCTTGAGATGCTCATCAACCTGCTGCAACCACGAGGCACGTGGTCGGCCCATTGACCTCCTCCACTCACGAGACTCCCTCACTTAGAGAATCTGATGAGCAGGATCAGCATCAGGAAAACGAGCCACACGGCCATACAGCTGACGCTCGCTGATTATGCAGGTAACAAATCTGACTATCCCACTTCTTTTTCGCCAACCCCTTCTTCCTTATATTTTCCTGTACTTCCTCGTTCCACCACCAAGTCTCCTTATCTTCCTTCCTCTGTCCAGACGTCACACCAAGTACCTTCCGAGCTATCTCCCTCACCACTTCTGCTGTAGTTGCCCAATCATCCCACCCATCTTTACCACCATCCAACACCTGTCTCGCCTCCTCCCTAAATTCCACGCAACATTCTTCCTCCTTCAGCTTCCACGATCTGGTCCTTGGTTCAGCCCTCACTCGCTTCCTCAACCTCACCTCCAAAATCATCCTACAGACCACCAAACGATGTTGTCGAGCTCCACTCTCCCCTGTCACCACCTTACAGTCTCTAATCTCTTTCAGGTTGCATCTCCTGCTGAAGATGTAATCCACCTGTGTGCACTTTCCTCCACTCTTGTACGTCACCCTGTGTTCCTCCTTCTTCTTGAAATACGTATTTACCACTGCCATTTCCATTATTTTTGCAAAATCTACCACCATTTGCCCTTCCACATTCCTCTCATTGAGACCGTACCTACCCATCACCTCCTCATCCTCTTTATTCCCTTCCCCAACATGTCCATTGAAATCTGCTCCAATCACCACTCTTCATCCTTGGATACACTCTCCACCACTTCATCGAACTCACTCCAGAAATCTTCTTTATACTCCATCTCACACCCATATGCCGGGCATATGCACTGATGACATTCATCATCACCCCTTCAATTTCCAACTTCACACTCATCACTCGGTCCAACACTCTCCTTACCTCCAATACCCTCTTGACATGATCTTCCTTCAGGATTACCCCGACACCATTTCTCCTCCCTTCCACACCATGGTAGAACAGTTTGAAACCACCTCCAATGCTCCAAGCCTTGCTCCCCATCCACTTGGTCCCTTGTACACACAGTATGTCCACCTTTCTTCTCTCCATCATATCAAACAACTCTCGCCCTTTGCCAGTCATCGTCCCAACATTCAGAGTTCCAACTCTCACCTGCACACTTCTACCCTTCCCCCTCTCCCACTGCCTCCAGACTCGCCTTCCCCATCTCCATCTCCTTCTCCTCCTTCGCCCAGCAGGAGCACAATTTCCACTGGTACCCTGCTGACCACCGATTCCGGTGGCGGTCATTGGTAACCCGGGCCTCGACCGATCCGGTATGGAAATTCGTTTTGTTGTCCGCATAATGATTTGGCATAGGGTTTTACGCCGGATGCCCTTACTGACGTAACCCTGGTCACCTCTTACGACACACAGGGATATGGTACACCTATTCTAACCGGGGCATACACCGGGCACAGTACACTGGTACTCATTTCGCCAACCTCGGAAGGATGACAGGCTGAGTCAACCCCCTGGTGTTATACGACTTGGTATATATATATATGTATATATATGTATATATATATATATATATATATATATATATATATATATATATATATATATATACATATATATATATATATATATATATATATATATACACACACACACACACACACACACACACACACACACACACACACACACACACACACACACACACACACACATATATATATATATATATATATATATATATATATATATGTATATATATATATATATATATATATATATATATATATATATATACACACACACATATATATATATATTCTTCTTCTTCTTCTTCTTTCGGCTGCTCCCGTTAAGGGTCGCCACAGCGGATCATCCGCATGATCCGCATATTGATTTGGCACATGTTTTACGCCGGATGCCCTTCCTGACGCAACCCTGATCGCCTCTTACGAAACACAGGGATATGGTACACCTATTTTAACTTGGGTATACACCGGCCCAGTACACTGGTACTCACTTCGCCGACCTCGGAAGGATGACAGGCTGAGTCAACCCCCTGGTGTATTAATTCAGTGGCCCAACGGGGCTTGAACTCAGGATCTTTTGGGTCCCAAGCCGCTGCCCTAACCACTGCGCCAACACCAGGATATATATATATATATATATATATATATATATATATATATATATATATATATATATATATATATATATATATATATATATATATATATATATATATATTTTGTTACGGCTGTGGAAATTCGCATTACACCATAAAGGGCCCGTTGGTGAGATATCTTGATAGGTGCATGTGTAGTTAGCCCTAACCCGTTGTATAGAGAGAATTTATGTGATTCATCTGGGCTGCGACTATTTGAGTCAGTCGTTTTTCTTTTTCTATCTTTTATTTCAAACACACAGCATTTCAACAACCATTCCATCCCCATCACAGCGCCAACCACACTGCAACCACGCCACCTCCACCATCTGCGCTACCACATCTTCACCACTCGCCATTCAACAGGCTCCGTGCAGTTACGATCTCCACGGAGGGACAAACAAAAACCAACAAGGATGCTCGGTGGGCTTTTCCCGCCTGTTTTTCCCGTATGACTTCCCCGCGCTTTGGAGTGGCGGAAGAGCGATGCAGGTCAAAGGTCAGAGGTCATGTGAAGGTGGGGCCTCTTTTTGGGGGAATAATTCCCTAGCTCCGATCCAAAAAACTGACCCCCTCGGCCCCCGGACCGAGCGGGGTGGAGGGAAAGCGTGAGGGCACGCCCCCTTCGAGAAGCTCGAAGGGAGGCGGGGCAGAAAACAGGGCGGGGCGGAAGGGCAGAGTCCCGCGTGACAAAAGATGGACACGGGCGGGCGCAAAACAGCTCCCTGGAAAGCTCCCTGAAAAGCTCCCTGAGAGGCTCCCAAAAAGAAGGTTTCCTAAAAGGCTCCCTATCGCACTTCTTCATCCTCTTCATCTTGGCTGGTGGTTCAGTTGGTTGGTCATCAGGAAGGGGTCCTGCGCCCGCGCCTTGGCGAGCGGGCATGTCACAAAGGCATGGACGGGAGACGCGGCAGCGCCCGTTGCGAGGTGGACCTGTGCGACCGGACGGGGAGTGCCGGAGAGGGTTCACCGGCTGCGAGAGAGGTCGAGGCCAGGCGCGACCACGCTGACGGTCGTGGGAGAGGGACTCACCAGAGACAAAAGGGAAGTCGCGACTTCTTTCTTTCTTTTCTTTGGGGTTTTGGTGTGAATGTCCGTGGGTGGCACCAGTCTGGCTAAAGTAGAACTGTATAAGTGTTGCCATGTGTACGCGTATTCAGTTGTAGCTCCGCATCGTTGCTTTTATTGTTCTGGTTACTATATGTGCATGTTGATTGTGTATTGCTGTAAATACGTGCCTTGCGTGCTTGTCTGTGTGTGCGTGTTAATAAAATGCTTGCTTGTTGAACTGTGCCCGTTTCGCTTTGTCTTTTCTCTATTGACCCTCCATCTTGCATCACGGAAAGGGGTTCGTCATGGGTGCAACATCCCAGTAATTAATCGGAACCGTCAAGGCCGACGATAACACCGCTCGGTTATCACTGTAGCACGGAACGGACCGCTGAAGCGGTTCGTTTCCGGAGTCGGCCTGTGGCGTGGTACGATCGCCCGGTCGACCATCCGCGCAGGTAATTAGGTAGATGGAATTTGGCGAGCAACCCTATCCTGCACGGGTGGGCAATTGGCACGGTCGTGGTGGGGTTAAACCCCCACCCGTGACTAGCTCCCGGCGTTGTTCCGAGAGGGTCACGACTAAATTGTCCGTCCGGTGGGCAACGCGGTCGCGATTCGAGTGACGTGGCCGTACGCACGCCGGCGGGCGCAACTTCACAACAATATATATATATATATATATATATATATATATATATATATATATATATATATATATATATATATATCTTCTTCTTTCGGCTGCTCCCGTGTTAGGGGTCGCCACAGCGGATCATCCGTATGATCCGCATAGTGATTTGGCACATGTTTTACGCCGGATGCCCTTCCTGATGCAACCCTGGTCGCCTCTTACGACACAGGGATATGGTACACCTATTTTAACCGGGGTATACACCGGCCCAGTACACTGGTACTCATTTCGCCGACCTCAGAAGGATGACAGGCTGAGTCAACCCCCTGGTGTATTAATTCAGTGGCTCAACGGGGCTTGAACTCGGGACCTTTTGGATCCCAAGCCGCTGCCCGAACCACTGCGGCAACACCAGGCTCATATATACATATATATATATATATATATATATATATATATATATATATATATATATATATATATTGTTACGAATTTTGGTCCGCCCGGCGTGCGATCGGCCATGTAACTCGAATCGCGACCGCGTCGCCCACCGGAACCGACAATTCAGTCGTGACCCTACTTGGAGCTACCGCCAGGAGCTAGTCACGGGTGGGTCTTTCGACGCCACCACAATCGTGCCAATCGGCCACCCGCGCAGGATGGGGTTGTTCGCCAAACTCGACCTACCTAAGTACCTGCGCAGGTAGTTAACCAGGTGATCGTACCTCGCCGCTTGCCGGCCTAGGACACGAACCGCTGAAGTGGTCCGTTCCGTGCTTCAGTTATAACTGAGCAGTGCTCTCGCCGGCCCCGACGGACGTGATTATTTACTGGGTGCTTACACCTCTCTACCAATTCCTTCCGTGAAGCAAGATGGAACTTTCAAACAAAGGAAAGGACGCAACGAAACGGGGAACAGTTCGACAAGCACCTTTATTGCACACTCAGACAAGCACGTATTTTCAGCCATGCAGTAATTCATGCACGTATAACAGTCAAAGCAATGAAGCAAGAATTACAACCGAATAAAGTCTTTATTCGCACGCACACTTCGACAATTCTACTTATAAGATGGCGCCACACATGCACTTACACAAAAGCAAAGGAAAATGCCACCCTCAAAGGCAAGGGTGGCAGACAGGTTCATGGACCAAATGTGCGTGGAACCTGGATGAGCGGCCAGGTCCACGAGACCGAAGGGTCATACCCGCGCCCTCGTGGCGCGATGGCGGGCAAGTCGCGATGTCAGCTTAGCTGCGCCTAGCTTCGTGCCACTGGCGTGGCCGGAGAGCTCTCTCCGGCGTTCGGCACCCATCTTTTTTTTTTTTTTTTTTTTTTTTTTTTTTTGTATACCTTGGTCGAGGCTCGTATGAGAGCTAACACACAACTCACAGCAAGGAGGCATGAGACAAGAGGGGCGGGAGTGGAAGGGACAAAACATTGGGGAACAGACACAGGTGAACTGTGGAAGGGAGAGGGATGGGGATGGGACGGGGAACATGGCGAGGGGAAGATGGACATTAAAGGGACTTTCAGGAAGGAAAGCAGGAGAATTGAAGGAAGTGGGCTTGGGTGGATTAACGGGGGCAGAAAAGATCGAGGATTTGGATGGGGGAAGATAAGAGGTGGTGGTGAACAGCTGTTTTGAAAGCCTGAAGGGAAGAATGGGAAAGAATAGAGTGAGGAAGTTTATTCCAAAGGCGGGAAAAAGAGGAATGAAAGAGTGAAGATGAGCAGTGATTCGTGATTTTGGTAGTTTTACCAGAAGGGGTTGTTGGCGGACCTTGAGCGCCCTGTGGAAATGTGGTTGGGACAAATCGCAGAGAGAGCAGGGGGGCGCAAGGCTGGAGACGAGGCGGTAGAAGACAGAAAGACCCCCGACCAACCTGCGGTGATTGAGTGAGAGGCCCAAAGACTCAGCTTCATTGCGGGAGATGCCAATGATCTTAAAAGCCCTGGTTTCGACAGCGTGAAGTCGAGAAAGGTGGGAGGCAGGAGCACCAGCCCAGAGGGGAGAGCAGTACTCCATCAGGCTACGGACAAAAGCTTTGTAAGTGGTCAGGAGCTCAAGAGGGCCGAGGAAGGACTTTGCACGACGGAGGATTCCCAGTCGGCGACTGGCTTTTGAGGCAAGGTTGGAAATGTGACTTTCCCAGGAAAGGTCATGGCAGATAGTGAGACCCAGAAGCTTGAAAGAAAAGACTTCTTCCAGAGGATTGTTGAGAAAGTGGATGGGGGGTTTTGTAAACGGTCCTTTCGAAGAGACATAGTGAGAGTGTGAGATTTGTCTGGATTGAAAGACATGTTCCACGTGTTGGACCAGTTTGTGATTTTATCCAGATCTGCAGTGAGCGAAGAAGTTGCTGCTTGCCGGGCTGAGGATGACAGATGGTACGGCAGAGGGTTGAGTCATCGGCAAAGAGAAATAGAGGATTTTCCAGAGAGTCCGAGAGATCATTGATGAAAACCAGAAAAAGAACAGGGCCCAGAACGCTACCTTGAGGAACTCCAGCCTGCACAGGAAGAGGGGATGAAAGAACTCCATTTAGGGCCACACGTTGACTGCGACAGGAGAGGAAGTCTGCGAGCCATGAGTGGAGATGGCCTTGAATACCATGGGAAGAGAGTTTGGTGAGTAGGGCAGGGTGCCAGACTGTGTCAAAAGCACGTGATATGTCCAGGGATACGGCTCGGATTTCCTGTCTGGCATTGAGGACCTCCATCCATTGATGGGAGAGCAGTAGCAGCATATCTAGGGTAGAGTGACCTGGTCTGAAACCAAATTGATGATTGGAAATCAAGCCATTGGAGAAGAGGAAGGATTTCATGTCTGAAGCGATGATGGATTCCATCACCTTGCTGATGATTGGGAGAAGGCTGATTGGTCTATAGTTACAGGGATCTGTTTTTGCACCTTTTTTATGCAGGGCAGTGATGTTAGCAGATTTCCAAGCAGATGGCAGATGACCTTGGGAAAATGAGAGGGTGAATAGAACAGAGAGAGGGTGAGCAAGAGCAGAAGAGCAGGCTTTGAGGACACGTGGGCTGATGCCGTCTGGACCGGTTGCAGAATCTGACTCGAGGTTTGAAAGCAAGCTCTCCACCTTGTCAGGAGAAAAGGATACAGAGTCCAGGGACAGTTGGGTGCGACTGGGTAAAGTGGGTAGAGATAGTGATGGGTTTGGGACACAAGATTTAGCTGCAAACACCGAGTTTAGACATTCAGCTTTATCACGTGTGGAATCAGCAGTGCGGCCATTTGAGGTAAGGGAGGGGATGGAGGGGGAACATACACCAGAAACAGATTTGATTAAACGCCACCAGGATTTTGAGGAGGGAGAGAGGTTTGAGAGTTCAGACTTGAGATGAGAAAGATGTTGTTTTCTGGCTCTCCTGAGGGTAGATACACACTTGTTCCGAGCTTTGTGGAAAGAACTGAGATTGCCCTCAGTTGGGTTTGCTTTCCATGAGGCAAAGGCAAGTTGTTTCAGGACAACTGCCTCGCCACAAGCTTCAGTAAACCAAGGGCGGGAGGAAGGGTAAGACAACTGAACACGAGAGGGGATAAATCTGTGCATGAGGGAGAGCAAGTTTCTTTGAAAGAATTCCCAGGATGAGTTGATGTTTGAGAAAGTAGTGATAGGAGACCAGTCTGTAAGTTTGATGGCTGCTCGGAGACCCTGCCAGTCGGCTTGAGTGAAATGCCAGACTCGACGGCGGTGAGGTGGTTCTCTGATAACAGCTGCGCCTAGCTTCGTGCCACTGGCGTGGCCGGAGAGCTCTCTCCGGCGTTCGGCACCCATCTGCCTTTCCCGTCGGCTTCGAGCTCCGTCTCCTGACTCTGCCCCACTGACACTGCCGCACCGACACTGCCGCCGTCTGCCGACACTGCACTCGACTTGACTGCCCTGTCTCCCGATTCTCCAGACTGCCGCTCCACCGACTCCAGACTTGACTGCCCCGTCTCCCGCCTCTCCAGACTGCCACTCCACCGACTCCAGACTTGACTGCCGCGACTGACACACTTGACTGCCACTTGACTGCCGACGCACTGCTGCTTCCACTTGACTGCTCCCACTTGACTGCCACAAGCTGCGCCGTGCTCGCGCTTATATAGGCCGAGGGAGGGGCGTATATGCAAATTTCTGGATCACAGCGGGTTCGGAGGCGGGGCCACACCACCCGATGCTCAGCCATTGGATGGATGAAAAGGGGGCGTGAATCATTCCTGATCCCATTCACAACCCATGGTACGACGTGTGGTGGAAAGGCGGAGTTGGTGGGAGGTTGCTGTGGTAGTTTGGGAAGGGTGTTGGTGGAGGCGATTTGGTTGCTGGCGGGCGTCGTTTGTGAATGGCGGTGAAGTGATGTTTGTGGGGTGGAGTTGTGGAGGTAAAGAGGCAAAGGTGGTGGTGTTTGAGTTGTAGTTGTTTGGGAATGATGTTGGTGGTGGCGATTTGGTTGTTGGGGGATGATTGGTCCAAAATAATGACAGAGAAAAGAAAAACGGCTATCTCAAAGGATCGCAGCCCTGTGAACACGGAAATTCCCTCCAAACAACGGTGGAGAAATCTAACTACACATAAACTTATCATCATAACTGATCTCAGGACACTTTATGGTGTACTGCGAATTTACATAGCCGTAACAATACATATATATATATATGTATATATAAATATATATATATATATATATGTAAATATTGTAGCGAATTCGCGCCCGCCGGCGTGCGATCGGCCGCTCGACTCGAATGGCGGCTGCCTCGCCCACCAGAACGGACAATTCAGTCGTAACCCTCTTGAAACAACACCGGGAGCTAGTCACGGGTGGGGGTTTAACGTCACCACAATCGTGCCAATTGCCCACCCGCACAGGATAGGGTTGCTCGCCAAATTCGATCTACCTAAGTACCTGCGCGAATGGTCGACCGGGCGATCGTACCACGCCACAGGCCGACTCCGGACACGAACCGCTTAAGCGGTCCGTTCCGTGCTAGTGATAACTGAGCGGTGTTATCGTCGGCCTTGACGGTTCCGATTAATTTCCGGGATGTTGAACCCACTACGAACCCCTTACGTGAAGCAGGATGGAGAGTCAATAAAAGGACAGGAGACTAAGCGAAGCAGGAACAATTACACAAGCACGTTTAATAGCAAAGGCAGACCAGCACGGAAGGCACGTATTTATAGTCACAATAGTCATGTACAATAGAGCAAAAGCAAGAGTTAAAACCGAATACTCGTACACACGGCAACACTTAAAACAATACTACTTTAAGGACAGGCGCCACCCACAGTCATTTAAACAAATCCAAAGGAAAAAAAGGACTTCCCTTGGAGCGGCCGTCGAGTCCTCCTCCCACGACCTCCACTCCGAACACCGTCTCCTTTGCCGTCCTCCACTGCAGACTTGATGATGACACAGCTCGACTTCAACGAGCTCCTCGGGCTCCGCGAGTTCCATGAGCTCCACACCGACGCAGAGACACTCAACCACGACGACACAACTCGGCGATGACCCAACAACACTTCAGACGGAGGAGAGTTCCACGAGTCAGGGAGAGAGCGAGACCTCAAGCCACCCCACTGGGACAAGGGAATAACCAACCAACCAACAACCACATGCAGACGAGCGAAGCGGAAGAGGAGGAGGAAGAGAGTGGAGGGAGAGCGAGAGGAAGAGAGAGAGAACGCGCCCCGTCCGTGTCCGTCTTTTATAGCGCAAGGCTCCGCCCTTTGCTCCACCCCGTTTTCGGCTCCACCCTCCTCGAGAGGGTTCTCGAAAAGGGGCGTTCCCTCACCCCGACCGCCTCACGCTGTTCATTCACCAATCGGCGGCGAGCTGCCCTTCCCCTTTCCCTCACACCAAGCGTGGGGAAGAATGGCGGGAAAAGCCCACCAGCATCGTTGGCGGTTTTTGTTTGTTTGAAATAAAAGATAGAGAAAGAAAAACGACTAACTGGAGGATCGCAGCCCGAATGGATCACAAATTCCCTCCATACAACGGGTTTGGGCTAACTACACATGTACCTCTCGAGATATCTCACCTGAGGGCCCTTTATGGTGTAATGCGAATTTCCACAGCCGTAACAATATATATATATATATATATATATATATATATATATATGTATATATGTATATGTATATGTATATATATATATATATATATATATATATATATATATATATATATATATATATATATATATATATATATCTTCTTCTTTCGGCTGCTCCCGTTAGGGGTCGCCACAGCGGATCATCTGTTATGATCCGCATTATGATTTGGCACAGGTTTTATGCCGGATGCCCTTCCTGACACAACCCTGGTCGCCTCTTACGACATAGGGATATGGTACACCTATTCTAACCGGGGCATACACTGGGCCCAGTACACTGGTACTCACTTCGCCGACCTCGGAAGGATGACAAGCTGAGTCAACCTCCTGGTGTGTATTAATTCAAGCGGCCAATGGGGCTTGAACTCAGGACCTTTTGGATCCCAAGCCGCTACCCTAACCACTACGCCAACACCAGGCATATATATATATATATATATATATATATATATATATATATATATATATATATATATATATATATATATATATACATATATATATATATATATATATATATATATATATATATATGTGTGTAATGCCGCTTTACGTCAGTGTTTTTGACATCCTCTCATAAGGCCTATGTCACATTTGCTCTACGGCGAGGATATGGCAGCCGTACACCCTCTGAATTGACAGAAACGTGCGGCGGCCGCAGAGTTTCTGCGGTGGCCTCAGGGTGGCCCGACGCCGTTTGGCTATATTTTACAGGTCGTAAGGTCGCCGTGGAATTGTAACGCGGAGTTATAACCTTTTTTCATTGCTACGTTCACCGTAGCAATTCGACAAGCCGAAACGAAGAAACTGGTAAAAAAAAAAACAATTAACCCACTCGTTACTGTCCGTCTGGCCGCACGTTCGCCTTCGGGCCCACCTGCGGTCCCCTTGCAGGCACCTTGAGGCTACCTTGCATCTTCCTTGAAAATTATATGGCCGCCGCAGGAACGCCCTAAGGTCACCGTGCTACATCAAACCAAAGACCGTACGGACCCCCACGTTTTCGGTCTCCACAATTTATAAATACGCCATGCGGCTCCCCGAAAAATAAAAACATATGTGACTGCTACATTGTGTGACCGTGGAAATACTGCGGCTGCCGTATAATTGCTAGTTGCCGTAGATTCTGAAGACCCCACGGCCGCCGTGGCAAATGTGACTTCGGCCTAAGTCATTGCGATGTATCCGTGTGGTGTTTCCTCCCTTATCAAATCACTCAAATGATATGTAGTTGTTTTTTTTACAAAATGCTGAAATAGTAGTCTCATTTTATAACATAATCTGTCTTTGAAACAAACTTCAAATATGTCTGTAAGGTGCACTTAATATGTAAATACCGCAAAACATCGAAGGTCTTTCAAATTGCAGTGGTGAGTCCTGTATTTTGAGTAATAATAATAATAATAATAATAATAATAATAATAATAATAATAATCATGAGTTCCTTTCCAAGGAATGTCGATGCAGGAGGAGGCCTTAGGCCTTCCAAAGCCTGCACTATTATTATCAACCAATGGTTGCTTGTCCATGCTCTTTCCTTTTTAATGCCGAGTGTCAAAAATGGGAGCACCACGTACCATTTTTAAAGTCTTTGGAATGACTCGGCCTCGGTCCGAACCGCTGATGTCCCAGTCTCAGAGTAAACACTCTAACCATTACACCACCGAGCCCATCCTCTGCCCATACTTGGAACGTCAAAAACTTAAACAAACGAGACACTCAAAATAATTCAAGACGTGGTAATCATTTTTATTTAGCAATATAAGTGCACATACAAAAAGTGAGAAAATGTCCTCTGGGATGGTACAGAGGTCAATTGCACTTCCTCCTTGTGCTGTCTTGCCTGTGTTCGATTCTCCACCTGACTGTATATAGTGTATATCATGTTCTCGCACCAAATACGAGGCTGTCGGATTGGTGCTTCACAGGTAGGGCATTGTGTCACAAAGTTGTGTCGTCCCTTGGATGAACGTTAAACTTTCCACAGCCACCCAACGAGAATGTGGTATTAATTGGGGCCATCGTCGTCGTAATAAAAATGCTTTTCTTACTTGTGGTGTAGCCATGCCCACGGGGAGGGGCATGATGATGATGCATGATGGGCGTGATGGTGGAGGAGTGGCCGTGGGGTTCGGCGAGGGATATGAGGTGTGCACGCCGTCTGAGGCGTCGTAGTAATACTGGAGTCGGCCGGCTCGTGAGTGTACCGCGTACGGAATAAAGGGGAGCCGCGGGCACAGTACGCCCTGGCTCGCACTCGTGCAACACAGCCCGGCTCGACTGTTCCTCCGCTTCGTGTCTGCCTGCTAAGCATCTCCCAATTCAGTACATTACATTTTAACAAACATTTATTTTAGCACCTCAGGATTTCTTGGCCTATCTTCAGAATCTGACTCGTATAACTTTTTGAAAGCTTGATGTAGCACCTGATTATACGTGCCATTCATCCACTCCTTACTTTAATCACTTATCATAATCGTTCATTTGAAAGTCCTTAACTCTTTTATGCTTTTATGGCTTTTCTATTTTCTTGAGCCGTTTCCCACTCTTGATGAGCCGAATAAGCAGAAATTCTAATGAGCTTTGCCTCGCCCCAGGCGCCGAGATAAACACAAAAACGAATTTCGCTACGACACGTAACAATTCGGCCTATTCCTTTGGGAAAAGGTAATCATGGGATATCATTGAACGACCTTCCTTTGGGAAGCATTTTTTGAAATGTTCACGAGTTGTCAAAAACGAGGGATCTCATCCCCGGATGGATGGATGTTCCTCTGAGAAGCTGATGTTGTACGAGGACGCACTTTGTGTTGAGGCTAATATGCGAACCGATGACCGTGGGTGCTCGAAGGTGACATTCCAAGATTCTGTGTATAAATGGTGATGCAGAACAGTGAACCTGCGTCGGCCTAATTTCTAATTCATAATCCTAATTAAACCAAACAAATACAGCATATAGCTGTATAGGCAGGGGTGTGGCCAGAATTTCTCAAAAAGGGGATGGGGCTTCCAATGTTGCTGACCAAGTTTCAGAAATCACGAGAAATTAAAACGAGTTTGGGGGAGATCCATTTATCGACATTACACCCTCTGTAGGCTACTTTGGTAGAGAAAGAGGTTTTGGGGGAGCCCCCCCCCCCACCCAAACTCTTACTTGCACTTCAAATGTATAGGCACCTTATACCATCCCAAGTTTATCTTCTAAAATCGAGAAATATGAATATTTGGGGAATGTAGACCCCATATGGAATTCCTGGGCTGGCAGCTAAGAAGTTTTATGCAGGCACACTCACCTCTGAGCTGTCTCGTCTGGATTCACATTTCAGTCTCACTATAAACTTGCACCCTGGTGTTTCACAGGCAGGACGAGGCATCAATGTGTATTCCATCCATCAGAAGGATGTTAAGCTGGGTGTCCAATTTACTCACATTAGTTGGTGGACATTAAAGATCGCATAATAGCCTTCTTGAAGAGTCGACAAGTTATCACTGGCATAATGAACAAATTCCAGCCATGATTGGCTGCTGGGAAGGCAATGGCAAATCACCTAGCATAGTCCAAATCGTAAACTTTGCCTCAGAACTGCTTTGGCAGCAACACATTGTAAAAAGCTTGGTACATCAATGATGATGGAATTCCTAACCATTGAGAAACTACACATTACTATAATAAATAATTGGACAGTCAACGCATAACAGAAATAAATGTATGGACAATCCTTAACTTTTGTTTGTGCATTT
The DNA here is from genome assembly GCF_056783735.1 of Eptatretus burgeri. Classification (NCBI taxonomy): domain Eukaryota; kingdom Metazoa; phylum Chordata; class Myxini; order Myxiniformes; family Myxinidae; genus Eptatretus; species Eptatretus burgeri. Next base: position 76,757,497 of record NC_140962.1, on the reverse strand, counting down.
TCATACATTTTATGGCCTCCCAATGCTTCTGGACAGCCTGGACTTGTTCTAAAGGGAGCTCTATAACAGTATTCCTCACCATAAGAGCTACCAGATTGATTGTCGAGATTGGTGTTTTCTTTAATCTTCCACCTCTAATTTCCCTTTTTCCACAGTTCAGACTTTTAATTTGAGAATGACTAAGAAGGTTGAAATTTCCTGATTAATGTACCCAAGCTCTGACAGATGATTATTAGAGCTCGTTGGAACTCCGTTAACTCGTACCTTTGGGAAACTGAACAATGAGACCTCTTTATACAATCTTTTGATGATACGTTTGGTTCTGAAAATCGGACATGTGTGGGGAATTCTTACGAGAAAGGAGTGTCCCATGACTTTTAGGGAGGTAAGTTTCATAAAGAGGAGAAGCAGGTGAGTATTTGAGCATTTTCATGATATCTCGTTCTGGGTCCAGTCAATCATAGGTATGATCCTGTGTGTATTGTAATGAGACATAAACAATACAAGTACCGGGACTTTCAAAGTACACCGCCCCCATGCCAAATATATATATATATATATATATATATATATATATATATATATATATATATATATACATATATATATATATATATATATATATATATATATATATATATATATATATGTATATGTATATATATATATATATATATATATATATATATATATATATATATATATATATATATATATATATATATATATATATATATATATATATATATATATATATATATATATATGAGCCTGGTGTTGGCGCAGTGGTTAGGGCAGCGGCTTGGGATCCAAAAGGTCCTGAGTTCAATCCCCGTTGGGCCACTGAATTAATACACCAGGGGATTGACTCAGCCTGTCATCCTTCCGAGGTCGGTGAAATGAGTACCAGTGTACTGGGCCGGTGTACACCCCGGTTAAAATAGGTGTACCATATCCCTGTGTTGTAAGAGGCGACCAGGGTTGCGTCAGGAAGGGCATCCGGCGTAAAAACATGTGCCAAATCACTATGCGGATCATACGGATGATCTGCTGTGGCGACCTCTAATGCGAGCAGCCGAAAGAAGAAGAAGAAGATATATATATATATATATATATATATATATATATATATATATATTTTATGTATATATATATATATGTATATATATATATATATATATATATATTTTGTATATATATATATATTTTTGTATATATATATATATATATATATATATATATATATATATATATATATATATATATATATATATTAAATCATCCAGCGCGACATCACCGGGGCACCTGAGGTGCCCCGGTGATGCCGCCTTGCAGCACATGGAATCAGAATTGGGAGGGAGCGGTGCACAATAATTGATTGATTAATTGCACAATTCAAATAAATAAAAAATGGTGAAATAATTAATTTCTTAATCAATTGGCTGATAGCATACCTCAACCACGACTGTTTCATCCGAAAATGTAACTTTTAAGAAATGAAGTAATTAATCGAAAAATTAAATAATTAATTAATTAATAGAATAAAAAAAAGACTTGTTCACCAATGCACATCTTCACTTTTGTCCCCACATTTCAGCTTCCCAGCTCAAAGGATGGCTGAGATATGACCCAGAAAGCAAGAAAGAAAATAATTCATCGATTAATTGATTAATCAATAAATCAAAAATACTCTTGAGAGCTAAATCACTTGTTCACTGTTATATCCAAATATCAGCTTCCTAGCTCAAAAGGTGCCTGAGATATTTCCAGGATGAGAAATAAAATAAATAAGTAATCAATAAATCGATAATAATTAAGTAATTAATCAATTAATTGATTAATCAAAAAATAAAAAGTCTGTTTTGTCCAAAGCACATCTTCACTTTTGTCCTCAAATTTCAGTTTCCGAGATTAAAGGATGGCTCAGATATCACCCAGACAAACAAACAAACAACAACAAAAAAAACAAGCAAACGGAGTATAAACTGAGTACTCCCTTCTGCACCTGGCGATGGCATCATGCATCGCCTGGATATGGAATTGGGAAGGAGTGGTGTACAATACTTGTTATATACTGTAGGTTGGAATTGGTAAAGTCCTCCAAGCAAAAATGCTACAGTGAGAACTATAGTATATGAGAGTTGTACTTTCATATACAGCAGTAGGCTGCAGAGAATTACTCCAGGAAAGGAATGGTTTTTTTGCTGGGCTTAAAGAGTTCACATTACCACTTCCCATTAAAACTAGTATGATGGCTTTTGGATACATCATTCAAAGTTCACGGAGGAGCTTCAAAAGTCACAAATACAAACAAAAACGTGACTACATACCAGTTGTTAGTTCACCTGGTTGTAATGAATCTTAATGAATCCATTGTATCGTTCATAAAGAAAAGTACTTTAAGTTGTACCCTGACCAAATCCTGGCCTACGGTCTGAAGTCACAGCATGTAGCCCCAACTGCAGGGTCATCCAAGTCCTTTACATGCCAAGTCTGAATATACCTTCTTTTAGGGATATACTTCCTTATCCATCGTTTTGATTGTAATATCCACCATCTGTCAAAATATATCACAAACAGAGATCAAGTGCAGCAACAGGTGTTCAATATCACCTTGCTTGTGAACGTAAACATTCATATCGAAAATTTAACTTTATTAAAGCAATTGTTTGTCAACAAACTTTCAGTGTTATCAACAACTGATGAATTCGTCATCAAAAGCTCCATTATTATGATACATCAAGAAGATAATGGTGATGTCAGATGTTTCACTGGTACTGTATATCAGTGAGGAAGAATTGCAGGTAGGTTGACTGACTATTACAAATTTGCCATTTTCCAATATTCTGATAAATGTAGCAGGTCGATTTATTACAAGAGCAGAGCAAAAATATTATCTAAAGGTCGACATTAGCAGGTATAGTACATGAAGGTTGATGAATGTCTCGCAAATGTGAAGGCATTCAATCTTGCACCAAGTAAAATTAATCTTTTCCCATCATGTTTAATGGTCAAATGCCAATAATTGTTCACTTTCAAAACAATTATTGTCCTAATTTGCTGTCAGTTTCAAACATATTGTGGCTGCCTGGCATTACCTTATGACACCACCTGCCAATATCAATGGAAATAATCGCCATGCGTTTGTCATCAATTTTTACGAACATCACAGTGGTACTCCCCGAGATGCTGCTTTAAATCCACCAGTTCAGGCAATTTCCTCGGCATAGGAGGACATCATCTTCGCGAAACTGGTGCTGTCGATACATCCCCTCTCACCCCCATTGCAGATGATGTCATATTACGAATACAATAGCAGCGACTGTCTGCTCATGGATGTCTGGTTCTTTTTATCAACTGTAAAAAAAAAGAAGCATTTTCTCTTTAATTGCCCATTATAATCCTGACTGTCGCACTATCCTCGAGATGCCAGTTGCTTGCTTGCACTATAATCGGAATTTTATTGCAGAATTATTTTGGAAAGATTGGATTTGTTTTCATTGAAGAGCTTTATTGACAGGTTACATTAGGGTCATGTTTTATCCACTCCAATGAAAACCTTATGAGTTTCAGTGGCTTTGACGTCCGACCTTGCTTTGACGACAAATGCAGAACCCAGGATGCTTTCCATCCTGAAATTCCGCATTTGAAATGCAAACCATAGAGATGCGTTAAACCAGATGCATGGTGAAATTGGAAAAGAGCATATCATAACGGATGCTTACTTGTGTATTTGTTTCAATCGTATTAATAGCGAGACTGAGAATTCAGAAGACGTTGGCAAATGCCCTTCCAATGATGTCTGGCTCGAAATAATCCATCTCGACACAAATGAGAAAATGTGTTTGTTTATAGAAGATATGACACTGCCCATTAAATTTCGAAGAGATGTAATTGTATTATTTTATTAAAATGAATGCGATGGTGTTATTGTATCTTTCTGCCACTGAATATATTAAAGTTTATGTCTTTGTTTTACTTAAATGTGCATAAAATTATGAAAAGTACATCTTATTTAGTATTATTTCCTTCCTTGGTTGTTATTTGGGTGAGGGTAAGCAAGCCACTTAGACTGTTAGCACACACTCGTTACCTATAAATGCCACAGTGCCTTTTGAAAAAAAGCACCCAATGTTCTGTCAAAGCAAATAGTATGCCAGATAGAAGTTATTGTTTTAATCATGTGCCTACAAAATAAATATACCGTTGTCGTGGCTGTTGGTTTGTGAGAAATTATCTCAATAGCATCAAGTGCATCAACATGATTGGAGATAAAAACATAAATCGCACTCTTTCCTCCAGGGATTCAAGCAAGCGGTGCACCACCATCTCGTATCCTCTTCCATCCCCAAACAGTGATACTTTGTACCCCCAATAACGTCATTTCCAGTTTCCATGCACACAGTCATGATGGAGCACTATTTTTTGCGACCACAGCCATTAAATGGTGATTAATAAATTAATATCTCAGATGATATGCCATCGGGCAAATGAAGTGGGGTGGGGGTGGGCAGAGGTGGTTGCAACAAGATAACAAAGCACAATGGGTAGAAACTACTTCATGTTTGGATCACTCCTGCACTTTTTTTTTTAAACGATCTTTAAAATCTTTATGTTGATGTGGCACAAGGTTTTGGCAAGGTTTAATCATTGTTGCTGCAGAGAAGTGTTTGTGGGCAGAGGCAGTGCCTGACATGCTGTTCATCCATTTGGTAAGGCACACAAAAAAATTGGGAGAATTTAAATTTTTAATACCATTCTCGACTGCTAATTAAAATTAACCCTTTGGTTGCTTGTTTTGACATCAGCTTTGTGTTTGCATGCAAGCTACATGGGTTTTTTGTTTAAATAATTTTTTGAGGCAATAGTCATGATAAGGTATGAATTTGTCCACCACAACAGCCAAGTTAAAGATGATATAAAAACAATATATATATATATATATATATATATATATATATATATATATATATATATATATATATATATATATATATATATATATATAGTTGTGGAACTGCCTTCGAGGAGGTAACTTTGCAGAATATAGCAATAGTTATTTTCCAGAGTGCATGTTTAGAATAAGCATGAAGTAATTTAATTGAGATATCAGGATATGCATCATTTTATGGACAAAAAGCTGTTGTCTTTCCTCCCTTTACGTTTGTGTCTAAAATCGCCATCCTGTCATGCCCTTTTTATATTTTATCCCTTTGGAATCTGTCTTACATGTGACTTTTGAGGGAAACACTAGGCCATGGGCGCAAGTTTTGGCGCGAAGCCACAGGATCGATGCAAATAACAGTGCAAGGGGCATTGATGGCCTGAATGTCAATCAACGCAGGGCAACCAATGCAGGGGTGCGTCACAAGGCAGAATGTGGCCCAAGAGGATAAAGCTGGAGGTAAGAGGGGACTCAGCGAGTTGGACCATGGACTTTGGAGTGGAAGGCTGTGCGATTCACATTCGTGCACAGTCAGCACAGCAGCCTTGTTCCACCACTCAACGCTCCCCTCATCCCCATCAGGGCTTCTACAACCTTCCACCATCGGCATGCACACCTGCATCATGGACATGCTGGACCCTGCCTGCTTACGAACTATTGAGCCGTGCCAAAATTCCTCCCTCGAGGCCTGCTGTGCTCCTTCGAGCACAGCAATGGTAGTTTCTGTCTTGTCCGATTCTCTACATCGACTGAGGTGTGAATGAGGGCTCATTAAGTCCATAGGTAATTAAGGATCTGTGTTTGTCATTGACTCGGGGGCACGTGTGGGTAGTGGGGATTAACAAATTGCATTGCTTCTTCTTGTGTATTCCTGCCCTTTTTGTATCCAACCCACATTATAAAATCACTTGGTCGCTGGGTAATTCAAATGTCTTGATTGTGATTTGTAGGAGTTGTACACGTCCATTAAAGGACAGCTTAGGGTAGGGCCAGTAGCGCAGAGTACAAGACCATGCCTGCATGCACAGTTTAGGAGATGGAGGCTTTATTGTGACTGATAAAGCCTCCATCTCCTAAACTGACTCAACGTCAGCTTATATCAGTGTATTAAGGTGATGTATAAGACTGCTTCATTAGTGCTAAACTTCTGGATTGTTTTTTTTAACGATCTTTAAAATCATTATTGAATTAAAACTGAAAAAGTTTGGTGTTGTTTTAATGGCAAAGATGGCTGGCGTTTGATCTTATGTTCTTGAGTTTGAGCCCCTGTCATGCTGATAATAACACCAGGTGGGTTTACTCAGCCTGTCATCCTTTCGAGGTTGGCAAAATGAGTACCAGCTTGCTAGAAACGGGGCACTGAATCAATGGCACATCCATGCTCCCAGCAATGACGCAACCAGCAGACACAGGACAGGTCAGGTTTGGGAGCAGCGCGTCACTGCGTCCACTTTCCGCCAATACTCCAGGGGTCTCTGTCTGGTCATCCCCCATTCAGATGCCTGGATCATCCCAATCTCCTTGAGATGCAGATCAATCTGCAGCAACGATGAGGCACTTGGTTGGCCCAATGGCCTCCTCCACTTGGGAGGCTCCCTCATTGAGAGAATCTGGTGAGCAGGATCAGCATCAAGAAAATGAGCCACATGTCCATACAGCCACAGCTGATGCTCACAGACTATGCAGGTAACAAATCTCATTTGAGTCTTTCTCAGCAACCGCTTGTTGGACACAAGGTCCGACCAGCAATAGCCAAGGATTCTCCAAAGAGACCTGGTGCCAAAGGAATTAAGTGTCCATCTCAAATTCCTTGTCAGAGTCCAAGTCTCACATCCGTAGAGCAAGACTGGAAGCACCAAGGACCTGAAGACTCAGACTTTCGTCCTCCTGCACAGGTACCAACAGTGCCACACCCCATGATCCAGTGAATCCATGACTCCCCAGGCCCGACCCAGACATCTGTTGACCTCTGGCTCACAGCCAGCAGAGTCATGAATATCACTGCCAAGGAAAGTGAATCTCTCTGTGGCCTCAACATCTTCACCACAAACAGGTACCGACAAGATAGCAGCATCCAAGATGTCATTGAAAGCCTGAATCTTAGTTTTGATCCAGGAAACCCATAATCCCAGCAGTTCTGACTCCTCATTCTGCACCGAGAGGGCCCCCAAACAGATTCAGAGTGTCCGCAAAGATGATTGCTTCATCTGCAAAATCAAGGTCAGAGAAATTAACATTCCCAAACAATGCACTGCAGCTTGATCTCTCCGACATCCTCCCCAGAATCCAGTCCATGCAAGTGCTGAAAAGTCTGGGTGCCAGTACACACCCTTGACAAACTCCAGTCACAACTGGAAATAAGTCTGAGATGCTATCACCACATCTCAGAGCACTCTCATTTCCAGAATATAGTTCAGACATCAGATTGATCAGTTTTGGTGGCAATAATTATCTATCAATAATTATTCAGACCTATCAATAATTACACTGAACAAAAATTTTTTTTACTGGAGATGTGTAAAGTGATTTAGACTAATTTGGGTACGCTGATTTCAAAAATCATAACCGTTTTGCTGTATCACGTCAGGATTTTCAGTAACAGAAATATTCCCATTGCCTAGAAGTCAGGATTTCAATGAAATTTACAAAAATTCATTTATTCATTTATTTCATCATGAATGCTTCAAAATTATAGAAATTACAGAAAAACTCCACTAGAATGTAATTAAAAATGCTTTAGGCATTTGGCTTTGCGTTTGTGCTGCTCTGTGTCAGTTTCACGATGCAGGAACCAGCAGAAATCGCCCATCATGTTCGGGTTGTGCCGCCCTTGGTAACGCGTCTCCATGAGTGAAATCTCTTGGTGGAATCGCTCGCCGTGCTCGTCCGAGACTGCTCCCAAGTTGTCAGGGAAGAAGTTCAGGTGCTGGTGTAGGAAATGGATTTTCAGGGACATCCTGGAGCCAAGTTTCCTGAAGGACTCCAGCAGCTGCTGCACTATTTCTTCATAGTTGTCCGCGTGCTCGTTCCCCAAGAAGTTGTCCGTCACAGCTTTGAAGCTCCTCCACGCTGCCAGCTCTTTGGGGTTTAGAGTTGTCGGAAAAGCTTCGTCCTTCATAATCTGTCGGATTTGCGGTCCAACAAAGACACCAGCCTTGATCTTGGCCTCCGACAAGGTGTTGCCAAACTTTTCCTTGAGGTATAAAAACCCACGCCCATTCAGATCCATTGCCCGTACAAACTTTTCATCAAGCCGAGCTTTATGTGGAGTGGTGGAAGGAAAACCTTGGCTGGGTCGACAAGGGCGACATGCTTCACGTTGTGTCGACCAGGTACATGCTCTTTTCGCTCTTCCCAATCTTTCTTCGTCCAGTGATTCTTGTCGTCTCTGCTATCCCAGAGACAAAGGAAGCACATGTATTTCGTGTAGCCTGACTGCAGCCCTAACAACAGCGCCACCACTTTCAAGTCTCCGCAGATGTGCCAGTTGAAGTCATTGTACTTGATGGAATCAAGCAGCTGCCGCATAGTCTCATAGGTCTCTGTCATGCCGAACGCGTGAGCCAGTGGGACTGATGGTTTCTCGTTGCCATTGTGGAGCAAAACAGCCTTCAAGCTGTTCTTCCCCGAGTCAATGAAGAGGCGCCAGTCTGCAGGATCGTGATCACACCCAAGTTCTTTCAACAGACCGTTGATGTCACTGCAGAATGTCATCGTGTCTTCCATCTCAAAGAACTCAGCCATGTCTCTGTGACGTGCTCTGAACAAGGATATCTTGGTGTTAGGTTCAAGTAGATTCCACTGCTGCAGCCTTGATCCAAGCAGCTCTGCCTTCGCCTTTGACAGCGAGAGATCTCTTACAAGATCATTTAAGTCTCCCTGGTTCAGAAGGTGTGATTCTTGAGTGTCGGGTTCAAAAGGTTCATCATCACCATCCTCTTCACCACTGCTTACAGCTATGTTCTGATCAGCTGGAGGTGTTGGAACGGGGTTCTCGTCATCATGAGGCACAGGTTTACGAGCAGAGACGCAGTCAGCGTACTTGATGTGACCTTTATTCTTCTTGTTGAAGCCGGCGATGCTTGTGCAGCAGAAATAACAATCATCATGATGATTCTGCGGCTCACGCCATATCATGGGCACCGCAAATGGCATGCTCGCGTGCTTGCCCACCAACCACTGAGTCAAGGTTGTGTGACAGCTTGTGCAGCAGATGTGTGGTGCCCAGCTCTGTTCTTGGTCCCCCACCTTACACCCGAAGTAGTGAAAGTAGGCGGCCTTCATTTTCACTGCTGTAGATATACTTCGCTGTTGATCTTTTTTGGTATACCGACCACAGACATAACAGAAGTTGTCAGGATGATTGGTACAGGAACGCCTACTCATCTTTATCTGAAAGAAAGAAATATAACACAAGTTAACAACAATTGTACGAAATAGACATGTTAAAGACATATGTAAATTTCATTGAAATCCTGACTTCTAGGCAATGGGAATATTTCTGTTCCTGAAAATCCTGACGTGATACAGCAAAACGGTTATGATTTTTGAAATCAGCGTACCCAAATTAGTCTTAATCACTTTACACATCTCCAGTAAAAAAAATTTTTTGAAATTTGTTGTTCAGTGTTATCCCAGCAAAGAACTTGCCTGATCACCCGTTGGTAGTTGTTGCAGTCCTGGTGATGAACCTTCCCTTTCCAGAGAGGGACAACATGGCCTCTCTTCCAGTCAGTTGGGATGATGCCTGGGTTCCAGGCAGAGCACAGAACTGCATGTGACAACATGAGTTGAGCATTTCCACCAACCTTGACAAGTTCAGCATGGATGCCCCAAATCCTAGGAGCCTTACTCCTTTTGAACAGGTTCACCGCAGCCTGTGCTTCCACAAACCAAGGTGGATCACAGTTGATTGAAGAGACAGCAATAGGGATAGTAACACCCCTGACATCCATCTCAACAGTTGGTGGATCAGCCTGGTGCAGCTGCTCAAAGTAACCGGCCCAGCAGGCTTTCACTTCGGACTCCTCTGTCAAGAGCCCACCACACTCTGCTCTAACTGCAGTACACCGAGGGACGGGCTTGAAAGAAAACAGTGCAAAAATTCCCATGCAAGCAGAACGAGAATCACCTGACCACAGGTGATGCTATACATCCTCACAGATTCCTCACACATTGGCCTCCTTGTCCACCCTCAGCGCACGAGTTTTATGCTTCAACTCCCTGAACAGCTCGGCTCTGCCATTCAGCCTGGCCCTGTGACTCTGATCAATGGTATCCAGTGTCCCTTGAGAGACAAAATTCTTCTTTGCCCTGCGGTGAGTTCCAAGACATTCACCAGCAACATCAAGGATGGTGGTCTTCAAGGCATTCCACAACTCCTCAGGATTCCCAAAGGACCCAGGACCCTCCAAATGCCCACTCAGCCTGTTCGCAAACTCTTCAGCTACCCTCTCATCCTTGAGCTTGCCAACATTCAGCCAAGGCTGGGATGGTACCATTCCACCGGGTTTAAGCTGCAACTTCAGAGTTGCTACAACAAGCCTGTGGTCGGTGTGGAGGAACTGAGCACTCCGGTTGACCCTGCAGTTTTGGTTATCCTCCAGCGACCATCAACGAGCACATTGTCAATCTCCTTTGCCACACCACCAGCGTTGGAATACAAAGTCCAGTGATGAGCCTGTGGGCGCTGAAACCATGAACCCACCACCCTAAGTTCATGTCCTCTTGCAAAGTCAAGGAACTTAGTGCTATTCTGGTTCATAGTTCCAGACCCATTGGGACCAACACATGTCTCATAACCATCCCTATCAGTTTCAGTCGATGCATTTAAATCCCCCAAGACTAGAAGAGTATCTCGCCTGGGGCACTAATCAACCACAGACTCGAGCTTAGCACAGAGTGCATCCTTCACGGTGAGATCACTCGCCTCATTTGGAGCAGATACAGAGACCAAGGAAACGACACCCAAGGAGTGACGACTCCATCCATCCATTCGGACCATACTCTGTGCAGAGCATTGGTGCTGTCTAAGCAGTCTCCTTGGCTATTGGGCACAATCCTGTACAGGTCGCCACTCCAACACAGGAAACCAGCATGCTGGCACTCATTTTTCCGACCTCGGACAGATGACAGACAGTCAACGCAACCTGGTATTAATTCAACAGTCAAGTGGGATTTGATCTCAGGATCCTAGGATACCAAGCCCAGCCAGCACCCTATAACCATGAAGTTACACCAGGCATTAGTGACAAATCCTTAGTCTCGTAATACGCTCGTTGACCGGTGTTACCTCAATTATCATTGGAGTCAGCTTATTGGGCACAGCTGCAGCAACTCCTTGGGCCTGGCAACCATCAGAGTGACCAGACCAATAGTAGGCGTAACCACCCGCCATGATCTCACCACGATCCAGTCTCTGAACCTCAGAGAGTGCTGCAATACCGATGTTCAAACGCTTGAGCTCAGGTTATACCAGAGACAGGTTATCATCCTCTTTTAGGGATAGGACATTCCAGGCACCCACCTGAAGGGAACGCCTCCGGTTAACCCAAGGAGATCGCCGTCTGGTGGACGACACCTCAGCATGACCCTGACACAGACTACCGCCACCTGACCCAGGAAGGTTACCCCGTGGTTTTCCTCCTGTCATCAAAGAGTGGGGGTCCAGAAGGCTTTGCCTCAATCCCATCATTTGGTGAGTTGCCCCTGGTCTCAACTGTGAAAATAAGGCTTTTCTCTCGACAACACAGATAATGAATGATGGCTTGCATATGCACATCTTTTTTTTTCGACATCAGATTCAAGATGGCCGACTGGAGGCCATGTTGTTACTTAAATGTGTCCCCAACCATTTCTCAGACATATGTGGACCCTACCAGATTTAGTCGCTTCAGACAACGCCTGTGGTTGCCTCGCCTAGCAACCCGTTGAGTCGCGGAATTATCCGTAGTCCTTCGGCATCAGGGTCAAAGGTCAGGAAGCCGGTCCAAGAGAGGGCACTCGTGATCCGGAAGACAAACCCGCAACAATATATTTATGCAAAACTTGATGACTGCAACTTTTCTTGCAGTTGCAATTTGTTGTATAAACATTGGTAGGAATAGGCTTCCACCACCATCCTTGACCATGTTGTGTAACATCAGTCGAGGCACTCACTTTTTTTTTTCTTCCACCCTCACTTTTTCACCTTTATTTCTCTTTTAAATATGTTTTCTCCACAACCACTTGAGCAATTGATGCGAAACTTTCAACATCGGAGCGCATAACCACAGAGAATTGTTAACAAAGTTACGTGATGATTGGATGGGAAATGCAGCCGTCATTCCAAAAAATTATTTTTCTGCTGGCATGAGTGTTTCACAGACCAGGAATAAACATCCTCGGCAAAATTGTCATGTTGAGTTACAAATGAAATAACTTGCACAATCACTTGAGTCATTCGTCTCAAGAATAATCCTAACTTGACCCAAACTTATTATTTGCCGTTTACCGTTTCCTCATCTCTGCCTCTGACAGTCTCTCTCCTCTTTACCTGTTCATTCCCTTGCTTGTTGTGTCCAACTGTTGGCCCACTGTCCCACCATCAGTTCATTGCCTTTTTACCCTCTGTGACCCTACTCATCAATGATCCTCGATCTTGCATAAAACATTTCAAATATAGGAAGAAGCATATATGCAATTTATTTCTCAATCCCACGAGATTTCTGCTGACATCTCCACTGATCCTCAAAAACAATCCATGGCTGGACAAACTCATCTAGAAGTTGAAGCCGAGACTGTGGCTCTGTTATGAGTATGAGAAAATGTCATGCGTGTTAAAGAGCAAACCAACGAAGTTCACCTGGCATTGTCTAGTGAAAACGACCCATGCAAGATAATTCCAAACAGAAGCATTGGAACCGGGTCCTGTCTCCTAGATATCACCCACACAAGTGAGGAGAGGCAACTCAATTTCGATTCAAGTCTTGATTATTCGTCTTCGAGTTGCTTTACCTCCAGACATGTAAAGTTATGAAGGTGGGCGAATTATTAGGCAAATGATACGCCCTCTTTAATGATTATATTTATTGACAGAACATTGAAGAGGGTCATTAGACAGATAAAACATGAAGGTGGTTGGAATATATACCTTAAGAGGGCTATGATGCTTAATTTAAGGGTAATTTCTCTTTACACCTTCACATTATACCATGCACCATGATGTAATTAAAAATAATAAACTGTTTTGCTGCTGAAAATATATAGGTCTATATGCGAGACCTGATGTACATATAAATAATTAAATGGTGGTGGTGCCATGACCTCAGGTAGTTTGTCGATACACCAGTGTCGTCTTTATGGTCCTGATGATGCCTATCTCCTCTTTTGGGCCAGATTTATTTATGGCCATGAGAAACGAACCCACAGCAGTAAGGATATGGAGAAAACTGCAACTGCAAGAAAAGTTGCTGCAACAATTCTTTAGATATACACTCCACAACCAAGCCGCCTTTACCTCCAAGTGCTGAAACTAACTGCAAGTGACTTCCAATATTTTCAATCCAAACTATTATAAGGTAGATAAAGTGTGAAGAGGGGATACGTCTTTAATGTCTTCACTTTATCGTTCTTTTAAATCCCTCTTATGCTGCATACTCCAAGATGCAGCCTCTGCAGTAAAGTCAATTGAAAACTCATTGACTTAGTTATGTAATTTCTGTCACTCCATTGCATGAATTAAAATAAATGATCCAGGAAGGAGGAATGTAATTTGTGAATAATGAATTTGTTGGCGAGCTCGATGATGACGGCGAGGGTCAACTTCGGGCCACTTTCGTGGAGGCGAGCCATGACCCTTTGTCCCTCCCTCACGTTCCCGAGCCATGGTCACGAGTCTGCCCACTCAAAAGGTGGGGGTGAGGGGAGGGGAATGGTTTGCCACCCGCCCACCTTTGTGAATGATCGGTCGGCGGCGCGCGTTCAGACCCCAGCACGCATAGCTGGCTTGTGTGCAAGTTGCCACGCGCACGGCCGCGACCCCTGCACGACCCCAAGCCGATCGCTACCTGTCCAACATCACACACCGTGTCCATCCTCTTCCACATCTTACTCCATTCTTATTTATGTTTTGTCTCCTTTTCTTTTCTCTCTCTCTCTCTCTCTCTCTCTCTCTCTCTCTCTCTCTCTCTCTCTCTCTCTCTCTCTCTCTCTCTCTCTCTCTCTCTCTCTCTCTCTCTCTCTCTCAAGCAACATTCAATATCTCATTTTTACTGGTTGTTTCTCAACAACAACCATCACAAACTATCCAAGTTACAAATAATTTTACGAAAGACAAAATCCAGGAAGGATAAAGGCAAATAAAAGCCAGAAACAAACCGGAAGCCAGCGACTCTGACCTTTCAACGACCTCAAGGTTCAGCCATGCCAACCAACAGGGTCACATAATGTCGATATTTTATTGTATTTCAGGAGAAAGTTATAAGAATTTCTTCCCTCATTTGCTTTCAAAGTATATCAGCAAATCCATGGAAGGCAGTTATATTTAGTTTTTATGACCAACCACCGAAAATAATTGTGGCATTACCCAAATAAACCTCGAAAAGGAGAAATTATTGAATGAATCCTTTTAGTTCTTGATTCTTTGTTCAAGTTTTTGTTCCTTAGATGTTCCAAAGTCCACCCTCAAGCAACTATTTTTTATTTGTTTGTTTGTTTGATGTGCACAGTTATTTCAATGTGCTTCAAATGATGTAACATAATCTCATTTCCAGTGTGATGATCCTTTGATAACGATTTTAAGTGAACTTTTTGTTCATTCAATTCATTTGCATTTTAAACTTTTAATTGAATCAGTTAATCACCCATATTTTCATTGTAGTTATTTGTTTTATGTCAGATTGACCCTCGATTACTCTCGTACAACTTGTCAGAACATCGGTGAGCAAAGGGCATGGTGGCGCCAGTATGCAGAACCATGGCTGTTCAGATGTCACGAGGGGTTTGTCAATGAGGGAAAACGAAAACCAGAGGGGATCCTCAAAACCAGGAACATTTTGCAGAAAACAGATTGCGATACGTGCGATGCAATTAAACAGTAACAGACACGCTGCCCATAAAAGAAAGTTTCTTTAAAATAACAATAAAAATTGGAAAAAAAAAGGTTCTAAATTATCAGCTTAAAGTCATTGTATCCAAGGAAAAATGTACGCAAAGAAAAGAGAGAATGAACGTCATAAAAGGGGGCGTTTATAAAGTTCTCAGAACGAGAAACTTACAGTAGTCCAAGAAATGCAGATGTCATTTAATTTTTTTTTTTCACTTGATTTGACCAGCTTATTTAAACCATGTATGATGAAGGCCTCCCTCAACATGGCCCATCCTATTATAGTCAATGCAATTTGAGGCCATTGTACTCATACATTTTAAAATTTATTCTCCGCATTTGATCGCTGATCTACCATGGTTTCTTCCAGAGCCGTGTATAGATTTGCCAGTTCGTAAATCTTGTTGTCCACTGTTGTTATCTGTTGTTCATGCTGCATGTAAGCCCACTTCAATTACAGTTTTTTATAGTGACCAGAATGTCAAAAATATTTCTCCATTTATTTGTTTTTAAAAGATAAGAAACGGCAGTTCTTGAAATAGTGTATCTCATAATGTAGACCTCTTAGGTACAAGTAAATTTGCGTAAATAGCATCCAGGCACCAAAACAAATTCAACTAACCTAGACGCAACTGTTTCTGAGACGATACTTTCAAGGTTAAGTGGAACTAATCTTTCCGGATTAAAAAAAAGATGACTTTGAAACAAATTCCTCATGACCACAGTTTGACTTTGAGACCGTAGGTCCTTGTTGTACGTTCTGTGTGCAAGCTCTCATACGAGCCTCGACAGGGTATATTAAAAAAAAAAGGGAACTCGAGAGTTCATAGAACACTTTACCCCATGCAGTCTTGAGAAAAAAGGGCATGGGAAGGGTCTCTTAAATTCTTGCTTTGTGTTTTGCAGTCAACAATCAGCACTAGGCGCTGCTATATTTGTCTGATTGCTGAATCTCACAGTTACTCTGCCCTCAAGCTACAAGAAGGAGTAAATATTTTTTGCCAAGTACTGTTAAACGGAAGGTTTTTGAAAGTGCCAATAAAGTGATTTGTATTGTACAGAATTGAAGTTAAATAAAAATAAAGGTTTTAAAGGCTGTGGAAATAAAAAGTAAAACAATTTTTTTTCTGAAGTTTGCTGGCGTTGATGCACAGTCTTTAACTAGCCCAAAAGAATTACCTCATTCCTCTCTGCTCATGTACACTCGGCACGAGGTTCTGTAAAATTTGCCAAATTCATAGCCAAAGTACTGCCAAACTACATACAGATTCGTGATCCGATTTGTGTTCTACAGTGTTCAAAATATAAAAGTCAATTTAAATGTAGTGGTTCCTCGATCACAAACTGACATATGTACACACAGACAGACATAAGACCGACAAAGTGAACTAAATGCTGAATCCCTCTTTTTGCTACGTGTGCACAGTGTAAATTATATATAAATATGTTATACAACGATAACAACGATCATCAAAATCACCAACATATGGTCACATGTGCTGTGTAAACGAGGTGTTCCTTGTGAAGGACCAGATTAAATTAACAGGAGACTGCACAATTTACTGACGCATGTCATTCACTTGATTGTGCTTAAATGGTGAAGTGAGTTTAAGAGATTGGCCCTGAATTGGTGAGCAATCTTGAGTGGTCTCACATGGAAGCAATGGTTGCTCCTCAAGCGAGCATTAAACGTGTTGAGCGGCTAATTTTGGAGACTAGACAGATGACTACACATGAGATTAAAGAATTTTGTGTCGGTGTTTGAAGTGTGGAAGCAATCATTCATTCTCACTTGTAATTCAATAGCTGGGTACAAAACGAGGGCATCAAAGGACCAAAGGTTTGATCAAAAGAGGACTGGTGTGCCTGTTGTGACAGAGCTCTTTTATAAACGTAACCAGAGGAAGGAAGATAATTTCCTGAAGAACATTATGACGTGATGAGACTGACTTCCATTATTTTATGCCAGAGCCAAAGCAAGCCAGCATGGAGTGGAAACGTTCTTGGTCCGCAATGCCATACCAATTCCAGATTCAGCCTCCAGCTGGAAAGATTGCAGCAATAGTGTTTTGGGACTTCATCAGTTTCATCCATGTGGAACTTAATAAGGTGGGAAAATCGTCAATGTGACTTTTGTTACACAATGAAATGAGGCGAGCGACACACAAATGAATACGATAATGTGTCGATAATTTATGCACAATAATGCTCGCCCTTAAACAGTAAATCTGACCACTATCAAGAGTAGAGATCGGATGGAAAGTTCAAAATCATCTCCCAAACATGTCCATACTTGCAAACTGTGATTTTTCAATGATTTGGACCACTTAAGGAACATTGAGGTTGTCACAAATTTATCAATGCCAAAGACATCAATGCTCATTTCCTGAAATGACTGTGTCTGTGTTGTAAAGTTTTTGACATGGATGATATTAAGGAAATTTAATGTGCATGGTTCAACGTGTATGTGTACTTGCATCAGGGTCTGCTGCAAGAAATGGGTGAGGTTTCATCAACTACCCGTTACGTATTCATTTTGTAGAATAAAATAAAATAAAAATCCACATGAACCTTGAACTACCACCATCAAAGAATGACAATAATATGTAAAACTGTAATATATCTTGTTTTTTAGAAGTGAGTGTGTGTGTGTGTGTGCGTGTGCGTGCGTGTGGACTTGCACGCACGCGCAAACACACACACACATACACATGGTGGTTCAGAGGGAGCACATTTACCTTTGAGCTGTGTATCGTCTTTTTGATTTTGAACCTGACCATAATCCGTTGGATTGGTGCTTCATAGGTCTGGTGTTGCATCAAAAAGTGAGACGTCCCTCTCATGGACTTGAACTGGGTGTCCCGTCTGCTGGCATGTGTTTGTGGAAGTTAATTGTCTTTTGCAAAAATAGTTGATTTACAGTATCACCGGCATCTTGAAACAAATTACAAGTTTCTGGCAAAATGACCTTCAACTGAATGTCAAGCAGGTTGCGCATCACCAAACATGTTCTGAAAATTTATCAATATGATTAATAATAATTGGAACCATACTCTCTACAGAGAGTGTCGGTGCTATTGAAGCAGTTTCCTGGGCTGTTGGGTACAATCCTGGACAGGTCACCACTCCGTCGCAGGATACTCGAATGGCTCAATTATCCCAGCAAGCCGGTACTCAATTTGCCAACCTCAGAAGGATGAGAGGCTGAGTCAACCCCCTGGTGTATATTAATTCAGTGGTCAACGGGGCTTGAACTCAGGACCCTTGGCTCCTAAGCTGCTACCTTAACCACTGAGCCAACACCAGACTATCAATATGATTATGTATGCATTAAATAGTTTGATTCAAACTATTGTGGTTGCCTAACTATTGGAAAAATTAATGAAATTTAACTCCAAAGTTGTTATTTCTTGAGGCTGTTGAAAAAAACAGCCGGGTGCCATATATGGATGGTGACGTCATGTTCTCCAAAACAAAGCGGACGCTCACTCGCTCATTGTAGAAGTGTCCAGTTCAGCGGGCCGTTCTTTCGCTTTTTTGAGCTTGTAACTGTCTATATTATCCTTTTTTATTTTGAATTATTGTAGAACAAAGTTATTTTGATATTTGTACATCATGCCTCGTACGTGTGTCGTCATGTTTTGCGAAAATGGCTGGAAAATGGGTAATCGCTCCCACCGATTCCCGAAGGAATCAAACATTCGCCGGCAGTGGATAAGATTTGTACGAACAAAACGGGTGAATTTTCCCCCAAACAAAACGGGTAAAGAGGACCCTTTGGATAGACTTGTCATTTGTGGTGACCATTTCACAGCCGAGGATTATGAAGGCAGACACACATCTGATCACCACTCTGTGAATACGAGTTGTTGGTTGACAAGTTCTCCAGATACTGCTCTGTCACAGAATCAATTGTGGAGTTTAAGTGAGAAAAACCTTGAAATGTATTCTTGAAGAGAACATGGAAAAACACATAAATAAACTTTCTGAAAAACACAAGCATGAAAAAATTTCTCAACAAATCAACTTATTGTTGATTAAATTACGTTTTAACAGCATCAGCAAATTTGGCTATTTCATTTCAATTGTAAAAAAATTGATCAATTTTCCACTTTTTTTCTAAATTTGGAAGAATATTTCCCAATGAGGCTAAACATGTTTTGGTATTTATATGCCACAACAGTCTCTTGAAAGTTGGAGTTGTTCTAACTGTTCACGTCCGCTGGGGTTAAGCTCAGCTGTCAGAAAGACTTCAACGCCAAGGCTATGGTGAATAATATATTTGGGTCCATCATTGATTCATTCCATTTCTGACTCTTGAGTGACAAAAGGGTTAAAAATTATTACATCAAGTCACAGACGAATCAAACTTTACATTATTTTATGCATCGAACAAGAAAATGAAAATGTACAAACCAATCTGTCTGGTGGAGTCTGTCAGTGTGACCTGCCGGACAGTCAGTCCTGCCACTTGTACACGAAATAGGCCGTTTCCTGGCACTTGCAAGTGGCTCGAATTTATATGGCTCAGGGCCAGAAACTCCATAGTATAGATTCCCATCATCCTCTGACTCGTCCTCGGCAATATCGGAATGAAAACACTCAATTTCATCGCCGCTGAAATCGCTCTCTGATTCGCATCTCGCCATTGTTCACAGGCTGTTTCCGAATGTTCACGAAGTTTTCGGAGAACGTGACGTCATAGCATCTTCGGTAAATTCCAGTCTGTTTTTCGATCACTGACAAAAGTTTTGACTTAAAGGTTAATTTTAGCATATTTTGAGTTTCAAATGTAAGAAAATAATTGCCCAACGATTATTAATGTGATTACAACCTTCGAATGACGCGAAGTCATCAGCGACCCAAAACCTGTTCTTTGAAGACTTATTCCACAAACTGATGGCTGACCCCACAGAAAATGGGAATAATATATTTGGGGCCATTAAAGAAATAGTAGTAGTAGTAGCAGTAGTAGTAGTAGTAATATTGGCAGGAGAGCTCACAAGTTGGGATAGTTAGCTCTAAGCACTGGTAGTCAGTTCAATAACCAATATAATTGAAATGACTGAAGCTGTGATGTGGATATCACTGCTGGGAGCCCACAACTCCTTTCGACAAGATGATAATGGGGATATTTATCCAGCTTGTGCTCGTTTGTAGATGTTAAATCCCATTGGAATAAACCGATAAAAGTAACCCTTAACTGGTGGAATGATCAAATTATTTCTCCGGGTTAACCTCATTGCTTACTTTACCTTCTGTTCTATAACCATCACCCCTGCCAAATTCAGGTGTGTGTGTGTGTGTGTGTGTGTGTATGTGTGTGTGTGTGTGTGTGTGTGTGTGTGTGTGTGTGTGTGTGTGTGTGTGTGTGTGTGTGTGTGTGTGTGTGTGTGTGTGTGTGTGTGTGTGTGTGTGTGTGTGTGTGTGTGTGTGACCTGTAGGATTGAGGAAGACACACTGAGGTTTAGCAAAATTACCTGTGCTGATGTCATCATTAAAGTGATTTTGCAGCTTGTCTGATTACCACAGCCTCTTGTCGCCCAATGTAGTTTGTGCCTTAAACGAGCTTTGTGTGTTGTCTCCCCTACCCGAGATCCGACCCCCACCCTCCATCCAATCCCCTCCATCAGCACTTCGTTCGAACCACGACTTCGGTCGTGCTGTCGTCCTTGGTCAGACGAGGGCGCCGTTGCACTGGGACGAAATTAACAAGTTCCTGAAAGGAAGAGAAGAGACATGAGAAAGGGGGGGGGGGGAATACACAAAAGAAAAGCAAAAACAAAAAAGAGAGCAGAAGAAAGCTGTCGGGAAAGACAGACAAAGTCCAGAGAAAACCCAAAACAGGATAACTGGCATGAGGGTAAATATTTGCATGCAATAAAAGGAACATCCGAATTAAAATCATCAAATTGTTTCTGCATATTGAGAATACAGCATCGTCATCATCAAAATCGTAATGTAGATAAAAGGTGTATAAAAGGAACAGAGAAGAAAGACATAATAAAAGGAAGGAATCATTCCAGGAACAGCCGCTCCTGTGACCGCTCGCTGACCCCATTAGCACACGGCGGTAACACTTATCAAGGGCTTCGTCACCTCCCCTTCTCCTCCTCCTCCTCCTCCTCCTCCTCCCTTCCCCGACTACCAACGTTACCAACCCCCTCTATCACCTCCACTCCTCCCACAACTTCCTCTTTCACACTTCTTTTAATAACTGTTCATTTTGCCCTCTTAAATCATCTTTCCTACCCAACTCGCAGCCACACACAATCAGCACAAAAAACACACACACACACACACACACACACACACACACACACACACACACACACACACACACACACCATCACCCTCATAACAAAAGTGCCGAAGTCATTTTATTCGTTAGTGAAGCCTAGACACTTTTGTTTTGAGGGTAACAATATATATATATATATATATATATATATATATATATATATATATATATATATATATATATATATATATATATATGTATTACGTGTGTTTGTGTGTTTAGTTGTCACAGTGCTTTCAGTGTATTCACACTCTGACTTTTGTCACATTTGGTTGTGTTACAGCCTGAATTTAAAATGGATTTCATTTAAATTTTTTGTCACCAATCTACACAAAATACAGCATAATGTAAAAGTGAAAACAAGTTTTTAGGGATTTTTTCAAATTAATTAAAAATGAAAAGCTGAAATGTCTTGTGTCAATAAGTATTGAACCAATAATAATATTCAATAATAAGTATTCAACGTCAATAAGTATTCAATACTGTGTCGAAGCACCCTTGGCAGCGATTACAGCTTTGAGTCTTCTTGGGTTTGTCTGTATCAGCTTTATCCATCTGGATTTGGGGATTTTCACCCATTCTTCTTTGTAGATTTGCTCAAGCTCTGTCAAGTTGTATGAGGAGTGTAGATGAACAGCAATTTTCAAGACTTTCCACAGATTCTCAATGGGATTCAAGTCTGGGCTTTGGCTGGGCCCCTCAATGACTTTCACATTCTTCTTCTGAGGCCATTGCAGTGTCGCTTTGGCTGTATGCCTGGGGCCATTCATTGTCCTGTTGCAACATCAATCCTTGCCGCAGTCTAAGCTCTTTTGCACTCTGAAGTAGGTTCTCAGGGATTTGCCTGTATTTGGCTCCATTCATTGTTCCCTCTATCCTAATAAGTCTCCCAGTCCCTGCCGCTGAAAAGCATCCCCATAGCATGATGCTGCCACCACCATACTTCACGATAGGGATGGTGTTATATTGGTGATGAGCTGTGCTCGGTTTCTGTCAGATTTAGCACTTTGCATTCAGACCAAAGAGTTCAATTTTTGTCTCATCAGACCACAGAATTTTTTTGCCTCGTGCTCTCAGTCTTTCACATACCTTCTTTCAAACTCCAGGCATGCTGTCATGTGCTTCTTTCTCAGGAGTGGCTTCCATCCAGCTACTCTCCCATAAAGCCTCGATTGGTGAAGTGTTGTCCTCCCGGTAGGTTCTCCCATCTCAACCAAGGAATCAACTTCCACATCCTCTTTCGTCCACATCTTCAAGACAGCTGTTCACCACCATCTCCGATCGTCCCCAATCCAAAACCATCATCTTTCCTGCAGTGGTTAACCCCGACCAAATCCCTGTTAACTCTGAAGTTCTGTCGGAGTGGTTCTCGGTCATCTCCCTGACCAAGGTCCTTCTTGCCCAGTTGCTCCGTTTGCTCAGACAGCCAGCACTAGGAAGAGTTCTGGTGAGTTCAATATTATTTCCATTTCCTAATGATGGAGTGTCACTATGCTCTTGGGAACGTTGAACACTCTAGAAATTGTTTTTTTCCCTTCCCCAGATCTTTACCTCCTCACAATTTTATCTCAGATTTCTACGGACAGTTCCTTGGACTTCATGGTAGAGTTTCTGCTCTGACATACACTCTCAACCGTGGGACCTTATATAGAAAGGTGTGTTTCTTTCTAAATCATGTCCAATCAATTGAATTGGCTCGAGGTGGACTCCATTCAAGTTGTGGAGACATCTCAATGATGATCAAAGGAAATTGGATCCACCTGAGCTGAATTTGGAGTGTCATAGCAAAGGAGTTGAATACTTGATGCAACACATTTCAGCTTATCATTTTTAATAAATTTGTAAAAAATTCTGAAAACGTGTTTTCACGTCATCATTGTGGGGTATTTTGTGTTGATCGGTGCCAAAAAATTTAAGTTTAATCAACTTTAAATTCAGGCTGAAACACAACAAAATGTGAAAAGGTCGTGGTGTGTGCATACTTTCTGAAGGCAATGCATCTCCATATGCAGGTTTCAAAAGGTGGAACGGAGCCTTCCTCGGTCTCAAAATACGTGTGTGTGTGTGTGTGTGTGTGTGTGTGTGTGTGTGTGTGTGTGTGTGTGTGTGTGTGTGTCAAAATATACACACACGTATATAATCACCTTCAACACTGCTCTGCTATCAGTCTCATACCCTCCAGTAATGACAATGGCAAAAACATCAGATAAAAGAATCCCTCTAAACCCCTACTGTTTTGATGCAGCTTCGCAGCGTCTCATTACAGCATCAGCAGCGTGCGGCTCATACTCTTGATTGCCTCTCTGATATGCTGGGGTTAATAAGAGCATTGTAATGAGTACATGAGCCTGTGGGCCTGCCGATTGCGTGGAAATAAAGCATGACCACCGGCAAAAGCGCAGCAGCGATCTTTCATTTGTTGACCAACTGCAGTTGGCAGAAATAGCGCATATGCTCGTGGAAAATTAAAACTGTCCGTCATTATTTTGTACATGTCCTTGCCGTTATTAATTAAATTTCTCGTGTTTTTCAAGTTTTCATATGCAGAACGAGTTCGGTATGCTGATGGTACAGGGCCATATATTTATTGCCAACACGCTGGTGGGTTGAGGGGGTGGTGTTGGCACAGTACATACAGGGGTGGAGGAGGAAGCTCAACATTTCCACAAATTTGCGTATGTAATCAATACATGGTCCAAAATTTTACATGGATTACTACTCATACAACAACTATGACTTATTTCTTAATGACCCAATTGTTTCCACCTTCTGTGGCATCAGCCATGCATTTCACAAACCTGGGAGCCAGGCCTGACCTTCACTGGAAGCATTTGTGCAGGAATTTGTCATTTGATACTTCACCTACTTTCCGCAAAAGACACTGAGGAATCATTAACACTCACCAACTCATGTTGGCAGTGAGGAAGCCAAGCTTAACGTCCAACCGAGTGTTGGGATCATGGTTAACGTCGATGTGATGCAATGCGCGATCACTTTATTTATGATAATCCTGGTGTTGGCTTTGTGGGAAGGGTGGCTGGCTTGGGATGTTAGGATCCTGAGTTTGAGCCCCGTTGGCCGATGAATTAACACCAGGTGGGGTTGATTCAGCCTGTCTTCCTTCTGAGGTCAGTGAAATGAGCACCAGTGTCTTGGTATAGGGGCACAACCTCAATGACATAGTCACGCCCCAACAAAATAATAGCTTCCCGGCAGCCAAGCTGCCATATGCAAGAAGAACAAGATACCTATGATTCTATGAAGCACGAATCCAACAGTTTACAGTCGGCTTAGGGTCTTATGTACTTCCTCTGCACCATTCTGTTGAACTACTGATTATGCACAAAACATCCATCTCAAAGGCTACTCCTTAATTTTATGCTTACCAAGAAAACTATATGATGACTATTTAGCGACAAGAAGTACAATCAGTGGCGTGCCACCAGTGACATTTTTGGTCTGGATCACTATCAAATCGAACAAACGGCAACAAAAACCACCATTCCAACGGACGACGTGAAAAAGGACATAGAGCATTTTTGTTTTGCTTTCTGACTTATATGGGTTGGGGAGGAGAGCCATTGATCAACACCCACTCAGATTTAATCCTCAACAAATATTGACCATCTTCCTGCAAAGACCGGACCATCTGTTGATGTCATCAGGAATCATAAACCTGTCACCGTCACTGATACGTGCATTAGAGGAGCAACTAAGGCTGATGGAAACGAAAGGAGTTATTCAAGTTGCAGAGAGAACAAGGAGCATGGACAATGTGAGGATATTGCACAAAGGACAATAGGTAAACTGCTGGAAAACTTGCCTTCTTACAATCACCTGACATCTTGAACTATTGTCTTTATTTTCATTCGTCATTTCCAGATACACCGAATAATCCTCACATCTTCATTTTTTATTATTCCAAGTAGAATGAGTTACACTTCAGGATGTGCATATCACATGTTCGGTGTAAACTTTTAAAAAGTATACAGGATAAGTTTGAGACACAAAAGTAGTTTTAGGTGTGTCATGACTGTTAGGCATTAAAAGTATATATATATATATATATATATATATATATATATATATATATATATATATATATATATATATATATATATATATATATATATATATATATATCAAATGAAAGATTATCACATGCAGATTTTCAAAATAGAGTCATCTGTCAAATTTAATAGCGTTATGTTTGTCCCAAGAAGTGATGAATAGGAGTACCTGCCTTTCCTTTTGACAACTCAGATTCAACTCAGATATCTGAAATAATAACGTATATTCACACTCATTTTACCTGACACAAACAAATAAATATTTCTGTGATATCACAAATTTTACTACCTTTCTATTGACACCAAAATTGTCCCACACCAATTAAAGATGTACCAGGTATTATGTCTTAAACATAAGTACATCACTGTTGCAACACCCAACATGTAGTCACCTGCAAGACGTAAGACTGAGAAAATATTCCTTACTTCACGTAAAGAATATAAATTATAAGTTTATTCAAGAAAAACAATTGAAACTTATTATGTCATGTCCACAAAATGTCATTGTGCATGGATTACGCATAATATCCATTATCACTGTCTTCATCACTCTCCAATGCCTGCTCTATATCATCAAATGCATCCATATCTGAATCCTCATCAGAGTCAGTGTCGTCAGGTGTGACTTCAGCAATGTCAGCCAGTTGTGGTGGGAGGACATCTCCCTCATACCATAGAGGATCAAGGTTATCATCCTTTTCCTCCCAACCATGTCCCTGACCGGCCTTCGGAATCTATGGTTGTGTAATATGCACGGTCTTCCAAATCCGTACTTGGTGGTTTACTCTCCGAATGTGCTGGGTAAGAGCTCGCTTACAAGGTGGTAAGTTAGCCATATCCACATTCCCTGAAGGCACAAGACGACTTTGCCTGGCACAGAGCTCGTTTATACGAATGAGTCGCTGATCATCAACTTTTGACACCTTTGACGCTCTACCGTACATGGCACACGTGAAGGTGTCCAACTCATCAATGAGCTCATCAGGAATATCCCAAGCATCGCCCAGTTTCTCCAGAGTTGAGATATATTTTGGAAAGCGCAGAAGAGTTTTCACAGGTTTAAGTTTGCCAATTCCTCGGAAGGCACTAGTGGTGTCACAGCCACTATAAGCATTGAGTGCCATGAAAGCTGTGCACTTTTCCTGGCCAAAGTCTGGAGCTAGTTCACTGACATTTACCATCCTCTGGTTGTTGCCTTTGCCTGTGTCAAACAGGACAGTTGTACCATGAACAGAGGCAGCACAGTGTAATCGGATGAAAAATACATCTGAGTCTGGACTTTTCACTCGGACAAATTGATAGTTTCTGAGTCTAGCATACTGAACATACAGTATCATACGAAAGTGTTTCATCCTGGGTTGATTTCAGCAGTGGTATATATATATATATATATATATATATATATATATATATATATATATATATATATATATATATATATATATATATATATATATATATATATATATATATATATATATATATATATATATATATATATTGTTATGAAGCCTGGTGTTGGCGCAGTGGTTCGGGCAGCGGCTTGGGATCCAAAAGGTCCTGAGTTCAAGCCCCGTTGGGCCACTGAATTAATACACCAGGGGGTTGACTCAGCCTGTCATCCTTCCGAGGTCGGAGAAATGAGTACCACTATACTGGGCCGGTGTATACCCCGGTTAAAATAGGTATACCATATCCTATAAAATAGGTATACCTTCGCAGGGCAGCTCACCGGATGATGGGATTGGGGCAAAGCCTTCGGGACCCCCAATCTTTGATAGGAGGGAAACCACGGGGTAACATCCCTGGGTCAGATTGCGGGAGAGTGTGTCGGAGTGGTGCTGAGGTGTCGTCCACCAGACGGCGGTCTCCTTGGGTTAACCTGAGGCGGTCCCTTCGGGTGGGTGCCTGGAATGTCCTATCCCTAAGAGAGGATGATCACCTGTCTCTGTTATCATCTGAGCTCAAGCGTTTGGACATCGGGATTGCAGCTCTCTCTGAGGTTCGGAGACCGGATTGCGGCGAGATAATGGTGGGTGGTTACACCTACTATTGGTCTGGTCGCTCTGATGGTTACCATACCCAAGGAGTTGCTGTAGCTGTGTCTAATAAGCTGACCCCAATGATAATTGAGGTAACACCGGTCAACGAGCGTATTATGAGATTAAGGATTCGTCACTCCTTAGGTGTCATTTCCCTGGTCTCTATTTATGCTCCGACTGAGGCGAGTGATCTTACCGTGAAGGATGCATTCTACGCCACACTCGAGTCTGTGGTTGATCAGTGCCCCAGACGAGATACACTTCTAGTCTTGGGGGATTTCAATGCATCGACTGGAACTGATAGGGATGGTTATGAGGTGTGTGTTGGTCCCCATGGGTCAGGAACTATGAACCAGAATAGCACTAAGTTCCTTGACTTTGCAAGAAGTCATGGACTTAGGGTGGCTGGTTCATGGTTTCAGCGCCCGCAAGCTCATCGCTGGACTTGGTATTCCAACGCTGGCGGTGTGGCAAAGGAGATTGACCATGTCCTCATTGACGGTCGTTGGAGGATGATCCAGAACTGCAGGGTCTACCGGAGTGCTCAGTTCCTCAATACTGACCACAGGCTTGTTGTAGCAACTCTAAAGCTGCACCTTAAATCCTGGAGAATGGTACCATCCCAGCCTAGGCTGGATGTTGCCAAGCTCAGGGATGAGAGAGTAGCTGAGGAGTTTGCGAACAGGCTGAGTGGACACTTGGGGGTCTGGGTGCTTTGGGGGGTCCTGAAGAGTTGTGGAGCACCTTCAAGACCACCGTCCTTGATGTTGCCGGTGGATGCCTTGGAGTTCACCGCAGGGCAAAGAAGAATTTTGTCTCTCAAGGGACACTGGATACCATTGACCAGAGTCGCAGGGCCAGGCTGAATGGCAGAGCTGAGCTGTTCAGGGAGCTGAGGCGTAAAACTGTACGTGCACTGAGGGTGGACAAGGAGGCCGATGTGCGAGGAATCTGTGAGGGGTAGAGCATCACCTGTGGACAGGTGATTCTCGTCCCGCTTACAGGGGGAATTCGCACGTACGTTCATCCAAGCCCATCCCTCGGAGCACTGCAGTTCGAGCAGAGAGTGGTAGGCTCTTGACAGAGGAGTCTGAAGTGAAGGCCCGCTGGGCCGGTTACTTTGAGCGGTTGTACCAGGCTGATCCCCCAGCTGTCGAGTTGGACGTCAAGGGTGTTACAATCCCTGTTGCTGACCCTCGAATCAACTGTGGTCCACCATCGCTTGTGGAAACACGGGCTGCGGTGAACCAGTTGAAACGGGGCAAAGCTGCAGGGATCTGTGGCATCCATGCTGAACTTCTCAAGGCTGGTGGAAATGCTGCACTCGCGTCGTTGCATGCAGTTTTGTGCTCTGCCTGGAACACAGGCATCATCCCAACTGACTGGAAGAGGGGCCTTGTTGTCCCTCTCTGGAAAGGAAGGGTGATCGCCAAGACTGCAACAACTACCGAGGGGTGACGCTGCTCTCAGTGCCGGGCAAGGTCTTTGCTCGGATAATTCTTGATAGGGTTCGCCACCATCTGCTTGAGCACCAGCGTCCAGAGCAGTCAGGCTTTACACCAAAGAGGTCAACGATTGACCGTATCCTTGCTCTTCGTGTCCTCACTGAACGCAGACGAGAGTTTCGGCAGGGGCTGCTTGCAGCCTATGTTGATCTCTGTAAAGCGTTCGATTCAGTGAATCGGGATGTCCTCTGGAGGATTCTTGGTCTTCGTGGGGTGCCACCGAAACTGATCGATCTGATGTCTGAACTCTACTCTGGTACTGAGAGTGCTGTGAAGTGTGGTGGTACCGCCTCTGACTTATTTCCAGTTGTTACTGGAGTTCGTCAGGGATGTGTACTTGCCCCCACACTTTTCAGCACTTGTATGGACTGGATTTTGGGAGGATGTCGGAGAGATCAAGTTGCGGTGCATCGTTTGGCAATGTCAAGATCTCGGACCTTGATTTTGCAGATGATGCAGTCATCTTTGCGGAGACTTTAGACATCCTCTTGGGGGCCCTCGAGGTGCTGAATGAGGAGTCGGAGCCGTTGGGATTACGGATTTCTTGGGTCAAAACAAAGATCCAGGCTTTCGGTGACATCTTGGATGCTGCTGTCCTGTCTGTGTCTGTTTGTGGTGAGGATGTTGAGGTCGTGGATAGATTCACTTACCTTGGCAGTGATATTCATGTCTCCGCAGGACGTGTGCCGGAGGTCAATGGGCGTCTGGGTCGGGCCTGGGGAGTCATGGATTCACTGGATCATGGGGTGTGGCGCTGCCGGTACCTGTGCGGGAGGACGAAAGTCCGAGTCTTCAGGTCCTTGGTACTTCCAGTCTTGCTCTATGGGTGCGAGACTTGGACTTTGACCAAGGATCTGAGACGGAGACTTAATTCCTTTGGTACCAGGTCTCTTCGGAGAATCCTTGGCTATCGCTGGTCGGATTTTGTGTCCAACGAGCGGTTGCTGAGAGAGACTCGGATGAGATTTGTTACCTGCATAGTCCGTGAGCGTCAGCTGCGGCTGTATGGACATGTGGCTCGTTTTCCTGACGCTGATCCTGCTCACCAGATTCTCTCAGCGAGGGAGTCTCATGACTGGAGGAGGCCAGTGGGCCGACCACGTGCCTCATGGTTGCAGCAGGTTGACCATCATCTCAAGGAGATGGGGATGGGCCTGGCATCTGCCTGGGGGATGGCCAGACGGAGGCCCCTGGAGTACCGGCGGAAAGTGGACGCAGCGACGCGCTGTTCTGGCACATGCTCCCATACCTGACCTGACCATATCCCTGTGTCGTAAGAGGCGACCAGGGTTGCGTCAGGAAGGGCATCCGGCGTAAAACATGTGCCAAATCACTATGCAGATCATACGGATGATCCGCTGTGGCGACCCCTATCGGGAGCAGCCGAAAGAAGAAGAAGAAGATATATATATATATATATATATATATATATATATATATATATATATATATATATATATATATATATATATATAATGTTATGACTCTGGAACCCATCGCACACAACAGCCAGAGTCCTTATAGATCAGTTATATCGGTAAGTATGTGTTTCCAGTTAGGGTCCCGTCCTTTGTTTAATGGGTAATTAAGTGTACGTGCGCTGCGAAGTTGTTTTATCGTCAGGTCTTTAAATCTTAAGATCCGACAAACCAACCACCCTGCCATTCCCATTCACAACTCCTCCACTGAACTCTCGCTTTACCAGGCGCCCCTTGCTGTTCAGTTGGAGTTTTCACAGCGCGTCAACACACCTGATCCCTGTCCAATCAGGAGTGAACAGCGTGTCAACACACCTGATCCCTGTCCAATCAGGAGTGAACAGCGTGTCAACACACCTGATCCCTGTCCCATCAGGAGCGAACAGCATGTCAACACACCTGATCCCTGTCCAACCAAGCGTGCACAGAGCGTCTGGCACCAAGGCTCCGCCCCTCTCAGGGAGTGGATAAAAAGACCAGGCTCCCTTTGGTGTTCGTGTTGGCATCAGAACCTGAGGAGAAGCACTTGCTCCGCCTGCCTCACCACCTCCTCGCTTGTTTTTGCCGTCCGGATCGTGCAGGCATCTGCCGCTCCACTTCTGGTGCCTTCGTCCTTGACGCTACATGAAAGCTGCGGGTTTGAGTCTCGCCAATGAGCCAGATCGTCAAAGACCGCACGAGGCGGGCAGATCCAAGCACAGGCTCTGGCCCCAAGCTCACCTTTCCTCGAGCTGGAAGCCTTCAATAAAGACCCGACGGGGTCCGTTTCTTTTGGGTGTGTGTCTATGTGTGGGCCCAGTCTCTTAACCAGAATTGCTAAGTGGTTTTGCTCACTGTATATTGCCTGCCTGATATTCGGATAAGTCTGCCCTTACGTGCTCCCCCTCCCCCGATTATTATTGTAATAAATTTCCCTATTGTTGAATGTCCCAGCTGGTTCCATGTCATTCCCCTTATTGGCTTAGCACGGTGCGTGTTGAGAAATAGCGAGGCAGTAAATTGTTCATTTGGACCGACAGGCCTTGGTAACCTCCTTCCTGGTTACACACGGTTCGGGCACGGTAACGGCTCGTCCCGCTCGAGGTCTGTCGAGGGTGTGAATTCCCCGGTAGCTTTGCCGCGTGGGTAATTAGGTATATTGAAGTTTGCCAATTAACCCTACCCCACGTGGCCGAATTATTGGTGATTCATGGTCCTGTAAGGGGCCCGTGCCTTTCGGACTTATCCGAGGGTCACGACCGAAATTCCGGTGTGTTCAGTGGAGTGGACTCGACTGCTCCCTCTCACGGTCTTGCTCGCCACAGATATCCGGCCCTGCAACAATATATATATATATATATATATATATATATATATATATATATATATATATATATATATACATATATATATATATATATATATATATATATATATATATATATATATATATATATATATATATATATATATATATTGTTGGGGAAATGGGCCCTTAGGCCTTAGTTATTCTATAACTTGGTTTACGCAGTTCTTCAGCTAAAATGTAGGGTCGGTAGGTTGAAATATAAATATAAATATAATTTCAATTTTTAGAAATCATATATTTTTCTGATTTTTTTCGGATGTTCCATCGAAAAGACAAGGGTAGGTGGGGGGAAATAAATATAAATTCCGGACCAGGAGGATTTAAGAAAACATTGAAGATGGATGACCATTCAAATGAAGGATGACCATGTTCATTGTGTCATCTGATGTCAAAAACAATAAAGAAGGATTAAAACTTGTTTTTACAATATTGTCTCGCATGTTTTCCTTATAGAAACCTGTTGGATCATCAAACAAATGGAAACAATGCTGAGAAAATTACTGTCCAAGTTGTAGATGTGTGCATGCACACCAGTGCATAGTGCTGGATATGATTAATAAAAAGTGTCTACTCAGAGTCAACACGCTCAAAACGGTCAATCAGAGCCATAACCAGCTCTTACTTTTCAGCGGGCATCTGATCGTACCGTCTCCCCATCCCCATGAGCACATCAAAGGCTGATTTCTGGTCCGTTGAAGGCTGGATATCAGCATCTCGCAGGGAAACTTTGACGTACTTGGCACCAAAATCTTTCAATATGAACAGCGGTGTACAACTTTCGACGGAAACAAAATCGGCACGATCGAGAGTAGCCTGCGAATCATCCCTGCTGCTGCACTGAATTGATGCAATAGTTCGGCCAGAATATTCGTCATCAAGATGTTGCGTGATTAAATCACCAATACAGTCACTCAAATTTATACTGCTGACATACTTCTTAACAATCACTTTCGCCTCAGAAACCAGTCAATCTGAACCACACTGGCCACTGCTCAGACGCCATGACCGAAGACTACTGCGCAGTTTGGTTAAGGCGACTTGGCATTTTGGTGTGCGTGCGCGAAATTATATTTTGAAAATAAATGCCGACGTTTACATTTGGGGTTTTGAAACTTTTGCACCTTCGGTGGAAAATTTACAAATATAAAAGGCTAAAAATATGTTTTATATTTATATTTCCTTTCGGCAAATATACCGTCGACAGATCTGTAAACCAAGTTATAAAATAACTGAGGCCCTTATGGGTTATTAAATATTGGATTAGCCCAGATCCCCCCTTAAATGCATGTTTAGCCAGGTTGTTTGGTAATCGGACGTTATATGTGTGTCGGGAGTGTAGCAGGCTGTCCAGTGTTCATACAGTGGTGGTGTACCGAGAGGCGCCTTGAGTCTTTTTCCTTCCCCCCTTCTGGCCAGCCCCCGCCCAGCTCTCTGAGAGAGTCAGACAACGAGACGTGTCAGCAACCCATTGGCGGAGAGCGGCTGCAAACTCGAAGGATGGACCAATCACGTGTCCCCGGGGGAGTGTCCAGAAAAAGCGAGCCCCAAGAAGGCAAGGGAGAAACTGCTTGCATCGAGTCTGTGATCTGCTGTATGAGGAGAGGAACTGCATGAGGTCTGTCTGCGATCTACTTCGTGAAAAAGGCCCGCCCCAAAAGGCAAGAGGAACTGCATGAGGTCCGTCTGTGATCTGCTTCGTGAGAAAGGCCGGCCCCGAAAGGCAAAAGAAGGAACTGGCTGCTTTGTGAAGTCTGCGTTCTGCTTCATGAGGAGTGGTTTGGTCGGCTGTTCCTCCTCGGTTATGAATCCAGCCTGAGTTCATCCACAGGTTCATCCTGAGTCCAGTCATGGAGCCTCTGACTGTCCTGACTCCCTGCATGGCTCGACACGTCTGTCATCCCATCGATCCGCCTGCGGAGCCCAACACCGGGATTTTCCTAGTCTGGTGTACGGGCCAGGCCTGGATTCGCATACTGGACCTTGTGAGAAACCAGCTGGAACACACCATAGATCTTTCTCTCCTGTGCCGTCGACCTTACGGGAGCTGAACGCGTCGAGGCTGGTGCGTGAGCGGTGCGACAAAAGGAGGCCGTCGCCACCATCTAGCCATGTGGCATGCGTGAGCGATGCCGAGAGGAGTACGAGCGCCATCTTGCCACGCTGCATGCTCGAGCTTGGGCACTCGAATCCGACAACATCGGCTTGTTACGAGCCGCATTCGTGCCTTCAACACTTTTCCTCTTGTCCATGAGGCGTCATGGACTCCGTGTCTTGTATACATGTTGTCTGCATCTTGACTGCATGTTGTCCAGGCCTAAGGCTTATTTCGCTAGGACTCCCTTCGAAACCTGTATCTGTAGCTCCCTCGTTAAGAGCGGGTTATAGATTAATTACAGCGTTCGTGAATGCTTTGCTTGTGTTGTGTTTCCTCGATGTGTCCCCAATAAATCTGGCTGAGTTATGCGAGATTTTCCGCCTTGAATTTATTTGTGCCGCGCCAAGGAACAATCCACTCGATTTGTATATAAAACCAAAACGGGCTACGGACTGGCAGACTTCACCCGGTCTCTGATCAAACCCAGTCTGTAGCCGGGGTCTATATCCCCATCTGGCAAGGCCCAGGTGTACGTTGGTATCGTGATCTGAGGCACGTGGTCCGAGACCTGTGGCGAACTAGCCGGCGTTATAACCCCTGAGACGGCGGTGCTGTTACGTGCCACCGAATCCTCAACATTTGGTGTCCGGAGTGGGGTGCGAATCTCTCCGTCGCTGATCCTCAACACTGGTGTTCAGGAGTCGAATGAGAATCCCTCCACCTCCATAAATTTGCAGGACACCGATTCAACAACATCTGGTGTCGTTCGCACCCCGAACATTGGTTACGAGAGGCGCGGAAAAAAAAAAAACGTTGCTCGCAAATTCCAAATTAGGTTTGATTTTATTTTGAGCGGATTGGGTGTAAAACTTCGAAATTATGAAGAAAGATGGAGTCGCAAAATGGCGGCGCGGCTCCACCTCAGCGCGACATGAAGCGGGAGAGGGTTACTATGAATAGCACAACGAACCACACAGCACGAAGAAAGCGCTCCCGCCCACCGGTTCAAACCACGTGGTCACAGCATGTATCATGGCAAACAAAGCAGGACGACAACGCCTACATTGACGAGCTTCATGCATGATTGGCGGATACCTTGGAGCAGAAGAGGTGTGATGGGAATTATATTGAGGAGTTACAAATTAAATTGGACGAGGCATCATGGCACGCAGACGAGGTTCAGAAAAATTACGTGCACGGGGAATCGCACCAATTGGCCGATGCACGGGAACGAATTCGGTGGCTGGAAAATGACTTGGCCAACACAGTCGAGGAACTACATGGACAAATGAGGAAAGTAGAGTGGAGCACCCGTAGGTTGGAACAAGAGAAGAGCGAACTGAACAAAAGAATAGAGGAAGAGCAAATTAGTAACTCCAGGGATAGGAAGAACTTGGAGGAAGAATGGAAAATAAAGCTGGAAAAGGAAAAACGGGAACACGATTTGGAATTGAAACAACTGAAGGAAGAGGTAAGATCAGGCAATCAGATAAGAGAATGCCTAGAACAGAAGATAAAAAGAGGAGAGAAATATCTGGAACAACTAAAGGAGTACGGTGAAAGAATGGACGACATGAGGAAGGAAGCATGCAAAAGAGGTGCGGAGATGAGAAAGGAATTAGGGGAAAAAGCTTCTGAGTCACAGAAACACCAAAACGAAGAGAGGGAATTACAAAACGAGCTGAGGATGTTAAGTGAGGAAAGAGAGAGAGAGAACGGAGAATGACACGTTAAGGAACCACACTGTGCAGATTGAACTGTTTGAAGCCAAAGCAAGATTAAAGAATGAGATGGAAGAAAGAGTAGTGAAAGAACAACGAATGAAGCAGGAAAGGGAAATCAATCAATTGAGGGAAACAACGAGATTGGAGAATGAAGAACAAGAGAGACGGTGGGATTGGACACAAAAAGAACATGAACTTGAAATTTACCAACTAAAGAAGAGAGCAAGGTTGCAGTACGCGGAGATGGAAAAACTCCGGAAAGATAACGAAGAACTAAAAAGGCTCAGAGAGGAAGAACGACTCAAATGGAAAGGAAAATGGAGCCAGGAAGTAGAACAGCACAATAATATGGGATGTGTGACATCACGACAGGGAGTAATGTTAGTGGTGCGGAACTTGATTGACATCACTCTTCGGATGAAACAACAATTGGAGCAAACCCTGGTGATGGAGACATTGAGGGAGCATACGGGGTTGTTGACGAATGAAATACATTTTGAGCAGGTCCAGCATGTGGAGCTGACAGCCCCGGAGGAGTGTGGCGAACCGATGATGAGCAACCTGCTGGAGAGAAGCAACTGGACAGAGGTGACTCGGGAACGAAGCAGGTACGAGGGTACATGCATACATGGTGCGGATGATGAGCTTAAGTTAGGAATTGAATTTTATGTTAATGAACAGACTCTGTCCGATGGGGTGCACGTATGCGTGACCCCTGAATGTGTGTGTGGAGTGCCTGTGAATGAATGCTGTGAGGCCACAGTCCAGACTACAGCACCGGTGTGTGCTGCCAAGGCAGAAACGTGTGTGGGAACTCATGTGGCGGTCAAGAATGTAACCCTGGAATGCGAGGCAGTTGGTGAATACGCAGGCAAGGTTGAATGTGTGGAATGTGAACACATTTCCTTGGCATGTGTGGAGCCTGATTTGTGTGGGAGTCCTGAGCGTGGAATGAGTGGTGATGTAGGAAATAGGTTCAATGTGCAAGGGGAAATAGAAATGCCACCAGGACAGAACTTGACACAGGGGACGGAAACCAGAATGGACAGCTCCGCATGGGTTCTTGCAGAGTTGGAGGTGCTGCATCCAGGAGGAGGCTTTAGAAATTGGAATTTAATTTCTCTCTCAGCCTCACAGGAACTTCGGGGTACAGCGCAGATGAGTAGCAAGCGGCAATGGCATGTGTCACATACTCCCTGTACCCATTTTAGAACAGGAAGGGGCCAGTAGCGACACCGCCATTTGTCACTTGGTCTTCAAACCTCTCTGAGGACACGAGGGTTTCGGCTTGCTGAGTGGGGCTTATCTGTCTTCAGGGAGTTAGCGAGAAGATGGGGAGGCCGACCCCCCCGATTGGGGTTTACTTGACTTCCGTGAACCCTGGAGAAGAGGAGGGGGTGAACCACTACCCCAATTGAAACGTGACCCCTTTGAGCCGTGGCGGAAAGGCAGCGGGGTCATGTAATGGGTAATGACGGATTCGTTCTCTCACTCCCCTTCCAATGAGCCAATGAGCCAAAGAAGCAGGCCATATTGGGATGTAAAAATTTTGTTTGAAAATTATATCGAGAGTGATTGCAAATTGAGGGACTGGCAGAAGGGATAAGAGTGGCACAAGTGGATTTGGGTGATTATTTTTAAAAAGTAATAAAAATTAGTGGAGACATCACAGGCAGAGCGTTAAACACACTTGAAGCAAGTGGATGGCAAAGAGTGGCTTGTTTGAGGAAAGACTGAAATTCCTGGTTGGAACCATGCAGAAGTTCCATGGGGCTGGTGAAGAGATTTTGATGTTTTGTTTGAATTTTTGGAAATAAACGATTAGGGCAGTACGGAGGAGGCCAGCGGACGACGGACGTAGTGAGAAATCGATTGGGGTTTGATGAAAAAGTGTAACAGTTAAATTTGATGACCAAGTGGGATCCGAAAGACTGGTGTGTTTTTGTTTTAACATAAAAGTGAAAGGTGTTGGATGGTGTTGTGGACTGGGTGTGTGGCACTGTGGAATGGATGACTAAAGTGCTTGGGGTGAATGGCGTGATTGTGCGAATGAGTAGAGTGCGTGCGGACAATGTACCCTGTCGGTAGGAGTCTCCCAACCAAGTTAGTGTAGGTTCGGGGGACTTGGAGGATTTGACATGGAACCTGGCCGCTGTTCCATCATGCAGACGGACTGCAAGGGGTAGGTGCAGGCCAAGGTATGGTGGTATTAGCTGGGAGTGTGACATGGTATTGGAAGTTGGTGAGTCAGGAAATAGGGCACCAGGGCTTTGGGGGCTCCTGGCAGGTGAAGGCTGTCAGAGGTGCCAGGAGTGCACAGTAGAGTTTAGTGCCAGGAGAGCATAATAGGGTTTAGTGCCAGGAGAGCACAGTTGGTTTTAGTGCTAGGAGAGCACAATGTGGGTGCAAGGAGAGCACAGTATGGGGGCTAGAGAGCCACCCCTTAGTTTGGAGCGCCAGAAGCATGATCAGGTGAACCCCGAGGTCGCTGGGTGTCCCCCACCCCCGATTGGAAGCAGGCAAAGAGACCTTGTAGTCGTCACACTCCCCAGCCAGCGAGTTATGCCTGGCACCACCAAATGAAAAAAGACAAATAAGGGCCTTGCCCAGGTTTAAAAGGATGGAACAGTGTGCCAGGTTGGGAAAAATGGGTCATTAGGATCATTCTAGCCAAAGCAGGGTTTGTTTCATTGTTTAGAGCTAAAAGTAAATGGTTAGATTCGATGAACTCTCCTCCGCACCATTCATGTGTGACACCTGGTACGAGTAATGTTGATGGGAAATTTTGTTAACAAGGGCCAGGCTAGGTCACCCTCTCCAAGTGCCAGAGAGGCTACCAGTGAGTCATGAGCACACACCTACGAAGATAACAGTTGATTAAGAAACCCACCATCCGGTCTGCTAAAAAAGAAAAGAAAAAAAAGGAACTTATTAAGAAGACTATACCAAAACAAGTCCTGCCAAAGCAAGTCAGGCAAGGAAGGTTAAGGGTACACTCCATCTCACCTGATCTGAGGTCATCACACCCACTTGCACCCTCAAGAATGCCTCCAAACTGCATTTGCTTTCCATCGATATCACCGTGCCACCTGCTGTCCAATGCAGGGCTTGTTGCCTGCTTGTTGCCTCGTGAATAGGCCATATGGGCTGAAGCATTTTTGTGGACCAGTAAGGCCAAAGTGCTTTTGTGGGCCATTGCGGCCGAAGATTCATGTCATTATGTGGGCTTAATGGGTCGAAGAACTCTCTGTGAGATTAGGCCACTGGGCCGACTGAACTCACCTGGTGAGAGGCCAATAGGGCCACGAAGTGAGGAGGCCATCAGGGGTGAATAGACAATACTGCCGGGAGGGGGCATGAAGGAACGAACACGTTAGGGAACTTTGAGTCCTTTGAATGTCCTGCTCCTATGCCAATATTGGTGTTAAAAGTAAAATTGAATGCCCTCCCGTTCAAATCCATAATTAGAATGTTAAGTGGTGTGCATGGAGTGTGAATGTGTTTGTTAGATTGGTGACCCAACACACTAGGATAGGGACATGCCAATCTTACTGTGACACTTTCGTTTTTGGAGTTAAGTGCTTCCCATATTGTGGGTGAGAGTAAATGGGAGATTTGTAATGTACGTTAGACAGGGCCATTACCAAATGGAGGCTCGGGAGAGCCTCGGGAGAAAGATGGGGGTAGTGTTGCGGAAATGGGCCCTTAGTGGGTTATTGAATATAGGATTCGCCCAGATCCCCCCTTAAATGCATGTTTAGCCAGGTTGTTTGGTAATCGGACGTTACATGTGTGTCGGGAGTGTAGCAGGCTGTCCAGTGTTCATACAGTGGTGGTGTACCGAGAGGCGCCTTGAGTCTTTTTCCTTCCCCCCTTCTGGCCAGCCCCCGCCCAGCACTCTGAGAGAGTCAGACAACGAGACGTGTCAGCAACCCATTGGCGGAGAGTGGCTGCAAACTCGTAGGATGGACCAATCAAGTGTCCCCGGGGAGTGTCCAGAAAAGGCGAGCCCCAAGAAGGCAAGGGAGAAACTGCTTGCGTCGAGTCTGCGATCTGCTGTATGAGGAGAGGAACTGCATGAGGTCTGTCTGCGATCTGCTTCGTGAGAAAGGCCAGCCCCGAAAGGCAAGAG
Organism: Eptatretus burgeri; assembly: GCF_056783735.1. Taxonomy (NCBI): domain Eukaryota; kingdom Metazoa; phylum Chordata; class Myxini; order Myxiniformes; family Myxinidae; genus Eptatretus; species Eptatretus burgeri. Next base: position 76,717,773 of record NC_140962.1, on the reverse strand, counting down.
GAACTGCATGAGGTCCATCTGGGATCTGCTTCGTGAGAAAGGCCGGTCCCAGAAAGCAAAGGAAGGAACTGGCTGCTTTGTGAAGTCTGCGTTCTCCTTCATGAGGAGTGGTTTGGTCGGCTGTTCCTCCTCGGTTATGGATCCAGCCTGAGGTCATCCACAGGTTCATCCGCAGTCCAGTCACGGAGCCTCTGACTGTCCTGACTCCCTGCACGGCTCGACACGTCTTTCATCCCATTGATCTGCCTGCGGAGCCCAACACCGGGATTGGCTGGGTCTGGTGTACGTGCCAGGCCTGGATTCGCATACTGGACCTTGTGAGAAACCAGCTGGAACACACCATAGATCTTTCTCTCCTGTGCCGTCGACTTTACGGGGGCTGAACGCGCCGAGGCTGGTGCGTGAGCAGTGCGACAAAAGGAGGCCGTCACCTCCATCTAGCCACACGGCATGCATGAGCGATGCCGATAGGAGTATGAGCGCCATCTTGCCACGCTGCATACTCGAGCTTGGGCGCTCGAATCCAACAACATCGGCTTGTCACGAGCCGCATTCGTGCCTTCGACACTTCCTCTCGTCCATGAGGCATCACCAAGTAGTCCATGTCTTGTCTGCATCTTGTCTGCATGTTGTCCAGGTCTAAGGTTTATTTCACTCGGGCTCCCTTCGAAACCCGTATCCGTTGCTCCCGAGTTAAGAGCGGGTTATACATTAATTATAACGTTCGTGAATACTTTGCTTGTGTCGTGTTTCCCCGATGTGTCCCCAATAAATCTGGCTGAGTTATACGAGATTTGCTGCCTTGAATTTATTAGTGCTGCACCGAGGAATAATCCGCTCGATTTGCATATAAAACCAAAACGGGTTACGGACTGGCAGACTTCGCTCGGTCTCATATTAAACCCAGTCTGCAGCCGGGGTCTATATCCCCAACTGGCAAGGCCCAGGTGTAAGTTGGTATCGTGATCTGAGGCACGTGACTTGAGACCTGTGCCGAATTAGCCGGCGTTATAACCCCTGAGACGGCGGTGCTGTTAAGTGCCGCCAAATCCTCAACAATATATATATATATATATATATATATATATATATATATATATATATATATATATATATATATATATATATATTTGAAAGTGTGTCTGTGTGTTTCTCTGTGACCTATGCACACGAAAAGTACTGGACTGATCCTCACCAAACTTCACATGCTGACAAAACATGTACCCGGGAGTGTCGCGATGTAAAAATTGTATTTCCGACTTGTGGTTTCCGAATTATGACATCATCACCTGATTTTGTGACGTTAATTTTTCAAGTTCAGCCGATTGACATGGGGCCAACGCCATATACAATATATCTAACATATGATTTTAAGTTTTTGTTACTTGACGAAATCTACGATTTTGCCAAGTATGTTGGTCGGTTCAGTTTGTGAGTTTGTTTGTTTGTGTGTACGTCTCGCTCTACAGGTCACATTTCAAGTCGGAATGTCATGGAACTTCACCAATGGACTTATTGGCCACCAGAATAGAACACGATAACTTTTGGCATGTCAAGGTCAAAGGTCAAGGTCAGGAAAAATTCCTGAAAATCGCGAAAATCCGTATCTTTTAGCATGGGCCGATTTTCAAAAATTCATGTCTCCGCCAAATCTTAACGGATTCCTTTCAAATTTGAAACACGGACGTAGGAGGGGAGTATCTTTGACTGGATTAAAATTGGTCATATCCATTACAGATTAATGGAGGTCACAGGTATTTTAATTTAATTTTTTTGTTTTTTTGTTTGTTTACCCGAAAAACTATGTTTAACCCCAAAAATACCTATTATCGCTCACTATTCTCGATGGTACGCAATCATGTTGAATTTCGTCAAGTCCTGGCCCTATGGGCCATTTTTTATTTGTCTGTTTACTTGTTTGGCTGCACATGCTAATCTCCTGAAAGGTGAAAGATAGGAGCTAACCACTGAAACAAAAAATGTCGGGATGGGCCCTGGGAAGGTTATAGGCAAGGCCCCTCGGCCGGGGGGGGGGGAAGGGGGTGTGTTTCCCCCTCACCAACCCCCTTAGCCTATGACTGCCATGGCCTAATAGGGAAGTGAAACTGTGCTCACGTCAGACATATGTATAGAAGATTAAATTCATTCAAAAAGAACTCGGGCAGCGCCGGGTGAATTCACCTGGTGTATATACATGTACATATATACATATACACATATATGTAAATATACACATATATATGCATAATATATATATATATATATGTATATATATATATATATATATATATATATATATATATATATATATATGTATATATACTAGCGGTACCCGTGCACATGCACGGGATAGCAGTACAACATATCTGGTAGCAGACGACAGACCGTACATGGGGAATGACAAAAATACGCATTGTGCAAAATGCAAGTGGTACTATGGAACGCCAAGACTTCCCAAACATTGTTGGCATGTCCGCTAAGTGCCACAGCAATTTCATAGGGATCGCGTGACGGTGAGCCGAGTTTTTAGTGTCCAAGCTTGGTATTATAATAGAGATTACATGTAATTATATATATATATATATATATATATATATATATATATATATATATATATATATATATATATATATATAATATTGTTACGAATTTGGGAATTCGATTGCACACAACATTCAGGTTACTTTAGTCAGTTATGTCGATAAGTGTTTGTTCCCTATAAAAAGGGATACTCTGCTTTGTTCGGGCGAGCTTTCAGTAGAGCTTCGGCTTCTGCATTGGCTTGGCTTGGGTTAGGGAGGAGGCTTTTTGAAGGCTTTCTGTTTTGGCCTGGCTTTTTGGAGAGCTTTTTGCTTCGGCATGGCTTTTCAGCAGACCTTCACGTTCTGCTTGGCTCAGTTCGATTTTTGGGCTGTGGCTTGGTTCGTCGAAGAGAGTCTGCTTTGTTCATCGGAAGAGAGTTGAGCTGGTTGCTCGGCTCGGAGTTCTTGGTTCGTGTTGAGAGAGGCTTTGTTCTTCGAAGAGAGTTGTGCTGGTTGCTCGGCTCGGAGTTCTTGGTTCATGTTGTGAGAGGCTTTGTTCATATATATATGCAGTCCATACATATAAATATATATGCAAAGAATTAGAAAGGATAACAATAGTGAGTGAAAAAAAGATAGAGTTTGAGAAGATTGATTGCGTGTTGTGCCTGACGGCAGGTTCTTGGCCGCTTGGCAAGGGTCATGCTGGGTGGTTTGCCATTACCTTCCCAGCAATTAATCAGGGCACAAATTTTTAATTTCGCTGGGATGCTGGTGATAGCTTGCTTCTGCTTCACGAAGGATACTGTGGAGTTTTTAACGTCCACCAACTAATGATCCAATGTGCCTTCACAGGAGATTTACAGGAATCTTTTTTTTTAACCTCAGCTGACAAAGTCGCCAGAGGCATTAAGTTTTTGTCTTGGCCGTCTGTCCGTCCATGCTAATTTTTTTTTCTGTAACCACATTCGAATGACACTAAATTTTCACCACAGGTACGAATACTCGTGTGGAATGTTTCAATGATGATTGTGACGTCATAGGTCATGTAGAGTGGCAGCCATACTTGAAAAATTGAAAAACTTTCGACCTCTGTACCTTTGAAACTGCTCCATGGAAAAAATTGAAACTTGGCACATTGATGTGATAAAAAAATTGATGTCATAATTACATTCTTAGAATGCTTTATCTGATCAAAATGAATATTTTGAGGGTCTTTTTGGGCTAAATAGTATGTGGTGGGGGGGGGGATTGATGGGTCAGTCCTATCACCTTGGCTCAGTGACATCAGTCACGTGTTTTGGCAGCCATATTGTTTTTTACCATAAAAGCCTTCATAAATCTTCTTCTCCGAAATGGCTGAACAGATCAAGGCAAACTTTACAGTTATGATCGCCTATCCATGAGGAACAAAAAGTTCTCCACTTATGATATCATAGGTCACATGGTTTGGCAGCTCTGACTTTTTTTCAAAGAGTAAACCTTTAAAAAAACCTCCCACAGAACAGCTTGACAGATCGAGGGGAAACTTCACCCCCATGTTCCCCAAGCATTGGGGACACCAGAGTATTCACAAATAATTACTCGGTCACATGTCCTTGCAGCCATATTGGATTGAATGAAAATCTTTTTAAAATCCTTTCCGTTGAACCGCTTCACCAATCGATGTAAAGCTTCACAATTAGGAGGTAGTAGTGATGGGGAATATATGTCTTAAATTTCAACCTGATCGGACCCATGGTCTGGCAGACAGAATTATTTAATATTTTGAATCAAACTTTGTACAAGTGTGTATCGTGATGTAATAATGTTGGCAGAGGCATATCCGTCGACGTCACAACGTCAAAGAGTGCCATTCTAGTTTTGTATACAGTCAAGGCTCGTGGAAGAGCTAGTACATTCAACGGACACATGGGGGTGGACAAAATGGATGCAGAAGCAAACTCTCGGGAAGGAAAAAGCTTGAAATTTGGAAGGAGGTAGGCTTGGGAGAAGCGGTGTTCAACAGGGGTAGAAAATATCATGGTTTTCGATGGAAGTTACCTGAGATGGTGTTCAACTGCTGTCTTGAAGTCTTGGAGGGAAGAGTGAGATTGAAGAGAATATGAAAGTTGGTTTCACAGGTGGGGGAAAAAAAAGAGGAATGAATAAGTGGGGTGAGCAGTGATTCTGGATTTTGGGAGTTCCACCAGAAGGGTGTTGATGGTGGACAGAGAAAGAGTGCCCACTTTTTCTCTGTTCACCATGTGCCCTGCACAAACCTGGGGAGGGGAGGGGGGGAGAGGAGAAGGACAAAGCATGAAATTGTTACAGTATATTTGATATTGGTGGAAGCAGAGGCAAATTAAGATTTTTTTTGGAGCCCTGGGCACAAAAAATATTTAGGCCCAAAACGCCCCCCCAAAAAAGAGGACTCCAAATTATTTTCACACTCGCTTAGCCAATGTTGCTTTCGACTCGACTGCAAAAAATCTGGAGGAATTTCCATATTTCATTACCATTTTCTCCCCTTGGAAAAAAAAAATTGCCATGTTAAGGTGTTCCATTATCAGGCAGCTTGCTCTTGCTTCCCAAGCCAGCCGTTCCTTATCAACGGTTTCATTGGAGTGATTAAACCACATGGCAAGTGCTCATCAAGCTGATTGGTGATGTAAGAGACCCCAGCACTTGTGGAAGTGTGTTCAGTTACCAATTTTTTTTTGTACACATAGACGAGGCTCATGGAAGAGCTAAATATTTATTGGAGACTGCTCACCAAGTTGCTTAAGCACTCGAGTAAGCAGTCCAACAAAACCGTTTATAAGGAACGACTGGCTTGGCAAGTGATAGCAAGCTCATTGGTCATTGTACACACCTTAGTACATGTGCGAGACCGAAGACCCTTTTCTGGTTCTGCTGCTTGTGTTCTCGAATTTGTTTCTCACTTGGAAGTTGTGGGTTACGATGTGTAAATAAAGGTGGATAAAGTCTGATTTCATGCAATTTAATTCCAGCCTCTAAGGCAATAAAAGGTGAAAATTGTGAAAGAGTGTGTAGACTTTCTACAGGCACTGTACTCCACCAACTGGGAAAACGATAAAAGAGCAGGGAGATATTAAACAAACAAAAAAAAAAAGAGTTGGACAGATTGGGAGTAGACAAAGAAGGCTCATTGGAATGGCTAAAAAGAGGTCCACTCAATTAGGATGAAAAACGAATCATTATAAATGCCCAAGACCAAGGACACTGTCCCAATAGCTTTAAGAAAATGACAGAGGACTGAGTCAATCGGACAGGTGTAGGTTCTGCAAGGTAGAAACAGAAAGTACAAGCCACTTCCAATCGGGATATGAAAAAGCTCACGTCAGAACAGCCGTACACACATAGGCACAGCAAAGTATGTACAATAATCCACTGGCATGTCTGCAAAAGCCTCAATATCCCAGTTCCAGAAAATTCATGGAAACATGGACCAAAATCAATCGTTGAAAAGAAGTAAGTAATTAATGCTCACGTACGACCTGATGATCCCATCGAGCATGAACATAGAAAACAAAGCATTGCGACCGGATATAGTACTGGGCTGCAAAAAAGAAAATACGGCATTGGTAAATGAGGTGTCAGTACCCAGTGATTTTGGCCAAATACCACAATCGCAAAAATGAAGTGAAAAGATCCTGGAAGCTGAAGAGTGCCAAAATTGGAGCAATGGGAATAATAAAAAAAGAACCTTACAGAGATTTAAAAACCATATCACGACAAAGAAACTAAAGTTGGAAGCTGTCCGGGGCTCAGTGACGATCCTAAAAAGAGCCCTCAGAAAAAAAAAACTTTTAGAACAAGAAAACTTCCCAACTTGGTCCATGAATCATAATCCCTTAATGAAACAGAGGTGGATACTGAGAGACTTGGGAGGGTTCTGTTCCAACTTCTGAAACTCACATATGGAGATAACAACCAATGACACACACACACACACCTCACTCTTTGTTACCTATTGGGATCCTGTCATTTAACTAAATTTAGTTTGGATTATGATCTAATAACGAAACCGTAACAATGACAATCACAAAAAGTTTTGGTTTTTTTTACCATTCAAACAAGCTTCTTGGTCTAAGTCTATATAAATAACAGACTGTATCTCCAGTTGTGTTGATAAAGATTATTATTTTATTGTGCTATTTTAAAGAAATCTTCCTGAATGCCAAGATTGTGATCATGGCGTATTGCTGGTCCTCGTTCAAGGATTGTTTGAGCTTGAGTCTGGAATTGCCAGACAGAGGGCGCTCCAGCGTGGCGCTTTCCTTGCTGTAAAGAGTTGCGTCATGTGTAGTGCAGCCCGGCAAAATGATATCATCGATGCTCTCACATCCCCATTTCATTATCTCCATTTTCCCTGGATTTGGGTGAATGGGCAGGAAAATGGAGCCATCTTGTACACAGATATATACAAAAGCCTGGAAAATTGAGTTGCTGAGATGCACACAGTACATGGTCGCCATCATTTCTGAATACATCAGTTTGTCAATTTTCACTAAATAATTACATAAAATCAGAATGATGTGCTCCCTCGGTCTTGCTTCCACCTGCATTATGCAGTGAATTGACTGTGCAGATAAATACGATTTAAATAGAAAAACCACCTCGATCAGATGTCGATCTTCATCAAAATCCCGTTAACAAGGTTGCTGATGGTATTGTAACGAAGGTCGACATCTGAAAACGAGCACCGTATCAAGTTAAAGTTATCATAGGATTGTATACATCATACGTAAACAAGGGTTATGGTCCAAACTGAGAAAAGGAAATGTCAGAAAAAGACGAGGAGTGAAAAGTACGTAGTCGAAAGAACAGAGGGTGTGGGTATGGGTTAGGAAGGAGGGAGAAAAGGTAAATAAAGATGGGAGAGGATAAGTGATGAGAAAGGGAAGGAAGTACAGTATGGTGGGAATAAGGGACATGGGGTGAAAATTATTAATGAAAAATGAAAACATTTTTCTGCACCTAATCTGATGATGGTCCTAAATTTAAACTAGAACGGCTCTTGGTCGAGCGCATACCTCCACCAGGCTGAACAGTTCACGGTTCATAATTGTATCCCACCGATAGGCCGGATCTACATCTGTACCTGAACCGAAATCGAATCGGCTAGTTTTTGTCATCTACCCTACTCATGCACCGAGTTTTGATCCGTCCATAACTTTTTGAGATATCCTGCTCTATATCGTTTTTGACTATCTCTCAATGGTGAAGAATCGCCTGTAATATTTTAAAACTCTCGTATCCAGATCCAGATGTCCACCAAATTCGAATCAATTCATCCTTGTCACACCCCCAAGCTGTCCACCAAGTTTCATCTGAATCCATGCACAACTTTGTGAGATATCGTGCTCACAGACAGACACGGGTGAAAACATACATCTGGTCTACCTTCGGTGGTCGAGAGGTAATCATGCCAAGGCAGTGGCACATTCATCATTTATTCTCCTCCATCAGTCAAAAGTAAAGTTCTCTCTTTTACAAGGAAGTATCATTGGGATCTTATGGCTAATGTAAACATAATGTGTAGATTGCATTTAAGGCATTTCTTATAGCTTAAGGGGATTGGAGGCATCATTTTCTATCATACTCAAGTATAATGAAGTCTTTGACGACTCTGTCCCTAAACCCTCCTCTTTTAAGCCTCATATATGCCCAGTTCTCTTCCATTCCACCCTCATCCTTCTATTTCCTCCAAATCTTCTTTCACTAACTGTATATTTAAAGCTTAGGCTCGTGACAAAATAGTCACTTCTTATTTGCAACTCGTCTCTGAGCTGTCAAGCCAGGGTTTGAATCTCCACCCAGGTATAAACTGTCTTCCTGGAGTTTAGTTATAACTCCGGGGCGAGGCATCCATGGATGTGCCATCAATTAGAGTATTAGACGGACGTTGAAGTTGGTGACCCCTCTGCCACCATTAGATGGTGGACTTTGAAGATCGCACGTTGTCTTTCACAAAAAGTAGTTGAGTTATCAGCAGCACCCTGGCCCAATTCAAAATTCCTGCCATGTTCAGTTGAATGTCAGGCTTGGCCAGCGGTTCGTGAAAGACTTGGCCATAAGCTTCACATCTGACAAGGTAATGATGGGGATAATTAGTGCCATTAAAGAAGGAGTCAATTCAGAGCCCCGACGTAACTTCGATCAGATTTAGCTAACATAGTCCAAAACATTATAATTTGATATCCACCATAGCACAATGTGCACACGTTATTTGTGGAATTACAAGGTGCACAAACAACTGATTCGTCCCCTTGTCTATTCTGTGTTTGATATTGAAAAGAGACTTGAGCAATGCCTTTTATGGTAAGTCTTTCTGTAAAAGGTAATTGGTTTGCAGTTCAGCGTGCTGGTGCTGGGCACCTATTTTTAAATGTAGATCGTATTCTGGAAGCCACATTGCATTGGCTTCTATTTCAATAAATATACCATCTTTATGAAAATTGACTTCTTCCAATGTTGTTGGTGTTGTTTCGTAGGAAGCCTGTGGCTGCTGGTTGCATCATTTTCTGGAAGCATGACTGTGCTACTGATGCTGTGCCCCTGTTACCAGTAAACTAGTACTCATTTTGTCGACTTCGGAAGGATGACAGGCCGAGTCAACTCACTTGGTGTTGTTTTAACAGCACGACAGGGGCTCATACTCAAGACCCTAAGATCTTAAGCCAGCCACCTGAACCGTAAAGCCAACACCAGGCTTACTTCTTCCAAGTAAAGGTCCCCTGACATGCAAAAGTACTGAAATTTCATTTATACATGTCCAAAAGGAGTTTTTCATTGTGATTTCAGATCTGACAATTTTTTTTTCACAATACTCATTCTGCAAAATGTAAAATTAAAAAAAACAAATCTCTTCGGGAACGCCCCTAAAAATTCTCCTGAAAGGGGCGTAACCCACGTGACTTCACGTACAGGATTACAAAGGCTGCACGTTAATTACTCGGGTTAGTGGTCTACGTGATTCTATTGGCTTGCTGTGTGTTTCCACATTTGATTGGTCGACTCAATCGCTTCGTTCATTTCTGCTTTAAAAAAAATTTGAACATTTGTTTTTGAATAATGGATGACATGGACTTTCACTTGTCTGGTAACGACAGTGAGTGTGAGAGAAATGAAGGATTTGGGTCTGAATCAGATGGAGAATTGTCGGATAACGTTGTCGCGGGAGGTGAAGTTCAGCCAGCTTGAAATGAAATACGGCATTAAGCTTAGCACTTCGAGCCCGAAGCAGGACAAGCAGAGGAAAATGGCAATGAAATTCCCGGAGTTCATGATGATCGGGAGGACATCGAAGGAAGACTCGGAAATAACAACTGGTTAGACTAAATCCTATTTGTAATTCAATAATGTAAATTCGACTTGCATACTTCTCGATATAAGAAATATTTTAGTGAGGTGGCGTGAACAGCGCAGCGCAGCGGACATGTTGCTCCGCGGCGAATTAATCGCAAACAAGGCCGGCGCATGTCATCGGCCGTATCTCTCCGCGCATAAAACGAAGCAATCTCGCTGTCCGGATACGATGAAAACTTGTGTGCAGAACACACCTTGTGACACAATTGTCTTGAGTAGTCCGATAAATCTGACGTTCTGTTGCATTTTTATTTATTTTATTCCTACTGTCGTCATGTAGCGCCAGTAGAAAACAATGAAAAAAAAGAGAATAATAAATAAAAGTTACAGCACGTCAGATTTATCGGCCTAGTCGGACGGACGACGCAATTATCGGCCTAGTCGGACGGACGACGGATTTATCGGCCTAGTCAGACGGAGGACGGATTTATCGGACTAGTCAGACGGACGACGGATTTATCGGACTAGTCGGATGGACGAAGGATTTATCTGACTAGTCAAGACCAGTGTTTTTCAACCGGGGTTCTCCGGAACCCTAGGGTTCCGCAAAAGGTCGCTCGGGGTTCCGCGAGAAACAGTAGTAAATATGCTCATGTATTTTTGAGTAGTTTTTGTTTGATTTAATATTCGTAATTTTACGATACACGTACGGCATATTGTTGGAAACTCCTTGGTTATTATAATAGAGGCTTCAACCTCTTATATTATTTACAATTATAACAACCATAGGGAATGTATTTGATGATGTCTATATGGCGCCAGTTTGAAACCGCCCTCACTGGTTAAGCATGAGTCACATTTGCTCTATGGCGAGGATACGGCGGCCGTAACCCCCCTGAATTGACAAACGTGCGGCGGCCGCAGAGTTTCTGAGGTGGCCTCAGGGTGGCCCTACGCCGTATGGCTATCTTTTACAGGCCGTAGGGGCCTCTGTGGAATTATAGCGCGGTGTTATAACTTTTTTCATTTCTAGGTTGACCGTAGCCATGATGTACGTAGATGTGTTCCACGCCGACCATACGTAGGGTGTACGGTGGGCTTGCGTTATTCGTGCGGCTGCCGTCGTCTCTTATCAATGAAAAATGAATTTTGCCAACCCTCAAAAAATCACGGCGGCCGCACTATTTCCACGGACGCCGTAGGGTAGTCCTAAGTCATCCCTGTGTTCAACGTACGGTGGCCTTCCGTTCTGTGTGACTACCTGCGGGCAACGCACGGGGCCCCAACGCCCGCCGTGCGTCCGACGTACGGCCTCCGTGGCAGTCTGCGTCGACCGTGCGTTCACCGTGCGCCACCGCGAGAGATCGGAGTATCGGCGTTTGCCACCAGTGTTGGGCACAAAAGCGATAATCCGATAACAGATAATTATCGAAGTTTACTTTTTTATCAGACTATTATCGGAAGTTAACTTCCATTTATCGTTATCGGACCAGTTAACTTCCGCTGACTCGATTTTTTAGTCCCATTAATGTCCGTTAATTTTTTGTCCGATAACATTTTAATCGTTTCCGGGTCGCATTTCGCCGAACTAATTAATTACACTGAACAACAAATTTCAAAAATTTTTTTTTACTGGAGATGTGTAAAGTGATTTAGACTAATTTGGGTACGCTGATTTCAAAAATCATAACCGTTTTGCTGTATCACGTCAGGATTTTCAGGAACAGAAATATTCCCATTGCCTAGAAGTCAGGATTTCAATGAAATTTACATATGTCTTTAACATGTCTATTTCGTACAATTGTTGTTAACTTGTGTTATATTTCTTTCTTTCAGATAAAGATGAGTAGGCGTTCCTGTACCAATCATCCTGACAACTTCTGTTATGTCTGTGGTCGGTATACCAAAAAAGATCAACAGCGAAGTATATCTACAGCAGTGAAAATGAAGGCCGCCTACTTTCACTACTTCGGGTGTAAGGTGGGGGACCAAGAACAGAGCTGGGCACCACACATCTGCTGCACAAGCTGTCACACAACCTTGACTCAGTGGTTGGTGGGCAAGCGCGCGAGCATGCCATTTGCGGTGCCCATGATATGGCGTGAGCCGCAGAATCATCATGATGATTGTTATTTCTGCTGCACAAGCATCGCCGGCTTCAACAAGAAGAATAAAGGTCACATCAAGTACGCTGACTGCGTCTCTGCTCGTAAACCTGTGCCTCATGATGACGAGAACCCCGTTCCAACACCTCCAGCTGATCAGAACATAGCTGTAAGCAGTGGTGAAGAGGATGGTGATGATGAACCTTTTGAACCCGACACTCAAGAATCACACCTTCTGAACCAGGGAGACTTAAATGATCTTGTAAGAGATCTCTCGCTGTCAAAGGCGAAGGCAGAGCTGCTTGGATCAAGGCTGCAGCAGTGGAATCTACTTGAACCTAACACCAAGATATCCTTGTTCAGAGCACGTCACAGAGACATGGCTGAGTTCTTTGAGATGGAAGACACGATGACATTCTGCAGTGACATCAACGGTCTGTTGAAAGAACTTGGGTGTGATCACGATCCTGCAGACTGGCGCCTCTTCATCGACTCAGGGAAGAACAGCTTGAAGGCTGTTTTGCTCCACAATGGCAACGAGAAACCATCAGTCCCACTGGCTCACGCGTTCGGCATGACAGAGACCTATGAGACTATGCGGCAGCTGCTTGATTCCATCAAGTACAATGACTTCAACTGGCACATCTGCGGAGACTTGAAAGTGGTGGCGCTGTTGTTAGGGCTGCAGTCAGGCTACACGAAATACATGTGCTTCCTTTGTCTCTGGGATAGCAGAGACGACAAGAATCACTGGACGAAGAAAGATTGGGAAGAGCGAAAAGAGCATATACCTGGTCGACACAACGTGAAGCATGTCGCCCTTGTCGACCCAGCCAAGGTTTTCCTTCCACCACTCCACATAAAGCTCAGCTTGATGAAAAGTTTTGTACGGGCAATGGATCTGAATGGGCGTGGGTTTTTATACCTCAAGGAAAAGTTTGGCAACACCTTGTCGGAGGCCAAGATCAAGGCTGGTGTCTTTGTTGGACCGCAAATCCGACAGATTATGAAGGACGAAACTTTTCCGACAACTCTAAACCCCAAAGAGCTGGCAGCGTGGAGGAGCTTCAAAGCTGTGACGGACAACTTCTTGGGGAACGAGCGCGCGGACAACTATGAAGAAATAGTGCAGCAGCTGCTGGAGTCCTTCAGGAAACTTGGCTCCAGGATGTCCCTGAAAATCCATTTCCTACACCAGCACCTGAACTTCTTCCCTGACAACTTGGGAGCAGTCTCGGACGAGCATGGCGAGCGATTCCACCAAGAGATTTCACTCATGGAGACGCGTTACCAAGGGCGGCACAACCCGAACATGATGGGCGATTTCTGCTGGTTCCTGCATCGTGAAACTGACACAGAGCAGCACAAATGCAAAGCCAAATGCCTAAAGCATTTTTAATTACATTCTAGTGGAGTTTTTCTGTAATTTCTATAATTTTGAAGCATTCATGATGAAATAAATGAATAAATGAATTTTTGTAAATTTCATTGAAATCCTGACTTCTAGGCAATGGGAATATTTCTGTTACTGAAAATCCTGACGTGATACAGCAAAACGGTTATGATTTTTGAAATCAGCGTACCCAAATTAGTCTAAATCACTTTACACATCTCCAGTAAAAACGTTTTGTTGTTCAGTGTTATCAATGTGGAGAAAAATGTACATGATTGTAGATTACTTGTTTTACAAGATAATGCTGAATCAAGACGACGCGTGAAGAAAAATGGAAGAAGAAGAGGAGGAGAAAAAGAGAAGGAAGAAGAGGAAGAGGAGGAGGAGGAGGAAGAAGAAGAAGCCTTGCAATGGCGACTTCCTCAGCCATGTGGCTGCTGGGAGGTAGGTACTGGGTTCGGTCAAGGTTTGGGAACCCGAAAAATAAAAACATATGTGACTGCTACTTTGTGTGACCGTGGAAATACTGCGGCCGCAGATTATTTTCGACCCTACGGCCGCAGCTTTTTTTCGACCCTACGGCCGCCGAGCCAAATGTGACTGAAGCATAAGTGGACGTGCTGTTCGCGGCGGATTCGTGCATCATTGAGTGACTGACACAAGTACGGGACGCATGCACGGTGTCCATCTATCTTCTCTGTGCTTCCCTACACGAAGTCTCTCTCTCTCTCTCTCTCTCTCTCTCTCTCTCTCTCTCTCTCTCTCTCTCTCTCTCTCTCTCTCTCTCTCTCTCTCTCTCTTTCTCTCTCTTTCTCTCTCTTTCTCTCTCTCTCTCTCTCTTTCTCTCTCTTTCTCTCTCTTTCTCTCTCTTTCTCTCTCTTTCTCTCTCTTTCTCTCTCTTTCTCTCTCTCTCTCTCTCTTTCTCTCTCTTTCTCTCTCTTTCTCTCTCTTTCTCTCTCTTTCTCTCTCTTTCTCTCTCTTTCTCTCTCTTTCTCTCTTTCTCTCTCTTTCTCTCTCTTTCTCTCTCTTTCTCTCTCTTTCTCTCTCTTTCTCTCTCTTTCTCTCTCTTTCTCTCTCTTTCTCTCTCTTTCTCTCTCTTTCTCTCTCTTTCTCTCTCTTTCTCTCTCTTTCTCTCTCTTTCTCTCTCTTTCTCTCTCTTTCTCTCTCTTTCTCTCTCTTTCTCTCTCTTTCTCTCTCTTTCTCTCTCTTTCTCTCTCTTTCTCTCTCTTTCTCTCTCTTTCTCTCTCTTTCTCTCTCTTTCTCTCTCTTTCTCTCTCTTTCTCTCTCTTTCTCTCTCTTTCTTCTTCTTCTTCTGTTTACCGATATTGCTTCAGCTTTATTTGTTTAAGTTTTGTTTATCAAGTTACATGAAGTGTATTTTTTTTTTTTGATGAAAAAAAAGATTTGATTTTATTTTTGATTTAGAAAAGTTTTTTTTTTTGATTTAAAAAAGATTTTTTGTGAATTGAAACCTCGGTGTGAGGTCTCATAAACGAGCGGTATGTTTTTTTTTTTTCGATTAAAAAATTTTTTTTTTTTTTGATTTAAAATTTTTTTTTTTTGTGAATTAAAACCTCGGTGTGAGGTCTCATAAACGAGCGGTATGTTTTTTTTTTCGATTAAAAAAATTTTTTTTGTTTGATTTAAAAAAGATTTTTTTTTGTGAATTAAAAGCTCGGTGTGAGGTCTCATAAACGAGCGGTGTTTTTTTTTTTTTTTTTTAATTTAAAAAATTTTTTTTTTGTGAATAAAAACCTCGGTGTGAGGTCTCATAAACGAGCGGTATGTTTTTTTTTTCGATTAAAAAAATTTTTTTTTTGATTTAAAAAAGATTTTTTTTGTGAATTAAAACCTCGGTGTGAGGTCTCATAAACGAGCGGTTTTTTTTTTTTTTTTTTTTTGATAAAAAATTTTTTTTTTTTTGATTTAAAAAAGATTTTTGTGAATTAAAACCTCGGTGTGAGGTCTCATAAACGAGCAGTGTTTTTTTTTTTTTTGATTTAAAAAATTTTTTTGTGAATTAAAACCTCGGTGTGAGGTCTCATAAACGAGCGGTATGTTTTTTTTTTCGATTAAAAAAAATTTTTTTTTTTTTATTTAAAATTTTTTTTTTGTGAATTAAAACCTCGGTGTGAGGTCTCATAAACGAGCGGTATGTTTTTTTTTTCGATTAAAAAAAAATTCTTTGTTTGATTTAAAAAAGATTTTTTTGTGAATTAAAACCTCGGTGTGAGGTCTCATAAACGAGCGGTATGTTTTTTTTTTTTGTTTTTTTTTTTTCATTGCCAATAAATTTGACAAAAAGGGGGTCATTTTTTCCTCAAACCAGGTATCCGAAAAATAATATTATATTTACCACGTGAACTATGATAAAATATAAAAGAGCTAGATATTAATAATGGTATATAATAATTTTTATGCAGGGGTTCCCTGAGACATGAAAACTATTTCAAGAGTTCCACAAGGGTAAAAAGGTTGAGAAACGCTGATCTAGACTCTAGAGATCTCGAGTCAATCCACTCTGTGCGAGATTCTGCATGCGACGTCAACGCTGCGATTCGCTGAAGTCAACTTTTTTAAGGGACGGGGAATAGCAAGTTGTGAAAAGCACAATAAATTATCGAAATGTTGCTCTAATTTTCCCATTTTTGATTAAAAAAAAACAAAACATAGGTGATTTCTTCACGAGGAAGGTCAAGTTAATATATAAATAACCAGAAAGTTTTGCATGTCAGGAGACCTCTAAAGGCTTTCTTGAAAATCCTTCCACTGAGCATTTTACATTGTATTTAAGCAATTTTGTAAAGTGCACGCACTCATTGCATCTGTAATATATCTAATATATAAAGCTCTTTCTAACCACTAAATGACTCACTGATGGAAATGTATAGTAGTTTTATAGGTATGCTAGAAAGCTGAAATTTTGCATACTGATGCAACTCAAGTCAATATCCCGGGGGGGGGGGGGGTCACAAAGGCATTAGAAACTGACTGTCAGGGCAGGAATTAAGAATATGGCAAGGCTGCTGGCGATAGCTCACCTACACTTCACGAACGTTACCATGAAATCTTTAACATTCACCAACGACTCGTACTGGTACAGCAGTCCTCTGGCTTCATGACCATCCGATAGACGGCGCACACATTAATGCCTTGCCCTGCAAGCAAAATACCAGGACGACAGTTTGGAACTCAGTCGACATTCGAACCGCAGGTAGACAGTTCAGAGGAGAGTGTGCGTACCTTCAATTCATCCTGTCAGTCCCTATAGTAGGCCTATAACTGCATTCTGTCCCTATAGTAGGCCTATAACTGCATTCTGTAAAATAAAATTTTATTTGTGTTCCTCCAGGTCTATCCATTCATATTAGATTCCAGACAAAAGTTTACAACAAGCCTGCAATCTAATACCGACGACATTATTTCTCAGCAGTGAAGTTGTTGATCCTGATTTCACGCCAGAACAGTTTTAGAGTCCCCAACATCAGGATGGTGTTTTTTTTTACTGCTTTAGTTGGTATTTATTAATCATTCAGACGTTTAACCAAAAGTCTCCACATGCGTGATTTCTATGCTCATACGTTTTTTCAAAAAAGCCTTTTTGCTCTCATGAATTTGCTGATGAGAAACCAGGTAATGGGATTCGGCACCAGGTATATAATATAATTTTGCCTCGAGTAGAACACTATATAACTGTGTCAAAAGCTCAAGAAATATTTGAATCGATTACCCCGGAGCGTATTGAAACATATCAACTGCGGCGTTCATGGTTCACGCGAGGCACTTTGTGGGAATTGTTCTCTATGGAATATGTTTAGCTTCTCACTACTCGTAGTACGGACGAGTTGGTACATCTGAAGCACAATGAGGACTATGTGGAGCAATGATGTCTGGAATGCCTTTTAAAATGATGGAAGGCCTTTCAAAGTGTGTGACTTCTGGTTTATGTTATTACCATGACAATGGAACCCCCCTTGTTATCTTCTTAAATAATAATATGCTTGTCACATCTGTGTCTGTGTCTGTGTCTGTCTTACGGAATCTCGCGAGATTGTGAATTAAACGTTGTTTCGTCATTATTTAATAATATTTTAAGGTTATATTTATGCTTCAAGAAGAAGATAATTAATGTAGGATCATTTATTAACACAATTAGGCAACACACAATATGCCACTTGAGAGTGGCAATTTCACAGAATTTCCATGGGACACATATCACGAGATTGTGAATGTGGACCTGGAGAGAAGGGTGAAAGGAGAAGTTGGGAAGGTGGGAAAGCAGATCATCAGGAGCCAGTGAAGTTGGTAATGGCATAGTATTAAGGTGGACAGGGGAGGGGAAAGAGTAAATATTCCAAATATTCTAATGAGGAAATGAAGAAATGAAGAAATAATATGTAATGATTTGAGAAGGTCCTCTTGCTTTGGAGAACGGAAGGAAAAGGGGAGGGGAGAAGAGCGAGTTTGGGAGGGGGGGTGCAGAGATGGGATGGAGTCTTGGGAGAGGGGGTTGAGAACTTGTGGTGAGGAGGGAGTTTTTTTTTAAAACTTGGTGTCAGGGGGGTTGAACACTTGCAGTGAGGAGAGGGTTTTAAAACTTTGGGTTGGGAAGGTTGAGGACTTAGGCTTAAGAGGTGGGTTTAGGACTTGGGGTTGGCTGGGGGGCAAGAGGGGTTGAAAATGGGGTGGGGTAAGTTAAGGAATTGTGGTTTGGGGGGAGTTGAGGGCCTGGGGTTGGGGAAAGGTTGATTTAATCAAGCAACATTTTTTTGGGGGGGCACAAACCTGACAATATAAAATTCCCATGATATTTAACTGCTCTTTGCATGATGTTGTTGAAGTCACATTTTACAGCGCAGTACATAAAATTTCCACTGGTATCTACCTACTCGTGATATAATGAGTTC
Source organism: Eptatretus burgeri (assembly GCF_056783735.1). Lineage (NCBI taxonomy): Eukaryota > Metazoa > Chordata > Myxini > Myxiniformes > Myxinidae > Eptatretus > Eptatretus burgeri. Next base: position 76,699,532 of record NC_140962.1, on the reverse strand, counting down.
TCCTCCAAGGAACTTCAATGCAAGAGGAGGCCATTCAGCCAATCAAGTTTGCACACTGCTTGTCTATCCATGCTCTATCCTTTTTAAATGCTGAGCATCAAGCAAGGAAGCAGCACGTATCACTATTAAAGACTTAGGTATTTCTTGGCCAAAGATTGAATCGCTGAACTCCCAGATTCAGCGGATGCTCCAACCATTACACCACCGAGTCTGGATGGTAATCTCCATTCGTGCGAGGAAATTTCTTCCTAATCTTTTCGACTGCACAAGATGGTATAACTCTATGGACATCTTTGCCAAGTATTGGATTTTCCAGCACCAATGGTAAAGTTGTCTGGATGCTACTTGCCAATATTTCCTGTAACGACACATGCATAACTAGAAGGGCACGAGAAGGTAGAGCCACATAATGCCTGATCCACGAGAACATATCGGGCCCAATACATTTTTGAAAAATTATGCTATATCTCATAATATGCCAATTGTGATTTGGCCCAATCTCTCAAGGGTGAAGAATCACTTTTAAAATTAAATAATTATTGTATCCAGATCCAGATTCGGTTCTTCACCAAAATCGGATCATTGAGTCTTTGCCAGACACCCAACCTGTCCACCAAATTTCATCTGAATCCATCTTCAACTTTTTTGAGATATCGTGCTCTATATCGGTTTAGCACGATCTCTCAATGGTGAAGAATAATTTAAAATATTGTCAGATAGGGATCTGGATTCGGATCTTCACCAAAATGGAATCAATTATTCCTTGTCACACACCCAATGTGTCCACAACTTTTTGAGAGATCATGCTCTATATCGTTTTTGGCCCTATTTCTCAATGGTGAGGAATCACTTGAAAATTCTAGTAGCCAGATCCAGATCTGGATCTTCACTAAAATCGAATTAGTTCAACCTTGTCACACACCCAACCCATCCACCAAATTTCATCCAGATCCGTCCACAACTTTTTGAGATATGCTACACACAAACAAACAAATGAAAAATCACTCATAGAGTGACAACTTGGCAAAACAGCACAAAGTAGAATGGTACTCGGTGAAGTGCATACTTCTGCCAGGTGGAGCAGTTCATGTTTTGTATCCCACTGATGGGCTGGATCCGAACATAAATCCAATCTGCTTGTTCTTGTCACCTATTCAAATCTTCCACCTTGTTTTGTCATAACTCGTCCACAACTTTTTGAGATCAAGTGATATATTTAGTTTTTTGGCCCTATCTATCAATTTTAGAAATTAGGCCTGTGTTGACCTTTTGACCTTAAAATTAATTGGTGGTTGAATTCAGCGACCTGACATGTTAATGCTCTTCAAATTTCAAGTCAATCGGATGAAAATTGAGGATTTTCGAAAATTTGGCCCAAGTTGATCTCAAAATAGGTGGTTGAATTCAGTGAACTGATGTACAAATATGGTCTTCAAATTTCAACTCAATCGGATGAACACTGACGATTTAAAAATGTGGCCTATTTTGGGTTGACCTTATGGCCGATGACTTTTTGTCCTATGATAACTGCAAAAGTAATAGGTGGTTGAAAACATTGACCTGATATGCAAATCCTGTTCAAATTTCAAGTCAATCGGATGAAATTTGAGGATTTTCGAAAATTTGGCTCAAATTGGCCTATTGGCTTATGTAAGCCTTTTCGGTCAACCAAATTTTACGAGGATTCAATGCAGGACCGTCGCAGGGTCAGTGATACTATTCTCTGAAAATTTCAGAACGATCGATTGAGTGGTTTCGGCTGGAGGCGAGCGGACAGACAGACAAACAAACACACAAACGCACAAAGAAACGGAGGCGATCAACATAGTTGTCAAAAAATTTTCTTTTTGCCAAGTAACAAACAGACAGAAAGGGGTGAAAACATAACCTCCTTCACTTTCGGTGGTGGAGGTAAAAAAAATAGGTCTGCAGTGATAGCTTCACCTTTCACGCAGGTACAAAATGGTACATAACAATTAGACCTTTCAGAAAGAATACATCGAGGAACAAGTTCAACACGTGTGGGCGGGCGCACGCATGCACGCACACACACACCTCGCTATACTTTCTTGTTGCGCCTTGGACAAAGGTAGATACACACCATACTAGCGGGGTATGCTTACGCAGTTTAAGCATACGAATCATGCGTCCTCATTGTCTCAGGTCGCTCAGATGCATTTAATTTTTCATTTATTTATTTTAATTTATTTATATTTTCATTGACCGATGCTTTCTGACAGTTCTGTGATTTTTCCGGTGTATCGGCTTCGATGTCCGTCGGCACACAAAATTACCTCGCTTCCCCATTGTCTCTGGTCGCTCACCGGCATTTTTTTTTTCATTTATTTATATTTCCATGTATGTATGTTGTCCGCTGATTCTGTGATTTTTTTTTTTTCTTCCAGTGTACTCACTTCGATGTCCATCGTCACACAAAATTTCAGCTTTCCACATCACCTGGAAAGCACTGATCTTTAATATCAGTTAGTCAGGTCGTGGTTAGAAAGAGCTTTATGTATTAGATACCCTCAGCATAACTTTTTGAACATATCTTGCAAGTATACGGCGTGGCCCACAAAACGATGGCACATTCACAACTGCAACTGAAAGCAAAAACCGTCACCGTTTGGTGGGCCACGCTGTTTATGAACAGTAATCTGCTTTGTGTGACCACCTGTCACTCGCGACCTCATCGAGGAGCCACAATGCAGGGTGATTGCTCCAACAAAGTGAACAGTGGATTTTCATTGGTTTTATCGGCTCAACGCACGTTCATTGTTGCGCCTAAACCATCCAGCGCAAGAGGTTCAATCGTCAGTTCACCAGCTGATGCAGAGCAATCTAGGAACACACTCCCGGGCAAAGCTTATCGACGCACCCCGTCACGACCCCTCTTCCCCAAACACCATGAAAATAATCTGGACCCCCCTGCTGTACGCTAATCGCCGTCGTGATAAACAACCTTGCTTTTAGCAACGTTTTCACCCAATCACTCTTCGTTGAAACACAGTTTTCCCGATAATATTGGCATTTAGGAAGGTGGGAGGTGAAGCAGGCAACAAAAAATTGCACATTTCAAGAAATTTACACATTTTTAAAAGAGGAGGATACGGGCGGGTGTATGTGCTCGTGTAGGGATTGATGCGAACTGGAAAACATCAAGGAAATTCAAAAGGAAAGTTCTGGGGTCTTGCGTTACGACGGCTTATCTTCATGGTCTGGAGACGATGACACTGACGGAGAAGCACCAACAGAGGCTGCACTTCTGCAAGAGGATAGCGGGAGTGAAAAGGGTGGATAGAAGAATGGTGGATGAACTGGAGGAGGAGATTGACGTGTGGATGAACTTGACGGTGATATTGGTGAATATCTGGCTGATGTGGGCTGGGCAACTGGTGCAGATGGGGGAAGAGAGAATGACAAAGAATGCAGACGGGTTGAGGGAGCAAGGAAGGAGACAGACCTCGGCTGAGATTGGAAGATTGTATAAGGAGGGATGTAAGTAAGATGGGGGTGGTGGGAGAGTGGAGAGAATTGGTTGAGAACAGAGGGCAATGGAGGAACTTTGTGCAAAAGGTGGGGCAGCAGCATCTTGGCACCATTAGGCCTCACCCCATATAAAGGGAAATGAGGAATAGTAATAATAATAATAATAATAATAATTATAAGATGGTGTGATGGATACCTCATATATGTCGCAATATTTGAATGTAGATGTAAGTATAGAGTACATGGGGTCTCACAGGACAGTGAGAGGTATGCATACTATCATTTGAGGCGTCTCGTCTGATTTTGATTTCAGACCCAACAATAAACTAATGGAATGGTGCTTCACAGATCACAGAAAAGGCATTGCAGTACAAGGTGCACAGTCTCTCAGATGGACGTTAGCTGGTGCTCCACCTGCTATAGCATTAGCTGGCGGACATGAAAGCCCCCACAGTACCTTTACAAAAGAGTAAGCCTTTGTGTTTCGGTACTCTGGCTAAATTCTGAATTCCTGCACTCACCTTGACCAAAGAGGAGAAGGTCATTATCGGATCCATTTGCTCATAGACATCCCAACAAGGTGCCCCAACAATCTTGAAGGTCATATTGTAGTACAGATTGGATCAGATTTGTTCTGCTCCTGACAGTGTGGGTGCAGAGACGGCGCACTTATCTTCAAGCTGTCTCGTCTATGGCCGATGCTCGACCCGACTATAAATTGTCAGATGGGTGTTTCACAGACAGAATGTTGCACCATAAGGTGCATCGTCCATTGGATGGACGTCAACCTGAGTATCCTGTCTGCCAGCATTAGCTGGTGGACTTTAAAGTCCCCACAGTGTCTTTCGATGAAGAATGGGCAATTTATCGCTGGCATTCTGGCTAAATTCCAAGTCCTGCCAGCTTTAGCTGTTTATCAGGCCCGGCCATTCGGTTCATGAAATACTGTACTCGGGCCAAGTGTAATCGCTCTATGTGAGCTGCCGACTCCAACAAATGGGAAAATGGCGTAATGAGGAGAGAGATCAGATATCTTCCACCATGTAATATTGTACAGGATAATGTAATCAATAAGTGACAGCGATAGCTCAGTGATGCAAAGTATTCCATATATATGTGGGTTGCCGCAGCACCATCAAATTGTAGGGCGAGAGCAGGTCCTGGAATTGTAAAATGGGGAAAAGGAAGGTCCACGTGTGTCTTAAAAACTTGAAAAATAATATAAACAACCAGAACTAACATTGTAGGTTCAGTACAGAAGGGAACGAAGAGGTATGTATTCCCGGCGTATTGCAGCGATTCCAGTGGATGCCATTCTTCACCTCCGCCCACTAAAGATGGACAGAGGTTGCTATCACACTTGTCTGTCTGTCTGTTTATTTGTGAACAAAATATCTCAAAAGGTTGCAGATGGATTCGGATGAAATTTTGTGTAGAGCTTGGGTATGTGACACCGACGAAATGATTGGATTTTGGTGAGGATCCGAATCCGGATCTGGATCTGCGTATTTTTAAAGTGGTTTTCACTAATGAGAGATATTGCTAAAACGATATAAAGCAGGATATCTCAAAACATGAACGGATTCAGACGAAACTTGGTGGGCAAGTTGGGTATGTAACGAGGAAGAATTGATTCGATTGTGGTGAAGATCCGAATCTGGATTCAGCCCATCAGTGGGATACAAAACGTAAACTAATCAGCTTGGCAGAGGTCTGCACTCCACTGTAAGCCCTTCACCAGAGGTTACCCTCACCAGAGGGGAGGGTATTGCATTTGGGTCCATTTGTCTAAGGGTTTGTCTCTGTTTGTCCACACAGAACATGAGTGTTTTTCTCTGCAGCCGCTCGTTGGATTGACACGAAATTTTCACCATTGGAGCGACTACTCATGTAGATGTTTTAATGATAATTATGACGTCAGAGGTTACGTGGTGTGGCAGCAATATTGGATTTACTCTAAAACCTATTTATTTTAAATAAAAAAACCTCCAGAATGGCTGGACAGAGAGGGGAAACTTCACATACATGTTCCCCAAGCCGTGGGGACACCGGGGTGTTGACAAATAATTGATAGGTCACATGGTCTGGCAGCCATATTGGATTGAGTGAAAAATCTTCAAAAAATTATTTCTCTTGAACCGCTTCATCGATCGACGTGAAACTTCACAATTATGATCTAGTAGTCATGGGGAACATAGGTTTTAAATTTCAACCTGATCGGACACATGTTCTGGCAGCCAGAATTAATTTAATTTGTTTGATGTGGGTTCTTTTTTTTTTTTCCTTTCTTTCTTTTTTGAATGAGGCTCACTTGGCTGTACCTGGATGTGTTTGAGGGTAGAGGAGTCGCAGCTGAAATTCAAATCCTATCCATGCTCCTCCTGATGACTCCATCTTTGCTTTTTCCTCATTGAGGTTCCTTCTGATGACTCCGATGCAAGATTGCACCATGTGTCAAGGGTGTCAAGGATTGTACCGATTTGGTCTTCCATTTGATTTGAATTGAATTTATTTTAATCTCATGCTGAATTCAATTGAATAATAATAAAAGCGTCGTGGGTCAGGGTCAAGTGTCTGATCGAAGTGGGGTTGCATCAAAGCAGGACATCTTGGTACCCGGTCATCACTGCCAGCAGTTATAAAGTGGCAGTTCGAGTAAGAAGTTCTAGTTAGTGGTTCTGGTAACGCACCAGTACTCAAACGCCGCACAAAACAAGTTCTGGCGAGGGTCTGCAATCTCTGATTGCTCTTTTTCTTGTTTATATTTGGAATTACTAAACAAAATTGAAGTCCCACATCTCTTGTGAAAAGCATTTATAAGCGCATGTTGTTATGTTCCTGATGAAATCTAATTACCTGAAAAGTGTCAAAATATTTAGCTCATGTTTTCTTGTATAGTTCTAAGGTTCTTGGAGGAGGATGTCAATAAATCAGATGCAGAACAATATTGTGAACCACATCACATTTGAGAATGCTAAAAAGCCAACCTGAAATACTCTGTTATAGCGTTTTTGTTTAAGTTATCCTTGATGAAGTAAAACATGTAAAACACACTTTGAAAAGGACGAAGGAGCCATGGTGCTAAATGTGGCCGATATTACTTTGAAATGTGAAAGAATATCAAGGATTGTGATTGTTCAGTAACCCCTTCAAACCCTCTGAGTATGTACATACTGAATAAGTGGCCCCTCTGAAAAAGTCACACTCGTAGTTTCGTTTTTATGCATTTAATTGCAATTTATCACATAAGCCATGAGACTACATCATATATTTCCAAAACAACGAATATTTATAACAAGCCTGTTCTGCAGTTGAGCCATGATGCTTACAGTGTTTCATACTGAAGACTTGATATGAATGTGAATAAAAATTATCATATTTAAAATGTCATGCAATTTTTCAATGATGCAAAAGTTTCTACAGTGCAGGACTCGAGGTGTGATTTTGATTAAAAGGCACTATTTCATGCATAATTACAAAAATTAATTTTATCGTGTCATTTTAATTAATTTCAATATGTTGTTTTGAGAGGTATAAATCGGTATAAGCTACCGTATTTGCATTGCTTGTATTTGTATGGAGAATTTGTGTCCCCCCCCAAACCCCCCCCCCCCTCAGACCACTGGCAAAGATAAAAAAAAACATCCCTTTACATTAATTGTGGTCATGTTGATCCGAGGTAGCAAGTCTGGATGGAATCTGTCCACAACTGCAGGAGTAGTAGCATGACAAACAAACAAATAAACACCGGTCCTTAAATTAACGTGAGGATAAGGGAAGAAAGGGGGAAGTGATCGTGAATTTAACATTTCATATTTATTTACTTTTAACATTGTTCTTAACAAACGGGAACAGAAACAATGCAGGCATGATAGGATGAATGGCCTTCTCATGCGCCAAAGTTCCCTGTGTATATTTGTGTAATGTTGTTAAGAACAGGAAGAAATGGGGAGGGAAGGACAGAGAGTTGGGGGTGAGTGTGCATGGAGTTGGAAGAAGGAGATTGAGATGTTGGGAAGGGGGGGGGGATTGAGGACTTGGGGTTTGGGGCAGTTGAGGACTTGAAGAAAAGGGGAGGAGATGACAGAGTTGGCTTGAGGGAGGGAGGGCAAAGAGGGGACAGAGTTGGGATTGTGGGGTTTGAGGCTTTTGAGGAGGTGGGGGAAGTTGAGAACATTGGGTTGGAGGATTTGAAGAAAGAGGAGGGGAGCACAGAGATTGGGTATGGTGGTGGGGGAGGGGGCAGAGAGAGGTCAGAGTTGGGGACAAGTTTGGGGGCTTAAGGACATGGGATTGTGTGTGGATGTTTGGTGGGGGGGGGGAGGAGGAGTTGAGGGACATGAAGTCACATTTTACATGATGCAGAATTTCTATGGGTCCGTGGTAGTCCCGCTGTGTCTTTTGAGTCAGTCAGGTCTTTTGGGTCCTCTAGATATTTTAGGTCCTCGGGGTCTTTTGGATCCCCTGGGTCTTTTGGGTCCTCAAGGTCTTTTGGATTCTCTGGATCCTTTGGGTATTTAGGTCATCAGGGTCCTCAGGGTCTTTTGGGTGTTTTGGTTCCTCAGGGTCTTTTGTGTCTTGTGGGTCTTTTAGGGTGTTTTCAGTCTTCTGGGTCTTTGGGGCATTTTTGGGTCTTTGAGGTTTTTTGTATTTAAAGGTCTTTGGGGTCTTTCCGGTCTTTGGAGTCTTCCGGATCTTTTAAGTCTTCAGGGTCTTTAAGGGTTTTCTGGGTATTTCGAGTCTTCAGGGTCCATTTGTGTTTTCGGGGTCTTTTCAGTCTTTTAGAGTCTTTTGGGTCCTTGGGGTCGTTTGGGTCTTTTGGGTCCTCAGGGTCATTTGGGTCTTTTGGGTCCAGTGAGCACTTTGGGTTAAGTATTTCAGGTTACAATTGTGCGTGACATCAGGTCTACTGTCCACCCAAAGGGTGAGGAGTGGATATACATACATACATACATACATACGTAATCACATATTCTTGCTACATTATATATATGGTAGATTTGCCTATTTTTCCACACGTACTACTGTGCTCAATGTTCTAATATGGGTGGGGTGGATCTGGATGTTTTTGCCTCATGCCCGAATTATTTTTGGAAGCAAGCGATGCCTCTGGTTATATTGACTGATTATATATTATCATTCCTCCCATAGATATTCCACCAGCCATAAAACATTAATTATTTTGTAAGGCAGAAAAGAGGTTAGAAAAAGCAGAAGGCAGAAAAGAGGTTACAAAAGGAAAGATTCTTTTGTAAGGTTAGAACCCCCCCGCCCCCATCCACTTTCTCAACAATCCTCTGGAAGAAGTCCTTTCTTTCAAGCTTCTGGGTCTCACCATCTGCCATGACCTTTCCTGGGAAAGCCACATTTCAAACCTGGCCTCCAAACCCAGTCGCCGACTGTAAATCCTCCATCATGCAAAATCCTTCCTCGGCCCACCTGAGCTCCTGACCACTTACAAAGCTTTCGTCCACAGCCTAATGAAGTACTGCTCTCCCCTCTGTGCTGGTGCTCCTGCCTCCCACCTTTCTCGGCTTCACGCTGTGGAAACCAAGGCATTTCAGATCATTGGCATCTCCCACGATGAGGCTGAGTCTTTGGGCCTCTCACTCTCTCACCGCAGGCAGGTCGGTGGTCTTTCTGTCTTCTACCATCTCCTCTCCAGCCTCGCCCCCCCCCCTGTTCTCTGCGATTTGTGCCCACCACATTTCCGCAGGGCGCTCAAGGTCCGCCAACAACCCCCCTCTGGTAAAACTACCAAAATCATGAATTGCTGCTCACCTTCACTCTTTCATTCCTCTTTTTTCCCACCTTTGGAATAAACTCCCTCACTCTATTCAATCCCATTCTTCCCTCCAGGCCTTCAAAACAGCTGTTCACCACCACCTCTTATCATCCCCCATCCAAATCCTCGATCTTATCTTCCCCCGATAATCCACCCAAGCCCACCTCCTTCAAATTCCCTGCTTTCCTTCCTGAAAGTCCCTGTAAGGTCCATCTTGTATTCCCCATGTTCCCCGCCCCATCCCTCTCCCTTCCACAGATCTCCTGATGTCTCTGTTCCCCACTGTTTTGTCCTTCCCACTCCCGCCCCTCTTGTCTCATGCCCCCCTTGATGTATGTTGTGTGTTAACTTTCATACGAGCCTCGACAAGGTATACAAAATAATAATAATAATAATAATAGTAATAATAATAAACAAGTCTGGAGACGGCGATGGTTCACGAGCAATGTACACGGTTCGCCTTTTTTATTTTTTGACCTTCGAGGGGACGCCACGGGCAAACTGGCGGGAATCGGGAAAAACGTAACTGATGAAAGTTGTAGTTCTCGAAGAGCACTACTTGCATACCAACTTTTATTCGAAACAGTTGAAAACCCTAGGAGCTCGATGCCCAATTTATTGATTTTTTTTTTTGACATTTTCTAAGTTCGTGATCTTGTGACCTTGACCTTGAGATGAAAATGAAAAATCGAGCGCTGTGGGGCTATGCAGGTGCCATTGGGCTAACCAAATACCGAAACCCTGCCAGATTCGACAAACCCCCTCGGAGAAGATGTAACTTGAATTCGGCTACCCCCTAAAAACACGTTTTTTTGGGCATGGCTCCGCCCATAATGGGCGCAGCACGCCCATTCTCAGGAAAACACAACTAGATCATGATATAGACCTCCCACCCGAATTTTATCAGGATCGGATCAAAACCCATGGAGCTATACTCGGGACAGACAGACAGACAGACAGACAGACACACACACATAACCAATCTAGTGGTCACTCTGGCTGGTGCTCGTGAACCAATAATTTCACACAACTTTAATAGGGTTGCGTTTTTTTAAAAATGAAACACCCATATTTTGTCGGCATGCATAACATTCTTCTATCTGTATATATTCTATCATATTAAATATTTCTCTTTCTCCCCCTTCTTTGGGGTGAAAACAACAGGAAAGGGGAGGGGGAAGGTAGTGCAATATTGAGAAAAGGAAGAAAAGACAAAGAATGCTGGGGGAAAAAAAAGACAAGTGTATGAGTATGGAAGGGAAGGGGCATGTAAGGTGTGCGTGTGTGTGCGTGCGTGTGTGCGTGCAAGCAAGCATGTGTGGAGTGGGAAAAGGAGGAGGGGAGTGGTCTGCTTAAAATTCCACCATATTTGCATATGCAATAAATTATTAGATTGGCCTGGCAGGATGGCCTCGAGGTATGCACACTCACCTCAAAGCTGTCCAATGTGTGTTTGAATCCCAACTCGGCTATAAACTGCCGTCCCGGTGTTTCACAGGCAGGTGATTCATCAATGTGTATGTCATCGCTCGGATGGGCGTTAAACTGGGTGTCTCGTCCAACTATTCCTGACAGACGAGAAATATTTAATAGGATAGAATATATACAGATACAAGAATGTTATGCATGCCGACAAAATATGGGTGTTTCATTTTAAAAAAAACGCAACCCTATTAAAGTTGTGTGAAATTATTGGTTCACGAGCGCCAGCCAGAGTGACCACTATATTCGTTATGTGTGTGTCTGTCTGTCTGTCTGTCTGTCTGTCCCGAGTATAGCTCCATGGGTTTTGATCCGATCCTGATAAAATTTGGGTGGGAGGTCTATATCATGATCTAGTTGTGTTTTCCTGAGAATGGGCGTGCTGCGCCCATTATGGGCGGAGCCATGCCCAAAAAAAACGTGTTTTTAGGGGGTAGCCGAATTCAAGTTACATCTTCTCCGAGGGGGTTTGTCGAATCTGGCAGGGGTTTCGGTATTTGGTTAGCCCAATGGCACCTGCATAGCCCCACGCAGCTCGATTTTTTTTTTCCATTTTCGTCACAAGGTCACGAACTTAGAAAATGTCAAAAAAAATCAATAAATTGGGCATCGAGCTCCTAGGGTTTTCAACTGTTTCGAATAAAAGTTGGTATGCAAGTAGTGCTCTTCGAGTACTACAACTTTCATCAGTTACGTTTTTTCCAATTCCCGCCAGTTTGCCCGTGGCGTCCCCTCGAAGGTCAAAAAATAAAAAAAGGCGAACCGTGTACATTGCTCGTGAACCATCGCCGTCTCCAGACTTATTATTAATTTTTCTATTGCAGGTTTGTATGAAGCAAAGCATCGTTTGGAGGGAAAACTGCAAACATCAGAGTCATACTGTTAACTTTGAAGATGGCATGGACAATTGAACAAAGGATCGTTATTGTGGAGTCTTACTCTGCCACAGTCATTTAAACCGACTCAAACAAGACTCAGAAAGAAGTTTGAGACCAGAAGTCTGCTATTTTCCGATTGATAGAGGTTTAAGTCCCACGGGACAATACAAAATCTTAATTGCACAAAGTCTGGTCGCCCGAGGACTGCAAGATCACGAGAACACATTGAAGTGGTCCTTGAAGCCGTTTTGGAGGAGCCCCAGGAAATCGCTGCATCATCAATTTCAAGAACTGAACTTATCTTTATCAACAAGTACACAAATAATTCTGAAGCAGGAACAAAAATAAAAAAAATGTAGCCATGTCGCATGCAAGTAAAGCAAAAACTAAGAGTGGCCACAACATAAATTCAGTGATCAAAACATCTCGAGAAGGACAGATATTGAATGGGTGCCCCATTGTCCAGACCACAACCCACCTGACTTCTATCTTTGGGGTTACCTGATAAAGATAGAAGAGAGGATAGAATGTACCAGAGGAGACCTCAGACTATTGACGATCTCAAAAATGTAATTGCCACCAACATCAAAGCTATTCCGGTTCAGGAGTGCAGCCGAGTTATCGACGGATTCACCGGGAGGATCCATTTATGTCTGCTGCTGCAGGGCTGCTATTTAGAAGATGTTTTGTGAACTGTCTCCTGAAACCATTAGTTTCATATTTGTGTGTTACTTCATGCTACACATTACAAGTATTCTTATGTATAAGTTTCATGTTTCAATGATTTTTTTTTTAAGTTTTAAAACAACTTTGGGTTGTGTTTTTTTCTGAAATACCCTTTAGTACTGTTTGTGGAAAAAACAAAAATTAATAAAATACAAATTTTCTGTCAAACATAACTGAATGAAACCTCAATGCACGGGCTGCATTTTCCATTCATCACTGGACCAAAGCAGTTTTGCACACCCACCCAGCATGTACAGCACCATTATAGGGATATCAACTTGGAAAAAAAACAGCTTCACCTGCTCAGGCTTTGAAGAAGGTAACTATAACATCGAGTAATCCATTTGGTGGAATGTGTTGTGATGGTCCATACAAGACTTGGTGAAGTCCAAAGATGGTAAATGCTGAAATGCCCTTCAGTGAAATTGGATGTCATTTTGGCTTCTGGCAGAGTGTTATCAGTAGATTGGTCCACAAAAAAATCAACAAACCAATGATGTTTAAGACGGGCCCCAATTTGGACGAGCCAGGGTGACCTCTAACTGAGAAAAGGAGACTTTGATCAGACTTTGTAGACTTTTTCTTATTTCTATAAGCACAGTGTTGCAGCATGAATGCAATCTCCCTCAGAGGTTATCTACGAAAACCATCTGGAACCTGCTTTGTGCTGCAGGTTACAAAGCTATGAGATCGATAAGATGCCCTCTTCTCACCCCAGATCAAAAATCAGACTGCTTGTCAAGGTATCGTGCATGTCAACAGTGGAATTTCACATGCTGGAGGAAGATCCATTGGTCTGATGAGTCAATCTCCCCTGGATGCGACTGATTGGAGAACTCGGTGGGCAACAACCTATCGCAGCCATTATTTTCAAAACATGGTAGAGTCCATCCCATTTGGTGGCAGATTTGTTACGATATGCGGCTACCTGTTACGATTGTAAACGACATTAAAAGGTAACCTGATGGGCGAAAAAGTACTGTTTGAACATTTTGGATCGTGTTGTTGTTCCATGTTGTGACAACCACCAACTTTTCACTAAATTTGTATTGATGGATGACCCCAGCGTTATTGTGAAGTTAGTAAAACAAAAACAACTGACTCCTTGTAAAACTATGCCATCACATTTTCCTGGCAAGCAAGGAGTCCTGGGTACCACACGTACCCTCCTGTGCAGAACCTGGCAACGTCAGATGCTGCTTTGCACCAGGAATGACAACAACTCCCTTTGGATTCTCTCTGGCAGCTTCTTCAGCAGATGAGGAGGGTTACAGCAATCATTCTTTCTTATGGTGCTTACATGTGCTATTGACCCTATGAGACATCCATTCTGTTGTGACATCATTGGATGTCATTAATCACTGGTCTTGAGCCCTACATCACAGGACGTGTTGCAAGCAGACCCATTTTCAAGTCAGTGTGTTTGTTGGTATAAAACCGTGCAATTACAGACCATTTTGTGATTAAAAAACAAAAAATCAACAAAACCTCTACAGTTGTCATTTGTCGAACATGCATACTTTACCAATATGTGGTATTCTTTTTGATAAACATTATGGTTTCTGATTTCGGAAAAAAATGAGAGAGGAAAACTCAGCCCATGCTTAACTTCTTCCCGTATATAAGCAGGGGATGGAAAGGGAAGGGGATCTATAGAACATCCAGGAATTTTTTTTGCCATTTTGTGTTCTTAATAAAAAAAATGTCTCTAATGGCTATGAATGTGCTAGCAGGTGATACTGTACTTGTCAGGGCAATTTCCCTGAGCATAGCATCTGCCACATATCACTCAGAATGTCCTCAGGCCTGAGTGATTGCCCTATGGCACACATAATGGCCAATGTCTAAGGTGGGCACACTTTATTGCAGCTTGACGTGGATTATTCTAAACAGGGAAACTCAAACACAGGAGGAGGTCAGTCGACCCATTTAGGCCATGTCGTTTCTGCATTCCCGATAGCTCAGGGATACAATACTATCCCTGTGCCAATTACTCGTAAAAAAAAACATAACAATTCGGAACTACACCAAAAAAAAATTAACAACACATTCTCAATTGATGTGAAACACAGGGAAAATCATCTGATTTATACTTACAGACATCACAACTCAATCACAATGAGCGAATATTAACCTATCTACCATTCCTACCTATACCCCACCATACCCATTGCTTTTGAACCTATCAACTGTCCCTGATACTACCATCTTTCCTGGAAGACCATTTCATGCATTAACAATATGCTTCTGTTCGAACTCTCCTCTTTTTTTTTTTTTAAACTCTCAAACAATGCCCTCTGGTTCTGGCACTACCGATCCTGGTTAAAAATTGTTCTGCTTCTATTCTATTATATATGTACCCTTATTATCTTAAACAATTTTTTTTTATCAGGTCCCCTCAAAATCGCCTTCTTTCACATGTAAAAAAAAAAAAAGTCCTGTCACTTTTGGTTGCTGTTCGCAGCTTAGTCTATCTAGTTCTGGAATCAATCTAGGAACTACAGCAAACCCTCTCTGTGACAGCTTTGGCCTTCCTAAGATGTGGTGACCAATCCTGTAAACAATAATCAAAGTGAGGCCTCATTCAATTCCTACACAGTGTTAACACTATCGTTTTGATTTATAATTCATCTCCCTACAAACACAACCGAAAACACAATTAGCTTTACCGAGCTTTTAATTATTGACCACCCCCCAGATCCTTCTCATGGGCAAGGCGCTATCAGAATGCACCTTGCATTACCCAATCCCTGTTTTCATGATTACCTCCAAAACTGAAGGTGGGTGTAGGTTATGTTTTCACTTCTGTCTGTGAGGTATTTCAAAAACGTTGTGGACGGATTCAGACGCAATTTGGTGCAGAGGTTGGGTTGTGACAAGTACGAACTGATTAGATTTTGGTGAATAACCGGATCCGGATGCTAGGATATTTAAAGTTATTCTTCACCTTCGAGAGAAAGGGCCAAAAACTATATGTAGCACGATATCTCAAAAAGTTGTGTCCGGATTTGGACGAAACTTGGTCGGCAAGTTGTGTGTGTGACAAGGACAAATCGACTCGATTTTGGTGAAGATCCAAATCTAGATAAGCGAAATTAAAAAAAAAAGTTTTTTAAGTGATTTTTCACCATTGAGGGATTTGGCTAAAAGCGATATGGAGCATGACATTTAAAAGGGTTGTGGAAGAGTTAGGGGACAATAACAAGCCAATTCGATTTTGGTTCTTGTCCGGATCCAGATCTGGCCTATCGGGGGCTACACAACGTTACCTGTTCAGCTTGGTGGAGGTATGCACTCGACTGAGTGCCGTTCTCGTCTTACTTTTGCCAAGTACTTTACATTTCCTCATGTTAAACTGCATCTGCCAATCTTTTGCCCAATGAATAAAAGTATGTAGGATTTTTTGAATCTCACTTCAAGGTTATTCACCATGCCCATTTCTGACTGCCCTCCTGTTAGCTTGTCTTAATGCGTAGCATATAACTCTCTCCTCATGGCCTCAATGTTTAGCCTTCCTGAAACCTAATGGCTTTACTCTACCATCCCAAACTCCCACTCTTAATGGTATCCTTGCACACTCCATGTGATGGTCACTTGTCCTTACATTCTCCCACACCTCCACCTTCTCTATCATGTTGGGATCATTACTTAAAAAGAGGTCGAACATTGCACGTCCCCTTGTGGGCTCGTCTACAAGCTGGCTTAAAAAGGAATCCTGGACAAGATGTTGAATTTCCTCATCTTCCTGCACTTTCCCACTTCCTCGATCAAATCAATCCCCGGCAAATTAAAATCTTCTTTCTCGAATATATCTCTGACGAAAAAAATTGCTGCTTTGGCAAAAATATCCAAATCTATCCATTTCTCATACCAGTACCCTTCTCTTACTACATACATAGCTTTCTGTATTTTTCATGAACCCTTATATCCAAATTTTCCACACACCTGGAGTCCTATAAAAGCAACCTATAAGTACATTACTATTCTTTCCATATATACAAAATTGTCGATGGCAATTCTCTTCTTAATGTCACCTCTTTCTCTCGGTGCAATGATGTCTTTTACCCAGATTGTTACACCTCTTATTTTCTCTTTCCTGTCACACCCCCCACATCTTGTACCCTTGTAATCCTGTCCTTCAATTTCCCTCCTCTTTAAACCATGTCTGACAGACTGCAAGTATATTATGCTCCTCACTGTCATCTGCAGCTGCAATCTCCTCATTTTTATTATTTGAATTCCCAACATTGGTGTACAATATTTTTTTTCTTTGCCCTTCTTATATTAATTATTTTCCTGCCTACCCTTACCAATCATGTTATCCGTTGCAGTTTCCTTGTTGAGCCTCTCCACCTCCTGTCATCGAAAACAAGCTTTAATCCCTCCCTCAATTCCCACTGCAAAGCTTGCTGCCCCCTTTCTGTTTATCGACACTCCTCCGACCTTCCCTACTACCCAACTCCTCACTACTATCACCACTTCCTACACTCCTCCTCTCCCAACTAATTCCTGCACATATCCTACCTTCAACCCGACCTGCACTCGCCCCACCATTCCCACTGCCTCCACTCACCAAACCTTCACCACTGACTGTACTCACCCCACCTTCAGCAGTACCGACACACACTCCACCTTCAATTCTGCTGAACTATATTGCAGATTCTCTCAGTGACGTCGCACTCGTCCATTTTTTTGGGGGTCTTGGACTCGGAATGCCAAGGACTCGGACTCGACCTGCTCCTGGCTCAAGTCCAGCAAAATTTAGTGTGTGGCAGAACGAAAAAAGTAAAAAGAAAGAAAGGTCGTTTGGACTGTCTTTTCCATATCGTACTCTAACCTATAAATATGGCACACCATACTAAATTAAAACGGCCTTCGGTAGAGCGCACACCCCTGCCACGTAATGCCTGATCCATGAAAACATATCGGGCCCAATACATTTTTGAAATTTCATGCTATACAGTATAATGCTATCAGTATTTAGCCATATCTCAATGGTGAAGAATCACTTCAAAATTAAATAATTCTCGTATCCAGATCCGGATCCGGATCTTCACCGAAATTGAATCAGTTCTTCCGTGTCACACACCCAACCTGTCCACAAAATTTCATCCGGATCCGTCCGCAACTTTTTGAGATATCCTGCACACAAACAGACAAACAAACGAAGAAACAGACAAGAGAAGGATTTAAACATAACGTCCTTCACCTTCGGTGGTGGAGGTCATTAGCAGAAGACATGAAAATGTCTTCCAAATAACAAGGGACGTCATTTATGGTATCAAGAAGAAAAGTCCCATGAACGTCGGGTCAAAGAGGTCACGTGATCATACACGGCGAGCGGTTACATATGGCGAACATTTTAACAAGTAAAATCCCGTTGTGGTGAAATTAAATAAGAAGAAGACAAAGCCGCACTTGGTGACGTGTGACTTGCTTGTGGAGCTATAGCTGGAAAACTGCTTCGACAAAAGGCATGGTCCCTCGGTTCTTGTCGTTGACTGGCGTTGTCGTCTGCTGAGGCTTAAACGGTGAGAGTTGAGAGAGTACCTAGCTCTGTGTGTTTGCTGGTTAATTATTATTATACTTCGCTGTTGTCAATTGTTGATGTATCTTTTTGTTTGTGTTTGTAGAGATGGCTTCAATCAAGCAAATTAAAGCTTAATTCACCGAAGGCCTTTCTCTCTCTCATTCATTTCACCAGTGACAGGTGTATATATGAATTTATATTCAGCTGGTTCGATTTCTCGATTTTATGACTATATTTTCTTCATTCCACGTTCGATGTACAGTAGGGTTCATTATGCAGGGCCAAGGTGTTTGGGCCCAAACGTTCGATGTACAGTAGGGTTCATTATGCAGGGCCAAGGTGTTTGGGCCCAAACGTTCGATGTACAGTAGGGTTCATTATGCAGGGCCAAGGTGTTTGGGCCCAAACGTTCGATGTACAGTAGGGTTCATTATACAGGGCCAAGGTGTTTGGGCCCAAACGTTCGATGTACAGTAGGGTTCATTATACAGGGCCAAGGTGTTTGGGCCCCAAAAAAAATCGAACAAATTAGATTATAAAAACTCAATGCACACCTTCAACAATCATCTCCCAAAACTTTATTCAGTATAATTACCACACATGTTCCTTGATGTGACGTGACTTGATACGGTGTAGCGTGTGATTGGCTGAAAGGACACAATTTAAAAACAATAAAGAATCTTTCCAGTGAAGATTCTAAATGGAAGAAACATCCCTTTCCACAGTCAAGATTCTAAACGCATAGCTCAAGTCTATAGTTCATGAACCAAAGCTAAATACATACAGATTTTAGCGTTACAAAGCTTGATTGAACTGTTCACTTTCCTCAAGAACCTTTTATCCTCTTGAGAGTTCTCCTTTTTTTGTCATCAATGAGAAGCTCTGGAAAATACAAAATCCATGAACGTCGGGACTTCTGTTCAATTGTTTCAAGTCTTCCAGCTCTTCAATGGCAACAATTCCTGCTCCGATTGGTGGTGAACGCATTTGCTCTTTCAGGATTCACAGAAGAAGGCCGCATGACATTCCAAGTGATCCAACCCAACAAAGATTTTGTCACATGAGGGCTTCCACAAAGTGCCTGCTTTTCTGGTTATAGGTGTGTAAGGCGTCCGGCATGTTGATTCCTATCAATAAACCGATGTCTGCTTCTATCGCGTCACGGCTATTGCTATGTCTCTCAAATGTGGCCAATGGTGGACATCTTCGGTTGTCGGGATATGTGCCACGGACACAAGCATCTTATCCTTTGTATACACTTTTGGTCACTCGATGAGGTTTTCCATTTTCAAATCTTCCACGACCAGTCCCTGAACTACTTCAGTCTGCAACGTATGCAGAGCGCCCATCGTTTCAAGAGTTGTCTTCATGGGTTTTCTACTACCCCCAAGATTTCTGAAAAAATCTTATGTATGGAATGATGCATTACTTCCAGGATTCAGGAACACATAGGTCTGCACTGTGTTCATACCATTTTTCATTTCACAGTTTCTGGAACGATAGCCATGGTACAGTCTCCTCATACTTTCATGCCCTCTTTTACATTGCTAGCAAAGCTGGCACATGCTCTCATCGTACTTGTGTCACCATTGTTACTTGCTGAATTCCACCCTTTCTGTCCAAAGGTCTGAGGAGGTCTACGATCTACATGACACACGGAAGGATGCCGTCATTGACGATGCTAACAGGTAGCTTTGTAATGACAGTTTTTTTTTGCTGATGGCCAACCTTTAAACAACCAAAGCATAGATCATTGACTTTGAGAAAGTTCATTTTATCTTGGTACAGTGCAAGCGACTGTTTTCTTCATGTCGTGGCTTTCATTAGCGTTACTCGACTATTCTGGCTGTCTCTCACATTTCTCATCTGCTTGTTCAGAGACTGTCACCTTGGTAGCAAAGCTTCCTTTGGACTTCATCACAGGCCTTTGGAACCTTCCTTTGACAGTCTGTTTTGGCTCGGCACGAAGAGCTTCTCTTCCATATGTAAGGTCATTAGCTTTCTTTGGTTCACTTTTTACAAACTGGACCAACAGTGTAAATTTCACTTGCTCAGATTTGATCACGTTCTAGTGAACAATATTTCTCCATTTATCGTGGTAGAAATAGGGCAGCTTGCCGACCAACTTCTTTGGATTGTCTAAATAGTCTCAGACCTTTACAGCCTCGATGCTATAGATGGGTTTTTCACATTTTACTAAACAATACGAAACTCATCCAAAGCTTTCAGATTGTCCGGTTTGATTGTGGGACAGTCATGGGTGCATTTTACAAAGGTGTTAACTTGCACCTCATTGCTGCTGAAGTGCTCTTCAACCTCTTTAAGTGCTGACAGGTAACCAGGTTTAGCCTCCTAAAAGGTCTCATGATCTTGTCTTGAGACCTTCATGTGTTGCTCCAAGTAGGTCATTCGCTCATCATAGTTGTTCTCCTCCATGTTTCCAACTATCTTCGAGTTAAATTGCCAGATAAACCTTTTATACTCAAGTGGATTTCCACCAAACACTTTAATTTCTGGAACAGGTTTCTACAACTGATGGACAACAGAATCTATTTGGTTTTGACCAACTATAAAGACCTGACAAGCTGAGACATTAGGAACAGCTGGCATCTGGCTGACTGGTATTGGTGCTGAAAGCTCATTAAAACCTTAAATGTGTGGGTTAATTACATGGCAAGTCACATTTCCACCATCACAGATAGAACTAGCAACATTTGAAACATTTACAACGTTTGTAGCATATGGTATGACATTTCCACAAATATCAACATGGTTACCATGGTTGTTTGGAAAAAGAGCAGGAGCAATTGCCCACAAAGGTGATGTATTTTCAGAAACATTCATTAATGGCATATGACCAAATACCTGAGGAATGTCACCTCCTTCCCTGCCTTGCACACTTTCAAAGTCATCAAGCACCTTGCTTTTAGCGAAACCGATTGCCATTCAATGTCCCGCTCTAATTGTTCTTCCTGCAGTTTTAGGTTAAGTTTTGCCAATTCAATTTCATGTTTCTTTTGTAGCGATTTTAACTTCGTGCTGATTTCTGCTTCATGCTATTCTTCCTTTACCTTTGCGGAGGAAATGGAATTGTACAATGGTGACACATGGTTGCCACTGGATGACGCGCTTTCTGCTTGCTTTTCCTGGAGCTGGTCTGCAAAACGCTGTCATCTGGATGACCATCAACAGTAAGGCTGGGGCATGTTTTATGAAAAAAAACAATTCTCCCCAGCGAATTTAAATGACAACATTGTCACATAATGTTTGAGAAACTGATCGTTGTCAGGTGATGTCAGAAGGGTTTTGCATGAATCTCGATTGCTCAGATAGTCTTCATAAAGTGTTAAACATTCACTGTAACTTTGCTGCCACACCTGGCTGACGGAGTTACCAGCCATTAAACAATCAATTATGCCAGTTTTATGTTTCATCCGGACATTCAGAGTATTCAGCTGTTTCACTTTATTTTCCAGAAGGAATGCTTGATGGATAGGTTCCCCGAGCTGTCTCGTCTTCTCCATCCGTACGTCAAGTGTTTCAGCCAAAAACGACAAGGATATAACTGTTTGCCAAATAACTCAATACACACCTTCATCAATCGTTTACCAGAACTTTATTCAGTACTAGCAGGAGTACCCAGTGTTGCTCGGGAGTAAAATTGAGAGGGGCGAGTACTGAGTATGAGAGTTGGGTGGGATGGGAGAATTGCTGTGATGGGGTGGGGGTATTGGAGAGTTTGAGGTAGGAGAATTGGAGGGCCCAGGGCAGGGGGGGGAGAAGCGCCAGGCTATGGGGGTGGAGGCAGTGGCTGGGCTGGAGAGGCAGGGAGGATGGCGCAGTTGGATCAGATCAACAACCGTTGAACCCCACACTCTACAATCCCGAAGGGGGTGGTAAACAGGGCTCAAACTTCAGCCATAGAGCCTAAACACCCCAGCAGTTTGCAGTCAAAATTAATTGCCAATACGAAAAGGTGACTCTTGAAAAGAATATAACTACAAGTGAACACAACTAACCCGAACTTTTGGTAAGTCCAGACATTATTAACTTACTGTAATTTCCACAATATAATGTAAGCATCATAACCCTGAGCTGTTTTGCTATGAACGCATGCAAACGATAATAACCGTGTTGTACAGTTTCACTTGCTGTATGGTACTGACTAATCAAATATTCAGATCAAACTGGGTAGATGTAACGATTTAAAGCATAACAAAATCACCAACATACAAGTTTGGCCATAACATGGAGCATAAATACAAGGAGCAAAATTGAAGATTTTTCACAGGATTTATGAGTTAAATAAGCTACCAAATTGTGTAAATATTGTCAGAATCGGTTTCCTCGACAGAAAGTAACCCAAAAATATCTTTAAAAATCAAAATTAATCTTTAAAAACAATTTTTTTCAAATTTGCTCCTGGTAATCCAGAGCTGCTAATCTCCGTGTGAAGTTTACTGCATTTTTTTCATGGCATAATACTTCAAAGAAAAACATCTTTATTTAAACTCACAGAGAGATTAAAGTTAACATGTAAGATCACATTTATCTCCTCTTGCCGAAGATATGATAATTTGTCCCTTTCATGTTTGATTTAAGGATTTTGTAATAGTTTCTTTTAAAGCGGTGCATAATACTGGACAACTTATTTAAATGTTTGCAATGTTGTTTGGTTTTTTTAAAGCACTGAAATGCCTTTTTTATTGGCTGCTAATGTTAATATACAACTCTCCCAACTCTCCTATTACCAATAATGTCACGTTTGTTGAATATAAAGCACTTAAAATGGCCTCAATTTTTTTTCGATAAAAAACAATCTAATTTCTCTTTTATTCCTCAATAAGCTTTCATTTTAAATTCAACATGTAACCTCTTGACATGTAGTTCACATGTGCGTTTAATTTCTATATGTCAAAATCGTCCGTAGCCGAACATTTATACATTTAATTAAACTGATGAATTGCCAAAAAGGCCTAATCAGGCCGAGCAAGGCCATATAATATATCAAGGCTACAGGAATCGAACTCTTACCATTTAAATTTTTTATCGTTATTATTATGTAGATTTCTTTCAACATGGAATTCTAATGACACTATGGTATCGAGGGGACATTGCCGAGAAGAATGAGTGGTCGTATGAACTTGTACGATGTAAAATAAGTGAAATGCAGTCGGTGGGATGTTTGTACCAACAAGTGAGCAATACAATTAATTTTGCCTGCACGAGTGCGTATGCTAGCATTCTGAGGTTGGAAAATCGTAAGAAACTAAGAGATAGCTATGTGTCCACCAAATTTGGCATGCGAGGTGTTCGTAACCAGAGACAGATCATAGACCCAAGGAAAAAGAAAATCTGACTCACCATAAACCTCACCCTCACCTCACTCTTTCTGCTTTTTTGTACACATCTTCAAGAGGACATGTAAGGCAGTTTGGATATTGAATTTCACATTGATAGACACTTCAGATTCTGTGAAACACCTTGAAAAGTTGAAAAAATATTTGTAAAACAACTATCAAAATTATGCTTTCTTTAAATAGCAGCTTTCTGCAATTTTAACACAATTAAGAGACCATCCTTTTGATTGTATTAAAGCAGCATTAATTCATTATATAATAAAAGGGAAAGGAACCACAGCAGTCTGTATTCAGTAAAGGGA
This sequence comes from Eptatretus burgeri, assembly GCF_056783735.1. Lineage (NCBI taxonomy): Eukaryota > Metazoa > Chordata > Myxini > Myxiniformes > Myxinidae > Eptatretus > Eptatretus burgeri. Next base: position 76,675,980 of record NC_140962.1, on the reverse strand, counting down.
AAAGCAAGGAAAATAAATGGAAAAGCAACCATATAATTAACCTCCGCCATCGAAGATCGGAGGTTACTGTTTTCACCCCTTTCTGTTTGTTTGTTTGTTCGTTTGTTTGTTTGTGAACAGTATTACGGAAAAACTCCTCAACAGATTTCGACGAAACTTGGTGGGGGGGGGGTTAGGTCTGGTCCAAGGATCATGCCATTAGATTTTGGACTTGGTCCAAAATCCAATATGGCCGCAATGGCGGCCAATTTGAAAAAATATTTGAATTTTTTTTTTTTTGCATTTCTTCATGTTTTAAGTGATTTCCAACCCCCCCCCCAAAAAAAATTGTTAGAGAAAAAAAATTTGCCACTTTTTTTTCAACAAAATTTCGATTTCTTTTTTTTGCATTTCTACATGTTATAAGTGATTTCCAACAAAAATACATGCCAAAATTATAATTGCAGCTGATTTTGGAACTTCAGATGGATATACCCACGTAAAATCAATTTCTGTCTCAAGGAATCTAGTTATGACGAATGACTTGAGTATGTAAAAGTTAAAAGTAAAAAGGAAAGTTGCAAACTATAACTCTGTGAGCACTGTTGACGTCAAATTGAATGAATAGGATATCAGGTTCACTTGAGTGACCTAGCAGTATTAGCGGCGGAGGTTTTGCACTCTACCGAATGCTCCCACTCTAGTTTGAGCTGTGTTTGTTTGAAGCTGTTTTGGATTTTCATAACTTTGACAGTTGACAAATAAATGCAAATTTTTACAACTCCATTTTGTGGACAAGATTCGTATGCAATCAGAAACTTTGTAGTCCGAAAAGAATGAGCAAACTACAGCAAGAGTGCCATAATATTGAATAAAATCTTGATGCAAGTAAGAAGTTGCACTGTTAATCGGTTTTGATATTTTATTATCTTCATTTACATAATACATAAGCACAAATAAATTCGCTATTGTTTTGCCACTTTACAAAACACTTTCAGCACAGGACTCAGACTCGGACTTGGACTCGAAATGCCAAGGACCCCGACTCGGATTCGGAACTGCTGGACTCGGACTCAGGACTGCTGGACTCGGACTCAGACCGCAGGACCCAGACTCAGACTTGGACCAGGGAGACATCTACAATACTGGACTTCTTCACCAATGTAAATGTCTTCTATCTACAAGTTGTTTGCACTCCATTACTCCCTGCAAAGTAGATATCCATATCTTCAACTTATCCATAGTAATCCAAAGTGATGCCATTTCTACACTTTTCCTGAAGCAAGGCTACTCTGCCACCACTATCCCTGATACTGCATAGCACATCAAACATTTCTTACACATCTTATAATCTTCCTCTGTTCTTCTTGTCCCCTTCCCTTCCCTCCCCTCCTGAGGGATGCAGGTGACGTTGAGGGTTAGGGGAGAACACAAGGGGTGGACAACATGGATACATAAGCAAGATGGATACGTAAGTTTATGTTTTGTATCCCAATGATCGGCCAGATCTGGTTCCAGACCTGAACTAAAAATCTAATCAGCTTGCTCTTGTCATCGAACCACCTCATCCACCTAGTTTTGTCATAACTCATCCACAACTTTTTGAAATATCATGCTATATATAATTTTGGTCCCATCTCTAAATGGTGAAGAATCACTTAGAAAATCAAAAAATTCTCATATCCGGATCTTGATTCGGATCTTCACTAAAATCGAATCGATTCGTCCTTTTCAACACCCAACCTGTCCATCATTTGTTGTCTGAATCCTTCTATAACTTTTTGAGATATTGTGCTATATATCGTTATTAGTCCTGTCACTCAATGATGAAGCATCACCTTAAAAATTCTCATACGTGGAATCGGATCCGGATTTTCATCAAAATTGAATCAATTCGTCCTTGTCACACACCCAACCTGTCCAAGTTTTGTCATAACTCGTCCACAACTTTTTGAAATATCATGCCATATATCGTTTTTAGCCGCATCTCTCAATGGTGAAGAATTACTTAGGAGATTTTAATATCCAGATCTTCACAAAATTTAATCAATTTGTCCTTGTCACACACCCAACCTGTCCACCAACATTCTTCCAAATCCGTCCACAACTTTTTTGAGATATCCTGCTCACAGACAAATAAACAGACAGACAAGGGTGAAAACATAACCTCATCCACTTTTGGTGGCAGAGGTAAATGTCTACTTACCCCATTCTGCAGTAAAGAGTGCTGGATAAACAGTGCAATGGCTCCAAAATCTCCAAGGCAGTAACCATATAATACAACTCTGCTGAACAAGTATGATGAGCATACCAGTTTAAAGGGATTTAGCAGGGTTTTTCCATGTATTCTCAAATTGAAGCTGGTACATAAATCTCAAGGACAAAAACATTAGTAGATTTTAGTGTATCTTTACAAAAACTACTATTATTTTTGTCAGTATTGAATGAAACAAAGGAATTGATATTAACGAGAAGGGCACTCGGTAGACCACATAACTCCGCAAGGCTGATTAGTTTCCGTTTTGTATCCCACTGATAGGTCGGATCTAAATTTGGACCTGACCTAAAATTTAATCGGCTTGTTCTTGTCACTTAACCAACTCATCCACCAAGTTTCATCCGAATCCATCCATACCTTTTTGAGATTTTTTGAGAAATATCATTGTTGAAGAAGAACGATTGTTTATATTAAGGGGTTTTTGTTCCTCCACATGGTAATTCTTTTGACTATCTTTTTTCTGTTTCATGTTATCATCAAACATATTCATATACATATGGTCAAACCTCTTTAAGAAGAATATACAGGTATACATGACCCACTGTTTCCCCCTCCTGAGATCTTTAAATGCCAATGATGTAGCATGGATGGATCCTGGGTGTGGAAAGGCGTATTTACTTTTTTTTCAATCAGAGGTTTATTATTTTTTCCGATTATTCAACCAGTCCATTATTCCATGATTTAAATGTATAGAGATACTCAACAACATCACTCCGAGATTCCCTTTATGGCAATCTTTCCTACCAGGTTTCAGAATTTTCAAAAATGCACTTGACTGAAATGTTTCCCTTACTTTCAGGATATAACTTATAAACACACACACAAAATTTTTTTTTAAAAATGACAAGACCTGACCTGACCTGAAAAAAAACCCCACTCAGAGCACTCGGTAGAGTGCAAAACCTTCGCCGCCAATACTGCTGGGTCACTTAAGTGAACCTGATATCCTATTCATTGTAGGTCAAAACGGATCAGACTCTACTGAACCACGATTGAATAAACTAAACTAGATCGACGCGCATGTAGAAATGCCAAAAAAAAAAATCGAAATTTTTTTGAAAAAAAAGTGCAAAATTTCTGGGTTTTTTTCTCTAACAATTCTTTTTGGGGGGTGGGGGGGCTGGAAATCACTTAAAACATGTAGAAATGCAAAAAAAAAAAATTCAAATATTTTTCAAATAAAATCGAATTTTTTTGGAAAAAAAGTTGCAAATTTTTTTTTTTTCTCAAACAAAAATTTTTGGGGGGGGTTGGAAATCACTTAAAACATGTAGAAATGCAAAAACAAAATTCAAATATTTTTTGAAAATGGCCGCTATAGCGGCGATAATGGACTTTGGACCAACTCCAAAATCCAATGGCATGATCCTTGGAACATACCTAATCCCCCCACCAAGTTTCGTCGAAATCCGTCCAGGAGTTTTTCCGTAATACTGTTCACAAACAAACAGAGGGTGAAAACAGTAACCTCCGTCCATCTTCGATGGCGGAGGTTAAATATCGACACTCATCAAAAGTGAACTCTCTGCACAGAAGATGAAGTAACATAATTTTTGTGTGGATGTGGAATAAAAGCAAACTCTTTGGATCCCTTCGAAACTGAGATCCCTTTAACCTGAAAGAAATGAAAGCTTGAAATCTGAGATTGTGTTATTCTTCATATTAAACATTGATTATTACTTCTCTCTGGGTGTCTTACTTCCAATTAGAGTATTCTTCCATGAACACAATTTGTCGAGCTACTTTATTCCCAGTGTAGGCAACTTCAGTGACCTACATCAAATTGACAAATTATGTCCTTGGCAGGATAGTCTAATGTAATTGGTGATTTTATGGGCATTTTGTGATCTCATGCAATAAATTGGCATAATGTGTGGTTTATGCTCTCTTACTTTTTTGTTTTTCCCCCAATACCTTTTTTTGTATACCTAATAGAGGCTTGTGGAAGAGCTTGAGCAGAATGGGAAATTTCCACTCAAATATTTGTTCCTCTTTTCTGCCTCTCATGCCCAAAGATGTACGTATTTCCATATTCTCTGACTAGAGAAGTAACATTCTGAGAAAAAATGAAAATGAGAAGTTTTATGTCAAGGAAAGAACAAGAGTAAAAGAGAAGGGGAAGATTTGATTCAGAAATGAGGAGGGAACAGAAAAGACAAAAGGGAGGAAAGAAAATGCGAATTTATCGAATAAACAAGGTGGAGTGGGGCAGAGGCTGGTGATTGCTATTGTTGTTTTATCCAAGTACATTGTCTGGCTTTTGAAGATATTATGTCCAAAACACCTGTCCACAGTACTATATGATGTACATTTGACTCATATCGCTATGACTGCAGGTTCAAATCCCACATACTGTGTTGATTTATCCATTGCTGCTAACTTTCTTGTAATTCATGTTAAAGTAAACTGATGTCCTCTTATGTCTTTATCCTTTGTGCAATGTATTTTATAGCTTCTCCCTGATTTCTCACAGCTTATACATATCATGTATGCAAAAGAAGTAGGTTGGAGGATTGGGAAAGATTAATTTAGAAGAATACATTTTATGAATACAAGGCAAGTGAGTGGGAGGAGTTGTAATGATTGGGTAGAAATGGGAAGATTGTGTATAAAGGAGATCTCCAGAGGGCATTACCATGGATCACTACCAAAAAGGGGTTGATGAAATAGACAACCATGTTTGGTAGTATGCGTTTGTAGATTGTTCTTTCACCGTATTTCATAAAAGACACATTGAAGTAAACTGATGAAAGTTTCATTGATCACTGCACATTGGTGATTTTTAGTGGTGATCTGTGGCACTGGCATCTGAATATTTCGTTTCTATTTAGTATCCATAAGGTTTTGACGAGCGAAACTAATATAGTGATCCGATATACCACCCCACCGCCCTCCCCCCTCCCCACCACCTAATCATCCCCCTACCTGTAATTATCTAACTCCTTTCACTTCTTTCCGAACTGCTTGCCTCACTTTTTTGAAAAAGTACTTCACCACCTTCTTTTCAAAAGGGAAGCACCACCACCATCTGGCCAGCATTTGGCCTATTCACACATTCTATTGCCGTCCTCACCCTGCTATTCTTTCTCTATTTGTCTTGCTGATGAGGATATTAAGTCAAAAACATCACAGTCCAAAATTGGTGTTGATATAAACCTATTTGAATCCGTGATCACGCGCTGTTGCTTTTGACTTATCAGATCATCACATCCAGAGACCTTCTTTTACCCCTTGACCTCGTGTGACCTGGATGGCTTAAGGTAGCATTTAGATATTACTACGTTTACAGATGGTGTACCCAGAAATGAAAGTGAAAAATGATAAATAGTTAATTTGATTCAAGGAAGGAAAATAGGAGGTGTTAAAGGACTGTAGGCAGAGAAAGGATTGTAGTCCATAGTTGAGAGGAGGAAAGAGTTGGGTTTTTTTTAAATAAAAGAGGGCAGAGTCAGAAACTGCCACTTTTGTGTATGTAATATCTAAAAAGTTCTGAATGCAACAGCACAGTTCTGCTCAGACTCTTTGTACAATGCTTTCATGGTACAATGTGGTCAATGATGTGATATCAATACAGGCTTTAAATAGAATTCTATATAGCACTATATAATACGGTAAAATATGATGCATATGTTGTCTTTTCCTCTCAAAATTGTATTGTATCATAAAAATGTCTGTCAATACAGGTTTAAAATGTACAATCAAAGTAATACAGACTTTAAGATAAAACGGCACTCGGTAGAGCGCATACCTCCGCTCCATATTGCCTGATCCACGAGAACATATCTGGCCCAATACATTTTTGAGATATCATGCGATATATCGTTTTTGAGCCTTATTTCTCAATGGGGAAGAATCATTTAAAAAATTCTCATAATCGGATCCGGATTCAGATCATCACCAAAGTTTAATCGATTTGTCATGGTCACACACCCAACCTGTTCACCAAGTTTCGTCTGAATCCGTCCACAACTTTTTGAGATATCCTGCACACAAACAAACAGACAAACAAACAAAAAGACAGAAAGGGGTGAAAACATAACCTTCTTCACCTTCAGTGGTGGAGGTAAATATCATGCTATTCAGTACTATTGTTACGAATCTGGAAGCCATGAGCACTCAACATACATGTCCGATAGAACAGTTATTTCGCGAAGTAAATGTGGATAGATAGCTCCCTTTCCCTTGTTTAATGGGTATTTAAATGTTCATGTGCTGCAGAATTATTTTGATAGTCAGGGTTTTCTTTTATTTTTACACCACCAACATCGTCTACAACAACACCAGCATCACCCTCACCTTCACCTCGTTGTGACTGACGCCATTGCCTTCAGCATGTATGTGGGCGGAGCCCCCGCAGGAGAATGTTCCTCTGCCTGTTGGGTGGGCGGTCAGCAGCGACGGCCGTCACGCCCCCCCTCCCCGGTCCAATTAACGGCCTTGGCACCCGTTTTGGCCAATGACAGGGCGACGAGTGCATTTTGCATGCCAAAACCGTCCAGTGAGGGAAAGCGGGGAGGGAGGAGGCGTCTCCACCCCCCCCCCCTGGACAAGGGTGAATAAGGTTGCGGCACGATCGGACCGAGGGGAGAGTTTGAGAAAGTTGATGACCATCGAGCAGGCAAGGTTATGGTCAACTTGATGGGCAGGTTGAACAAGTGTGGAGTTATCAGCCCTCGCTTTGATGTTCAACTCAAAGACTTGGAGAAGTGGCAGAGAAACCTCCTGCCTTCTCGACAGTTTGGGATACAGAGGAGAGTTTGGTTTTCGGGACGAGCGCTGAGCGGAGCCCTAGAGTCTGATCGCATCTCTCTGGTGCCTGGTTCTATTACCGCGTCTCACTGATGCCTGGTTCTATCATCGCCTCTTGCTCGCCTGGTTCGCTCGTGTCAGCCAAACCACACGAGGTGGACAGGTCCATGTCCTTCTGGGTATCTGTGTGTGTGTCTGTCGGTGGGCCCGTCTTTAAGAAGTAAATTGTTAAGTGCCTTTGCTGTACATTATTTGCCTTGCATCTCTTATTAGTCGTGATATCTGCCCTTACGTGCTTCCCTCCTTCCCCACCTACTGTTAATAAATACCCTATTTGTGAAATGTATCAGCTCGTTTTTGTGTTTCTTTGATTGGTTTAATGTGGTGCGTGTTAGGAGAATTAAAGAAGGCCGTTGTTGCCGTAGTGGTGTGCATTTGGGACTGACGGATCTCGTAACCATCCGCTCGGGTTACGCATGGTTCGTGCGCGCATACGGCTTGTCCCGTATGAGTGCTGTCGAGGGTGTGAATTCCCCGGTAGCTTTGTCCGCGTGGGTAATTAGGTATATTGAAGTCTGGCAATTAACCCTACCCCACGTGGTCAAATTATTGGCGATTCACGGTCCAGTAAGGGACCGTACCTGTCGGAGTTTTCGAAAGGTACGATTTAAATTCCGGGTTTTCGGTAGAGTCAACCCTACTGCTCCACCTAGCGGTCGTGCTCGCAGCCGACACCCAGCCCCGCAACACTATATCGTTTTTGGCCCCGTCTCTCAATGGTGAAGAATCACTTTTAAAATTAAATAACTCTCGTATCCAGATCCGGATTCGGATCTTCATTAAAATCGAATCAATTTGTCATGGTCACACACCCAACCTGTCCACCAGGTTTCATCCGAACCTGTCCACAACTTTTTGAGATATCGTGCTAAATATCATTTTTCTCCCTATCTCTCAATGGTGAAAAATCACTTTTAAAATTCTAGTCGTTGAATCTGGATCTTCACTAAAATCTAATCATTTCATCCTTGTCACACATCCAATCTGCCACCAAATTTCATCTGGATCCGTCCACAAGTTTTTGAGATATCCTGCACACAAACAAACAGAAAAACAAACAAATAAGAAGACGTTGTGCAGAGCACGATACTTACAAAATCCATGAAACAAATTTGACCTCAAAAATGCGGTTTTGATTTCAATGACCAAATGTGGTGGTTGTTGAATTCAACGACCAAATATGCAACTCATCTTCAAATTTCAAGTGAATTGGAAGAAAATTGAAATTTTAGAAATTCGGCATATGTTGACCTTTTTGGCCTATGTGGACCTCCAAAATAATTGGTGGTTGAATTCAATGATGTGATGCATAAATCCTCTTCAAATTTCAAGCCAATTGGATGAAAATTGAATATTTCAGAAATACCACCTTAGTTGTTGACCTTTGGCCTATGTTGACCTTTTGGTCTACGTTGAGCTTAAAAATAATTGCTTGGTTGAATTCAGTGACCTGAAATATAAATACTCTTCAGATTTCAAACAATCGGATGAAAATTGAGGATTTCAGAAATACCACCTTAGTTGCTGACCTTGGGCTTATGTTGACCGCTTGGTCCATGTTGATCCTAAAAATAATTTGCGAGTTGAATTCAGTGACATGAAATAAAAACCCTCTTCAAATTTCAAGGATTGAGGATTTGGATGGGGGATGATAAGAGGTGGTGGTGAATAGCTGTTTTTAAGGCCTGGAGTGAAGAATGGAATTGAACAGAGTGAGAGAGTTTATTCCAAAGGTGGGGAAAAAGAGGAATGAAAGGGTGAAGGTGAGCAGCGATTCGTGATTTTGCTAGTTTTACAAGAGGGGGGGGGGGGTGTTGGCGGACCTTGAGTGCCCTGCGGAAATATGGTGGGGACAAATCGCAGACAGAGCAGGAGTGGGTGAGACCAGAGAAGAGACGGTAGAAGACAGAAAGACCACCGACCTGCCTGCGGTAAGAGAGTGAGAGGCCCAAAGACTCAGCCTCATACCAATGATACCAATGATCCGAAGTGCCCTGGTTTCTACAGCGTGAAGCCGAGAAAGGTGAGATGCAGGAGCCCCAGCCCAGAGGGAAGAGCAGTACTCCATCAGGCTGCGGACGAAAGCTTTGTATGTGGTCAGGAGCTCAGGGGGGGCTGAGGAAGGACTTTGCACGACGGAGGATTCCCAGTCGGCGACTGGCTTTGGAGGCCAGGCTGGAAATGTGGCTTTTCCAGGAAAGATAATGGCAGATAGTGAGACCCAGAAGCTTGACTCAAAGGACTTTTTCCAGAGGATTGTTGAGAAAGTCGATTGCGGGGATTTCCAAATGGTCCTTTCGGAGAGACATCGTGAGAGTGTGAGATTTGTCAGGATTAAAAGACATGTTCCACGTATTGGACCAGTTTGTGATTTTACTCAGATCGGCAAAGCGCGAAGCAGCTGCTGCTTTCCGGTCTGAGTGATGACAGATGGTATGGCAGAGGGTGGAGTCATCAGCAAAGAGATAAAGAGGATTTTCCAGAGAGTTGGAGAGATCATTGATGAAAACCAGAAAAAGAACAGGACCCAGAACGTTGTTGGGAGAGCAAAATCAGTATATCCAGCATAGAGTGACCTGGTCTGAAACCAAATTGATGATCGGAAATCAAGCCATTGGAGAAGAGGAAGGATTTAATGTCTGAAGCGATGATGCATTCCATAACCTTGCTGATGATTGGGAGAAGACTGATTTGTCTGTAGTTGCAGGGATCTGTTTTTGCACCTTTTTTATGCAGGGCAGCAATGTTTCCTGATTTCCAAGCAGATGGCAGATGACCTTGAGCAAATGAGATGGTGAATAGAACAGAGAGAGGGTGAGCAAGAGCAGAGGAGCAGGTTTTTAGGACACGTGGGCTGATGCCGTCTGGACCGGATGCAGAATCTGAGTCACGGTTTGACAGCAAGCTCTCCACCTTGTCAGAAGAAAAGGACACAGAGTCCAGGGACAGTTGGGTGCGACTGGGTAAGGTGCCTACAGAATGCGATAGGTTTCGGACACAAGATTTTGATGCAAACACCGAGTTTAGGTATTCAGCCTTTTCATGTGCGGTATCAGCAGTGTGGCCATTTGAGGTAAGGGAGGGGATGGAGGGGGAACATACACTAGAAACAGATTTGATTAGATGCCACCAGGATTTGGAGGAGGGAGGGAGGTTTGAGAGTTCAGACTTGAGCTTAGAAAGATGTTGTTTTCTGGCTCTCCTGAGGGTAGATACACACTTGAAGTTTTATGGAAGGAACTGAGATTACCCTCAGTTGGGTTTGCTTTCCATGAGGCAAAGGAAAGTTGTTTCAGGACAACTGCCTCACCACAAGCTTCAGTGAACCAAGGGCGGGAGGAAGGGTAAGACAACTGAAGACGAGAGGGGATAAATCTGTGCATGAGAGAGAGCAAGTTTCTTTGAAAGAATTCCCAGGATTAGTTGATGTTGGAGAAAGCAGCGATGGGAGACCAGTGTAAAAGTTTCATGGCTGCTTTGAGACCAGTTGGCCTGAGTGAAATGCCAGACTCAACCGCGCTGGGGTTGTTCTCTGATAACAGCCAGAGAGATGTCCACTTTGACAAGCATGTGGTCAGAAGAACCGATTGGAGCGGAGGAAGAACAGCAGATATTTTCAGGGAAATTTATCAAAATCAGATCCAGAAGAGATAGATTACCATTGGTTGAGATCCGGGTCCGGGAGTTGACCGATTCAGTCAGACCCAATGAGTCGCAGAAGTCTTTCGCTGAAAATGTTTAAACCTGAAAACCTTTGGCTGATGTTGACTTTTTGACCTTTTGAGCTCAAAAACAATAGCCTTCATCCTTATGAAAAAAAAAATTCATTTCATGAATATCGGTTAGAAATTGTGACCTATAGGTGATAAAGAGACAAAGACTAACAGACAGACAGAATAACAAAATCGACTGACCAAATATACTTGAAAAATCTTCGATGTTGCAAGTAACAATCAGACAGAGAGGGCTAAAAACATAACCTCCTCCACCTTCGGTGGTGGAGGTAATAATGCTTGTTATTATTATTATTATTATTATTATTATTATTATTATTATTATTATATTACTGGTACGTGCCTGTAAAAAAAAAAAATAATAATAATAATAATAATAAATAAATAAATAAACCACACAGGCCGTTTCTTCGCTCTCACGTGCCCGTACGTGCGTGACCCGGAAGTTCGATATTATTATTATATACAGACAACGATTATTCGCAATTTAGTTTTAATACCCAATTATTCAATTAGCGCCAACGTATTTTACCTTTTCACAATGTCGTGGCAAGGAAAAACAAAAAGAGATGAGAAGAGAGAGAAAAAATTTACTTCCTGGTTCGGAGCATACCAGCACTCTGATGTTCCCGAAATGTATACACCATCTAATATGAAAACGATCATAACTTGGGCCATTGTGTTTATCTATAAATGCGCATAAGAAATCGAGAAATTATTAGAATACACGAAGTCATCACTCTCCGGAAGCCCGTACGTTGTAACCCGTAATGGGGAACGTGGCTGTGCTTCCCTTCCCCATCGGCCACGCCCACGCAACAACGTGTCTTGTCATTGATTTGTTAAATTTGGTAAATAAATGGCCATAACTTAGGAAGCACTTGTCCGATTAATATCAAACCTTGAAAAGGCAAATACTCAGGACCCAGCAATATACCTGGCAAGTTTCAATTAGATCGGACCAGAGGTTGTCGAGAAACAGCGGTCACACACACACACACACACACACACACACACACACACACACACACACACACACACACACACACACACACACACACACACACACACACACACACACACACACACACACACACACACACACACACACACATTGCTGGAATTATAGATAGATTATTATTATTCGAAGTATTATGTTATATTTTATCATAGGAGAACATAAAATGACACTCAGGATGGTGTTTCCCAGTCAGTGGGAGTCATGTTATTATCATTATTATTATTACCAATAATTAACACTATTATTATTGTTATGATTATTAGTATTAATGTCAATGGTGTTTTGTAATAATGTTAATATTATTATGATGCTATTATCATTGTTATTGTTTTTACTATTAGAAGTGGCCTTGGTAAAAACGCCCTGATACGCTGATATCGATATACCTCAATATGCCGTTTGGCCAAGGTGAAAAAATCCCTTGGGGAGGTGGGCAAATGAAGTTGCAACAACCTTCGTTGTTTGACCGTGAGTCCCCCTTGCAAGATTGGTTGAGATTGGATGAGTAACAACCGAATGTATCGTGGTCAGACAGACAGACAGACAGACACTAAATTGCGTATTTTAGTCTGATTTATTATCGTGTGAATTGTATTATATGGTAAGGTTAATGTCAGTACAGGTTTCAAATAGTTTGGCAAATCTGTTAATCTCAAGATCAAAGTTAGTTTATGTGACAGCATTCAAACCACTATTATCTGTTGTAATTTAAATAAAATAAAATATAAATTTATAGTTACATTCACAATGCGTATTCTGTAGCGAATGGTTTTATTTCGAATGAAAAACTGTTTTATATATAGTGATTTGGCTTTCTGTCCTGGTCAATAATGGACCTTGGATTATATGGCTCTTGCATGTTTACTCCTGCATTCTCAGCTGGCACTCGAATAGAACAGAACAGCCATATGGTTTCCCTTCACCCAACTTCCCCCATCCTTCCCTAAAGCCTCATGTCATCTATAAGCGAGGCGGATGATAACAGCATAACTATGTATACAATCACAATATGAACCAAGTAATGGATTCATTTCAAGGTAGCTGTTCGATTAATTTATTTAGATGATCACATCATATCGTGACACCCTTTTCCAGCCTTTAATTAATTCGTCCATCCCACCCCTCCCCACCCTATACCCGTAGCTATTGTCCTCCAAACTCTTTGAGCAAAGCCAAAGGCTGGAGAAAGAAATGGCAATGGAAGCAACGATCCCGCAGGCATGTTTGTCTTTGTGCATCATGCTAAGCACACATATATACACCTTAATGTAATTGTGCTCATAAAGCCTTTATTAAAACTTTGTCAAGTTTGCTTTAGGTAAGAGCCAGGCAACATGTCAAAAGCGCCGGCCTCGCCCTAAGTGTGATGTAGCAAGAAGTGGCATCAAATGCTCAGTTCAATATCTCACTGACATCTTCATAATCTACTTGTCTCGCACTGTCTGCTGTGCGACAGGACACAGAAGAGGGCAAGAAAACCGGACAGGTGGAGCGGAGTCACGTCTTCTTTTGTTTACGCGGTCACCTGCACGAGCCAGGTTTACTTAGATCAAAGCCATTTCCCACAAGCGTCCGTGCATGGTTTAACAGATCTTCACACAAAGGACGTTTTCACGCCGTATGATCTTGCAAAACGACTTTTTCCCCCATCCAACGTAAGTGCTAAAATACGACCCTTCTGCGGCTGTGCGGCATGATTCATTGCCAGTTTTACATACCCCGAAACCGCCATGCATTAGCCGCATGTCTCGGTGGGTGACGTGGGGCTGAAACACGCAAATGCGATGCAGGTTTTGGAACAGGCCCCACATGCACATGGCCGCCCCACAGATGGCAGAACCCCGCAGTGAAAAGAGGGAGGAAAATGGAAAGAAACCAAGGGACTGATTTGCATTCATTCCCCGCATTTTGGCAAGGTCACTTATTTGAATCAAACAGAACACATATATTTATGGCAGTTAACATGGTATATAATCTAAGATGATGTTATGCTTTATGTACACACACACACACACACACACACACACACACACACACACACACACACACACACACACACACACACACACACACACACACACACACACGTATTTACGTCATAGATGTTAATCATTTGTTCTTTCTTTAAATTCAATCTTTAATTTAATTTATTTTGCCTTAGTAACTCTAAACCCCAGAGATTCCCCACGGAGAACCCATGCGCGGACGCCTTCACGTTGATATTACTAGTTAATTACTTTTGTTGCAAGTACTGAAATAAGTTATTTCCATTGCACTCAATGAAACCAGCTCAATGAAGCTGGTTAATTTTGGCTCATTCCTAAATTTTTTTGTTCACTCAATATAGTTCTCCAAACAGTAGAAAAATATAAGTTTAATGCTTTGGCAATTTCATATTTTCTTGTGTATATATGGAGAAGGAGGAAGATCATAGCTTTACTTGCTTAAAGTAAATCGGTATGTAGGCTAAGTTATGAGAATCGTTATTTCTTTAAATTATCAGATTTCATTTCAGATTGTGACACTTATTTAGTCCAGACGATATTCGATCCAAAAAGCCAGAATCATATTTCGATGATATACTTTAATTATTCTGTGAGAGTCGGTCATGGAAAATTGCATCATGTAAATGTAT
>NC_140962.1:76641524-76656524 GCF_056783735.1 Eptatretus burgeri | reverse complement strand
TTTGAATTAATTGTTGTGCTTGGTAGACATTTGTGAATACATTTACAGAGGGTGAGAGAGGAGGGGGGAGAGAGGAGAGACGAGAGAGGAGGGCGAGAGAGGGGGAGAGGGGGCGAGAGAGAGGGGGGCGTCACAATGAGAGAGGAAGGGCGAGAGAGAGGGGGGCGTCACAATTCAAGAGAGGGGAGAGAGGATGTGCGAGAGAGGGGGGAGAGAGAGGGGGGCGTCACAATTCTTCTTCTTCTTCTTCATTTGATATGACGTCACAATTGACGCTGGGGACCTGAGTATATTTCCCAGGTGTTTCCCAAGTTATGGCCATTTATGATACGGATGGTCCGATCTAATTGAAACAATACCCCAATCCAGTCGTCGTTTACGAGAGTGAAGGAACGAAGCTGCACATACTGGCACGCACCTACGGGCACACACCTACGGGCCCGCACCTACTGGACCGCACTAGTCCTTCCAATGACCTGATCTAACATGTTATCCTATCATGCACTGCCTGATCCTTCCAATTACCTGATCTAACATGTTATGTCATGCACAGTCTGATCCTTTCAATGACCTGATCGAACATGTTATGTCATGCATGGTCTGATCCTTCCAATGATATGATCTAACAAGTTATGCCATGCACAGTCTGATCCTTCCAATGACATCATCTAACATGTTATAATGTCATACATGGTCTGATCCTTTCAATGACCTGATATAACATCTAATGTCATTCACAGTCTAATCCTTTCAATGACCTGATACAACAGGTTATAATGTCATGCACTGTCTGATCCTTCCAATGACCTGATCTAACATGTTATAATGTCATGCATGGTCTCATTCTTTCAATGACCTGAACTAACATGTTATGTCCTGCATGGCCTGATCCTTTCAATGACCTGATCTCACATGTTATAATGTCATGCAAGGTCTCATTCTTTCAATGACCTGATCTGACATGTTATCATGTCATGCATGGTCTGATCCTTTCAATGACCTGTTCCAACATGTTATGTCATGCACGGTCTGATCCTTCCAACGATGTGATCTAACATGTAATCATGTCATGCACAGTCTGATCCTTCCAACGACGTGATCGAACATGTAATGTCATGCATGGTCTATTCCTTTCAACGACCTGATCGAGCATGTTATCATGTCATGCACGGTCTGATCCTTTCAACGATCCAATCTAACATGTTATATTGTCATGCATGGTCTGATCCTTTCAATGACCCGATCTAGCATGTTATAATGTCATGCATGGTCTGATCCTTTCAAAGACCTGATTGAACATGTGATAATGTCAAGCATGGTCTGACACTTTCAATGACTTGATCTAGCATGTTGCTCTGTCACGCGTTGTCTAATCCTTTCATCGACCCGATCTAACATGTTGTAATGTCATGCACCATTTTATCCTTCCAATGAGCTGTCATTGAATACAGTAGTACTCCAAATTGAGGGATTGTAAGGGAAAAATGGCCATCCATTCGAAAGTGTGTTGAAAGATACGCTTATAAACTACTATATAGTGAAGTCATCAGCATTTCAAAGCTATACCTTTTATTCTCGAGTGTTTTCTGAACGACCAAGACTGAAGAAGATGCCAGAATACAATGCTAAAGTACCACATCGGGAGATCGCTAAAATGCCATTTTGTACTTCTGCTTCTTCTCCTCCAAAAACAATGTAAAACTGTAGCCTGACCTCACTCAATAACTGCTGAAGCCATGCTGATGATTCCAACGTGAGGAAGTTACCTTGTTGCTGGGCTAGTGCATGCAACCCAAAATTTAAAAACATACAAAGCGTTAATCGTTTTATTATGAAAAGAAATCAAACGTAAATGTGGCCTCAACCAACCAGGCCAGGATCTTGAGGTGGGAAAATGGGCACTTGAGAGGACCATTCCAAAAGTGATACATATCCAAACCATCCCCAAATCAACTGAAACAAGTATTAAAATAATTTAATAACATAGATGGATTTAATCCATTCCAAAACTAGGAGGGCACTCGGGAGAGCACGTACCTCTGCTACGTAATGCTTGATCCATGAGAACATATTGGGCCCAATACATTTTTGAAATATTCTGCTATACAGTACTATATCGTTTTTGGCCCGATCTCCCAACGATGAAAAATCGCTTTAAGAATTAAATAATTCTTTTATCCAGATCCTGATTCGGATCTTCACCAAAATCGAAGAAATTTGTCCTTGTCCTACACCCAACCTGTCCACCAAGTTTCATCTGAATCCATCCACAACTTTTTTGAGATATCGTGCTATATATCATTTTTAGCCCGATCTTTCAATGGTGAAGAATCACTTAAAAAATTCTCGTAGTCGGATCCGGATCTTCACCAACATCTAAACAGTTCATCATTGTCACACACCGAACCTCTCCACAAGATTTCATCCGGATCCATTCACAACTTTTTGAGATATCCTGCACACAGACAAATAGACAGACAAACAGATAGAAAGGGTAAAAACATAACCTCCTTCACCTCTGGTGGCAGCAAGCAAGATAACACCTAATAACAAGCAAGAAAAAAGCAATCGGAGATTGCAGACCTTCGCCAGGACTTCTTTTGTGTGGTGTTTTTGAACTGGTGTGTTATTTCTCTATAATTCCAACAGTGTGTGTGTGTGTGTGTGTGTGTGTGTGTGTGTGTGTGTGTGTGTGTGTGTGTGTGTGTGTGTGTGTGTGTGTGTGTGTGTGTGTGTGTGTGTGTGTGTGTGTGTGTGTGTGTGTGTGTGTGACCGCTGTTTCTCGACAACCTCTGGTCCGATCTAATTGAAACTTGCCAGATATATTGCTGGGGACCTGAGTATGTGCCTTTTTAAGGTTTGATATTGATCGGACAAGTGCTTCCCAAGTTATGGCCATTTATTTAACAAACCAATGGCAAGACACGTTGCGTGGGCGTGGCCGATGGGGAAGGGAAGCACAGCCACGTTCCCCATTACGGGGTACAACGTTCAGGCTTCCGGAGAGTGATGACTTCGTGTATTCTAATAATTTCTCGATTTATTATGCGCATTTATAGATAAACACAATTCTCCAAGTTATGATCGTTTTCATATTAGACGGTGTATAAATTTCGGTAATATCAGAGTGCTGGTATGCTCCGAACCAGGAAGTAAATTTTTTTTTTCTCTCTCTTCTCTTCTCTTTTTGTTTTTCCTTGCCACGACATTGCGAAAAGGTAAAATACTTTGGCGCTAATTGAATAATTGGGTATTAAAACTAAATTGCGAATAATCGTAACTGCGAATAATATCGAACTTCCGGGTCACGCACGTACGGGCACGTGAGAGCGAAGAAACGGCCTGTGTGGTTTATTTATTTATTATTATTTATTTATTTGTTTGTTTATTTATTTATTTATTTATTATGGGCACGTACTAGTTTATCTATAATTCCAGCAATGTGTGTGTGTGTGTGTGTGTGTGTGTGTGTGTGTGTGTGTGTGTGTGTGTGTGTGTGTGTGTGTGTGTGTGTGTGTGTGTGTGTGTGTGTGTGTGTGTGTGACCGCTGTTTCTCGACAACCACTGGTCCAATCTAGTTGGAACTTGCCGGGTATATTGCTGGGGACCTGAGTATGTGCCTTTTCAAGGTTTGATATTAATCGGACAAGTGCTTCCCAAGTTATGGCCATTTGTTTACCAACCAATGACAGGACATGTTGCTGCGTAGGCATGGCCGATGCGCTATTTCATTACCAATCACAGGACACATTGCTGCGTAGGCGTGGCCGTTGGGGAAGAGATCCTCAGCCGTGTTCCGCATTACGAGTTACAATGTACGGACTTCCGGATAGTGATGACATGGTATTCCAATAATTTCTCGATTTCTTATGCGCATTAATAGATAAACACAATGCCCCAATCCAGTCGTCGTTTACGAGAGCGAAGGAATAGACTGTGTGGTTCTTTGAAAAAAAAATTTGTTTGTTTTTTTTAACTTACGAAATCTTTAGATTCCGTAATTATATTGATGACTTCAGTCCTCTTTTTGTGTGTTTGTGTGTTTGTTTGTGTGTGTGTGTTTGAAGGCACGATAACTCATGAACGGAAGAAGCTACCAATGCCAAATTACACCACGTGATTCAGGAGGGTGATGGCTAGCGCTGATTAGATTTTGGTCAAAATCGGTTAAAGGTCAAGGTCACAGTGAGGTCAAACATCCAAAACATGATAACTCGAGAACGGAAGAAGCTACCAATGCCAAATTACACCACGTGATTCAGGAGGGTGATGGCTAGCGCTGATTAGATTTTGGTCAAAATCGGTTAAAGGTCAAGGTCACAATGAGGTCAAACATCCAAAACATGATAACTCGAGAAACGTAACCACAGGTATTGTTGACGGAGCGTGAGTTTAGAAGATCGAGGTAAGTTCGGCGGAATTTGTGTGTCAATTCATCGAGTTACGGTTGTTTTAAAATTTTCAGTGTTATAAAATAATCTTAAATAATTCCGTAAATTCCTGTGGAGAAATGGAGTATTTTTGCTTCGGTCGACGTTATGAGTTCGTTTTAACTTCGATTTTAATTTTCTCTTCAGTTTTTTCGATTCTTAGGACGCTTAACACACGGTTATCGAAATGTTGGTAAAAATCGGATGTTTTGGAGACGTTTTAAGATTGTATAAAAATATTTCACCCGCCGCGTCACGGCTCGTCACGTGGTGCAGCACGCTCGAGCAGACGCGTCGTTGAGTCACGTAAAGGTTTTGCGTGTGCGCACTAATGGTGTTTTCGATAAATATGGTGTTTAAAATTCATTTTTCATCCCAATAAAGCTTATCGTCGCATGCCTGACTCTCTAAGCCGTCGGATGGTGTAAAGATTGTTTGTGGAATGCCGAATATTACGGTTTATGACTTTGATAAAATAATATTAAATAATTCCGTAAATTCCTGTGGAAAAATGGAGTATTTTTGCTTCGGTCGACGTTACGAGTTTGTTTTAACTTCGATTTTAATTTTGTCTTCAGTTTTTGCGATCGCCTCGGATGCTTAACACTCGGTTGTCGAAATTCTGGTAAAAATCGGATGTTTTGGAGACGTTTTAAGATTGTATAAAAATATTTCACCCACCGCGTCATGGCTCGTCACGTGGCTTGGTTTTGCGTGTAAGCGCTGACATCATCACGCTCGCCCCGGCGTCCTTTCGAGTTGGGGGGGGGGCTGTCGAGCGTGACCTTTACTTTACGTTAATCCGCGGTAACTCGAGAATGGAAGAAGCCCACCAATGTCAAATTACACCACGTGATTCAGGATGGTGATGGCTAGCACTGATTAGATTTTGGTCAAAATCGGTCAAAGGTCAAGGTCACAGTGAGGTCAAACATTCGATTTTTGATGGTTTGGTACAGAATCATCGTAGAAACTTCTGGTTTGCGTCGCTACCTTCTCCTACGGATGTTGAGTGACATTCGAATGAGTTGGCGGTCATCTTGGTCAATGGAAAGTCGTTTTCCCCCTCTGCCAGTCTGAAGCTTTGTTGTCCCCAATGTCTGCTGCTTGACCTTGTTCTTATGAACTGCCGTCTTTGAAATATTAAGGATGGAAGCAACGTGATGCTCACTGTATCCCTCTACCAGTAAAGCCAGAATTGAACCCTTCTTTTCCTCACTCAAAACTTTCCTTTTCACCTCTTTTGGCATGGTCAATAGTTATTTTTTTGATTCCAATTACGTTTGAGGTACGACTAGCACTGTTTTTGCCATCCAGATGGTCCTATTGCAAGAGGATAGTGATGACCACAGCAGTGGTTTTTCTCCTTTCCCTTGTTAAAAAAATATGATTATGTTCAGGTGATTACCTAATCAGTACCTCACCAAGTAGAATGAGGTGTGCCTGTGTTGGAATTCAACAGACTCTGGAATGGAATGGCTGCCATACATGTAGAGATGCTGATTTAAATTTTTTTTGGAGTGGTCTCTTATTTTTTTCCAGAGGTGTATATGTGTATGTACATATATATATATATATATATATATATATATATATATATATATATATATATATATATATATATATATATATATATTTATATATATATGTATATATATATATTTATATATTTATATATGTATATATTTATATATGTATATATATATATATATATGTATATATTTATATTTATGTATATATATATATATATATATGTATATGTATATATATATATGTATATATATATGTATATATATGTATAAATATATATATATATATATATATGTATATGTATATATATGTGTATATATATATATATATGTATATATATATATGTATATATATATATATATATATATGTATATATATATATATATATATATATATATATATATATATGTATATATATGTATATATATATATATATATATATATATGTATATGTATATATATATATATGTATATGTATATATATATATATATATGTATATATATGTATATGTATATATATATATATATATATGTATATATATATATATATATATATATATATATATGTATATATATATTGTGACGTCTACGGGACTTAACAGTCCCGCCAACATAGAATGAGCCGAAACGATGGAGGCGGTTTATTTGTTTATAACCCAAACATGGCGGTTCTAATTGCTCTACTGCAAACGGGACGAGGAAGGTGGCACGAGTCCCTTTTCACTGAGTTGATGATGTTTATTTGTTTTTATTATTAACCAGAAATAACAAGACTTGGCAAGAAGAGGGATCCGGGGCGATTCGACGGGATGGTATGGGATCGGGCGTGGGGAAAACACAGACAATTCCAATGAATATACAGATCTCAAACCCTCTAAGGCGCCAAGTACACACACACGCACACGCACACACACAAAACGTAGCTACTTCTGGTGGTCAGGCTGGACCGTGGTGTGGACGCAACTGTCCCTGGATCAGCGTCGGACGAGCTGGCCTTGCTCTCGTCAGGGGGGGGGGGCAGGAGAAACCGTGGTGCTGTCGACCTCCTGGTCCTGGCCCAAGTCCGCTCACAGCCGCCAGAGAACCAGTTCTGGCGCCAAATTGCGAGCAGGAGAGGGAGGCAGGTCCGCCCGCCGTTCGACCCCGTACTGCGAGCCAGCAGAACCCCAGAGCCAACCAAGGTGAGGCACGAGGCTCAGCAAGGCTCCAAGACACGATGAAGAACACGATCAAATCAGCACAACAAGTACGCTTCCCGCGCAACAGCCTCCACACCAAAAAAAAAAAAAAACTTTTTGTCCCGATCTTCTTCCTCTTCTTTTTCGACCCCGAACAGAACCTTTTTATCCTCCTGTCCTCGTCACTTCCAATCGAGCCGTTTATTGGCCCACCGCCGTCGCCTTCCGCCAATCGTGATCACGGGGCAGAGCCATCCGCTGCACTGTCCTGTGACGTCACGGCCAGTCTCCAGAGAATACCAAAAGGGGTTTACGCAGACACACTTACCCTATCCCGTGTCCCTATCTAATTACGTGACAATTATCATTCCCCCCTTGAATAAATGAACATTTACTAGGCAACTTATCACCACTGAATTGCTACTTATTACATCGAGATCCTGGTAAACTCGAACAGCATGGCATACCTAATTAAACATCCTAATTACCCTTTGAATGCATACCCCCCCCCCTCAAACGTAACACTGCCCCATCCTCTGGTACTGCAGCTCCTGCAAGGTATATCACAGGCGCTACCGTACCAGCCTTAACACTTACTGACTCACACCTAATTAACCTAACGAAATAAAGTAGGAGGGGCAATGGGCAGCGAGTCGCAGCTAACTTACCTATCCTGCTTAATGTACTACCCCCTTATGGCCTTATCCTCGCCTAAACAATCATTCGTTTTTTTTTAATTTTATTTTTATTTTATCACATGATAGCACTGAGCGAAGTTGCACTCCATCTTCTGGATCATCGCTCTTGCCCAGCACTCTTCCAGTGATCTGGGGAGGGGAAACAAAAGGTTCCACAAAAACACAACACTTATACTTTACATTCCTACTCTAAGCCTTAACGACACTATTCACAGGATATTTACACTTGACCGCCTTCCCCAGTGGATGCTAATAGACCCAGCGTTACCTGGGGAGCCAATTTTCAAATTTGCTTGCCCCAAAATTATGCGGACATCATGCCCTTGCTGCACATGTCAAGTTGTGCGGGATCGAGTGGGACTCACAAATCTTCACAACACTCACACCATGGTCATCATCACATTTCTAGGTCATGGTCCTCATTTTAATCATGCAGGCTGAATCCCGTCGTGGCCGTGGGGTGGGTTACCACAAGATGATGGGGGCATCTCAGGTGCAACCATGCCCACAGGTAAGCTTTAATCCAACCCGGACGTTTCTCCGCCCCGCTCCCTTTGATTCCCTCCCCCCTGGTAGCCATCAGCTCTAATCCCGTACAACACTCTGGAAGGGGTCTCACTGGCTCCTCTGGCCTTCCTGGGTCGCCAAGGTCCTACCCGCCTTGGTCGCCCAACCAGACCCTCTCCCAGTTGCCTCCAGACACTGTCACCATTAGCCACCAGGTGGTGAATCTCCTTGAAGGGGGTCGCAATTCACGCTCACCGTGAGCTTCAGCAATCCCTGTGGACAAGCACATCATCCCCACCCACAAAACCCACATGACTCCCCCACCCCATCGGCCTTGCATGTGACACCTGCATTTCTAACACTTCGCCGACCATGACCTTCGCTGTTACCACACCATGTCCAAGAAAAAATCAACGTGTGCACCAAACATTTCACTTCTTAACTTAAAACAACTCACACAGCACTTCTCACCCGATCCACGCACCAGCCATTGGACAGCCACTTGTGCCCGCTTTGTTACCAATTACCCACTGTCCCGATTGTCACTCTGAAACCCAGCAGAACTTACAAACCCATGCCAATTTTCCCACAATTCATTTTTTTCCACCAAAGGAGGGCACTTCGCCACAATCTCAGCAGCCGAGCATGGCCGTATATGCTCAGCCCAATCTAGTCTCCCCGACCCCCTACAGTAATCTCTGGACCCGACCTATGAAAGGGCATCTCGGATAGACCTTGCGGTTCAGCAGGAGGATTCACCCTCTCCGAGTCTAAAGGTCTATTGGAGGGTCCCTCCATCGCCGGGTACCGGCAATATCGTTGCATGTGTCCTCTTCGCCCGCACCGGAAACAACTCCCCATAAAAGGCCCCCGTGAGTATCGGTGAAATGTCTCTTCCGGTTCCAGACCCCCTCGGCCATAATCGAATTGCTCTATGGCTGGGCTGGACCCCGCCGCTTTGGTGCACTAACTACCGGATTACCCTTTATCAAACTTGACAGTTTCTGGCAAATTTCCTGAAACATTTGGGTAATGCCAATTTCTCCCAGCCCCTCTCCTTGATCCTGGATCTCCGCCTGTCGGACAGTCACCGATGGCCTCTCGGGCACCCGACCCGGCCGCCTCCACGAGGCCAGCCTGGCTGCGCACTCGGCCGCTCGGTGAACGGTGGGTGGATCCTGTAGCTCCACTAGCGCTCGGACCTCAGGGTCCGGAAGAGCAGCTAAATATTTCTCTAGTGCCAGTCTGTCCCATGCCTCCACTGTAAGGTTCCGATATGCGATCCTGACTGATTGGTAAATGTCCTGTGCCAGCTCCTGCACTGTCTCACCCGGCTTTAATCTGCAGTGCTGGAGCTGAGCCCGCACCAGATCACAGTTTGCCGCGAACCCAAACCGACGGCTCAACGCCTCGCAAATGTGGGAGCTGGTCAACATCCCCTCCGCGATCACGTTTAACACATCTGCGGCTGGTCCCCGCAACGTTGCCACCAAATTCCCTGTACGTTCCCGCTCATTCCACACGTTTAGTCGGGAAATGCACTCAAATTGCGTCAGAAAAGCTTCAACGCTCCCTGACCCGTCGAAATTTACCAGGGGGATCACTTTTACGGTGGCCCGCTTCTCAGTTTCTCCCTTGTCCGAATCCAGCCCAGGGATCAAACACCCTTGTGGCTGCGTATCCAATTTCGGAGCCCACTGTGGCCAAAGATGTTTTGTGGTGAGGGTCTCATGGGTCAATTTTGCCTCCTGTTCCAAACGTTGAATGGACCGATTCACCTCTTCCCGCAGGATCTTCTGGGCCGGCACAACCTCCTCCAAAGCTCTGTCGCGAGTTTGTAGCTGCTCCTCAACCAACCCGGACACTCTACTTACAAAAGACGGCTCTACCAGGCCTTTATCCAAGACTTCATCTTGGCTCATAATTTTATCTTGTTCGTCGAAACGAGCCTCCAATCCTTTTACCTCCTCTGCCAAATTCATCCCTTGCTTCCTCAGCTCTCCCCACTCTTCTATTTGCAGCTGCATATGAGCATCCACACAGGCACGATGACGTTCCAGGCTTTCATCCACTTTATCAACCCGAATGTTCGTTGCATCAATTTTATCTACCAATTTTTTTCGTATATTTTCCCCCTCCAATGTAATTTCTACCTTTATTTCCTCCAATCTATCCTCAAATTTACTTTGTATTTCCCCCAATTTAACATCCACACACTCCTGCATCTCAATTTTCATTTTCTCCATCTTTTCCCCCAATTCATCCCTCATTAAATCAATCCGTGCACCCAACTGTACCCCCATTACCCCCAATTGATCTGTCATTTCTGCCCCCTGTGCCGTCTTTTCTGCCCCCTGTGCCGTCATTTTTGCCCCCTGTGCTGTAATTGCACTCATTAAACGTTCCAACATTGTCCAGATCGTCATCGTGCCGGTTTCCGGCGCTGCCGGCTCCGTTACGGGCGATGAAGCAACTTCCACGCTCGGAATGGGGGAGGTTCCAACCCTACACCCGTCTCTCCCTTCTTCCCCCGACTCGCTGCCAGACACGTGGCCTTCCTCCTCAAACATCTGCACATCCGCCATGGTGCAGAAGTCCTGTTTGCCGCCAATTAATTTAAATTTGAAAAATCCCGCCAAAATTTTCCCGCGTTCGCGCACTTTTCTGCAGTGATTTTATTTTCCAATTCGTGGCGAGATTTTAATCTTGGTATATTCTCCCGATACCAAATATAATTTAGAGGGGTTCGAACATCCAACACCCTGACACCAATGTGACGTCCACGGGACTTGAACAGTCCCGCCAACGTAGAATGAGCCGAAACGATGGAGGCGGTTTATTTGTTTATAACCCAAACATGGCGGTTCTAATCGCTCTACTGCAAACGGGATGAGGAAGGTGGCACTTGTCGCTTTTCACTGAGTTGATGATGTTTATTCGTTTTTATTATTAACCAGAAATAACAAGACTCGGCAAGAAGAGGGATCCGGGGCGATTCGACGGGATGGTATGGGATCAGGCGTGGGGAAAGCACAGACAATTCCAATGAATATACAGATCTCAAACCCTCTAAGGCGCCAAGTACACACACACACACGCACACACACAAAACGTAGCTACTTCTGGTGGTCAGGCTTGACCGTGGTGTGGACGCAACTGTCCCTGGATCAGCGTCGGACGAGCTGGCCTTGCTCTCGTCAGGGGGGGGGGGCAGGAGAAACCGTGGTGCTGTCGACCTCCTGGTCCTGGCCCAAGTCCGCTCACAGCCGCCAGGGAACCAGTTCTGGCGCCAAATTGCGAGCAGGAGAGGGAGGCAGGTCCGCCCGCCGTTCGACCCCGTACTGCGAGCCAGCAGAACCCCAGAGCCAACCAAGGTGAGGCACGAGGCTCAGCAAGGCTCCAAGACACGATGAAGAACACGATCGAATCAGCACAACAACAAGTATGCTTCCCGCGCAACAGCCTCCACACCAAAAAAACACGATCTTTTTGTCCTGATCTTCTTCCTCTTCTTTTTCGACCCCGAACAGAACCTTTTTATCCTCCTGTCCTCGTCACTTCCAATCGAGCCGTTTATTGGCCCACCGCCGTCGCCTTCCGCCAATCGTGATCACGGGGCGGAGCCATCCACTGCACTGTCCGGTGACGTCACGGCCAGTCACCAGAGAATACCAAAAGGGGTTTACGCAGACACACTTACCCTATCCCGTGTCCCTATCTAATTACGTGACAATTATCATTCCCCCCTTGAAGAAATGAACATTTACTAGACAACTTATCACCACTGAATTGCTACTGATTACATTGAGATCCTGGTAAACTCGAACAGCATGGCATACCTAATTAAACATCCTAATTACCCTTTGAATGCATACCCCCCCTCAAACGTAACAATATATATATATATATATATATATATATATATATATATATATATATATATATATATATATATATATATATATATATATATATATATATATATATGTTGGCCTGTATGTTTGTCTTTGCTTAATGCAAGCACAAACCATTTAACTTAGAGCTACCAAGAAAGGAGTGCGCAGCGCACGGGATCTCCAACAGCAGTGCATTTGACTGTACCTGCAACATGAACAAGTGTTCGATTTGGCGCAATTCCAGACTTTGGTGCATTTTTCCTGAACATCGGTTCCGTCGTTTCCTGCCACATCAGGTCGCGTCATGTGCATACTGGTTGTTACAGGAAGTTAAAGTGGCAATGTTTTTTGGAGTTTTCGAAAAACCCCAATGACTTTTCCATTCCACCAAAGAAATGGGCAAGTTCGGACAGATCTACATCAGCAGCCAGAAAAAAGAAAAAGCCTGGACACAGAAAAGCTCACAAGAAAGACAATCACGTCTTGAATCTGACCGTGAACGACATGCAACAGCCAGTATGGTGTTTAGAGTTGCATGAATATTAATTAATGCATGACAATTACATGCAAATGATGTTCCTTGTATTTTTTTTTTCCTTACTTTGCAACACAACAGAGAGCAACAGAAACATTGCAAGAAACACAATCTCCTCAGAAAAAAAAAATCAATAAATCAAATTCAACCTTATATATTCAACTTTATTTCATTTAAACTGGGTAAACAATGTGAATTTATCCCAGGCAACACCACGTTGCTCAGCTTGTCGAATATATATATATATATATATATATATATATATATATATATATATATATATATATATATATATATATATATATATATATATATATGAGCCTGGTGTTGGCGTAGTGGTTAGGGTAGCGGCTTGGGATCCAAAAGGTCTTGAGTTCAAGCCCCGTTGGCCGCTTGAATTAATACACACCAGGAGGTTGACTCAGCATGTCATCCTTCTGAGGTCGGCGAAGTGAGTACCAGTGTACTGGTCCCAGTGTACTCGGCCCGGTCTATGCCCCGGTTAGAATAGGTGTACCATATCCCTGTGTCGTAAGAGGTGACCAGGGTTGCGTCAGGAAGGGCATCCGGCGTAAAACCTATGCCAAATCAGTATGCGGATCATAACGGATGATCCGCTGTGGCGACCCGAATGAATCACATTTATTCCCTCAAAACAACGGGTTTGGGGCTAACTACACATGTACTTACAGAGATATCTCACCTACAGGACCTGAATGGTGGTTTGCGAATTTCCTCAACCACAGCAATATATATATATATATATATATATATATATATATATATACATATACATATATACATATATATATATAAATATATATATATATATATATATATATATATATATATATATATATATATATATATATATATACATATATATGTATATATGGTGTCCCAAAAAATCTACTCACATTTTGGCTCCTCATAACTCATTGAATTTTTCATTTTTTTTCAGATCAAATTGACCATAATAATGGCAGACGTGCGACTGGGTTTTGAAGAAAGAAAATTTATCATAAAGTGCTCCTGGAAGCACAAAAACATCATGGAAGTGCAAAGACAATTTATAAGACATTTTCACAAAGATCCACCAACGCGACGCACCATTGCTCGCATCTGAAATAAGTTTGAAACAGATGGAACTGTGCATGATGTCCATAAGGAGCGTTCAGGAAGACCACGGTCATCAACCACCCCCGCAAAGGAAAATCGATTGCTGGAAACCCTCCACCGATCCCCATGGAAATCTGTACGACAAATGACTCGTGGGACAGGAATCCCAAAATCAAGCACCCATCGCATTTTGAAGCGAATTGATTGGAAAAGTTACAATCCAAAATTAATCCACGCTCAAAATGAAGATGATCCTGACCAGAGGGATGAATTTTGTGAGTGGTACCTGGGTAAATGCGAAGAAGATGCAGCATTTCCATCCAAAATTGTTTGGAGCGATGAGGCCAGCTTCAAGTTAAATAGCTCAATTAACCGACACAATTGCACCTACTGGGCTCCTGAAAATCCGCATGTTACTATGGAGCACCATTTAAACTTACTAGGGGTTACTGTGTGGTATGGAATATCAGCATTGGGCATCCTAGGGCCATTCTTTTTTGACCAAACGTCACTGGGGATGTTTACTTAAACTTGCTGCAGGAATCCGTCGGTCCACGTGTTGAAGAGATATTTGGTGACGAAGAGATTTACTTTCAGCAAGATGGAGCAACTCCCCACTACCACCGTGATGTAAGGGCCTATCTCAAAGCAACTTTTCCGAACAGATGGATTGGGCGAAGAGGTAGTGTTGAATTCCCTGCGCGTTCCCCAGACCTCACTCCAATGGACTTCTTTTTATGGGGATATCTCAAAGATAAGGTTTACGGCTCAAAACCAGCAACAGTCGATGAGCTGAAAGAGGAAATTGAAAGACAATGTCTTGCAGTTCCAAATGAAATGATTTGTAATGCTGTTGAATCCATTGTTCCACGTTATCGGCTGTGTTTGGAACATGATGGTCATCAGTTTGAACATTTGTAAACATGCATTTATCCATTTATACATTCAACCATTAATCTTGTTTCTAAGTCAATAAACAACACATTTATTATCATTTAAAGAGTGAGTTCATTTTTGTGGGACACCCTGTATATATATCTTCTTCTTCTTCATTCGGCTGCTCCCGTTAGGGGTCGCCACAGCGGATCATCCGTATGATCCGCATTG
>NC_140962.1:76619024-76636524 GCF_056783735.1 Eptatretus burgeri | reverse complement strand
ATGAATACACAATGATGATGTAGTGAGGGATGTTATAAATACACAATGATGATGCAGTGAGGGATGTTACGAATACACAATGATGATGCAGTGAGGGATGTTATAAATACACAATGATGATGCAGTGAGGGATGTTATAAATACATAATGATGATGGAGGAGCGAAGTTATTAATACACAATGATGATGTAGTGAGGGATGTTATAAATACACAATGATGATATATTGAGTGATGTTATAAATACACAATGATGATGTCGTGAGGGATGTTACAAATTCACAATGATCTTGCATTGAGGGATGTTATAAATACACAATGATGATGTGTTGAGTGATGTTATAAATACACAATGATGATGTATTGAGTGATGTTACGAATACACAATGATTATGCAGTAAGGGATGTTATAAATACACAATGATGATGTATTGAGTGATGTTGCAAATACACAATGATGATGTATTGAGGGATGTTATAAACACACAATGTTGATGTATTGAGGGATGTTATAAATACACAATGATGATGTAGTGAGGGATGTTATAAATACACAATGATGATGTATTGAGGGATGTTATAAATACACAATGATGATGTAGTGAGGGATGTTATAAATACACAATGATGATGCAGTGAGGGATGTTATAAATACACAATGATGATGTATTGAGGGATGTTATAAATACACAATGATGATGCAGTGAGGGATGTTATAAATACACAATGATGATGCAGTGATGGATGTTACAAATACACAATGATGATGTATTGAGGGATGTTATAAATACACAATGATGATGCAGTGAGGGATGTTATAAATACACAATGATGATGCAGTGAGGGATGTTACAAATACACAATGATGAATTATTGAGGGATGTTACGAATACACAATGATGATGTATTGAGGGATGTTATAAATACACAATGATGATGTAGTGAGGGATGTTATAACTACACAATGATGTTGTGGTGAGGGATGTTTTTATGCACAATGATGATGCGGTGAGGGATGTTACAAATACACAATGATGATGAAGTGAGGGATGTTATAAATACACAATGATGATGAAGTGAGGGATGTTATAAATACACAATGATGATGCAGTGAGGGATGTTATAAACACACAATGATGATGTATTGAGGGATGTTATAAATACACAATGATGATGTATTGAGTGATGTTATAAACACACAATGTTGATGTATTGAGGGATGTTATAAATACACAATGATGATGCAGTGAGGGATGTTATCAATACACAATGATGATGTGTTGAGTGATGTTGTAAATACACACTGATGATGTATTTAGTGATGTTATAAATACACAATGATGATGCAGTGAGGAATGTTATCAATACACAATGATGATGCAGTGAGGGATGTTACAAATACACAATGATGATGTAGTGAGGGATGTTATAAATACACAATGATGTTGTGGTGAGTGATGTTATAAATATACAATGATGATGTATTGAGTGATGTTATTAATACACAATGATTATGCAGTGAGGGATGTTATAAATACACAATGATGATGTATTGAGTGATGTTGTAAATGCACAATGATGATGTATTGAGGGATGTTATAAACACACAATGTTGATGTATTGAGGGATGTTATAAATGCACAATGATGATGTAGTGAGGGATGTTATAAATACACAATGACGATGCAGTGAGGGATGTTACGAATACACAATGATGATGTAGTGAGGGATGTTATAAATACACAATGATGTTGTGGTGAGGGATGTTATAAATACACAATGATGATGCAGTGAGGGATGTTACAAATATACAATGATGATGTATTGAGGGATGTTACAAATACACAATGATGATGTATTGAGGGATGTTATAAATACACAATGATGATGTATTGAGGGATGTTATAAATACACAATGATGATGAAGTGAGGGATGTTATAAATACACAATGATGATGAAGTGAGGGATGTTACAAATACACAATGATGATGTATTGAGGGATGTTATAAATACACAATGATGATGTATTGAGTGATGTTATAAATACACAAAGATGATGCAGTGAGGTATGTTATAAACACACAATGATGAGGTATTGAGGGATGTTATAAATACACAATGATGATGTCGTGAGGGATGTTATAAATACGCAATGATGATGCAGTGAGGGATGTTATAAATACACAATGATCATGTAGTGCGGGATGTTACAAATACACAATGAAGATGTATTGAGGGATGTTACAAATACACAATGATGATGTATTGAGGGATGTTTTAAATACACAATGATGATGCAATGAGGGATGTTATAAATACACAATGATGATGCAGTGAGGGATGTTATAAATACACAATGATGATGTATTGAGGGATGTTATAAATACACAATGATGATGTATTGAGTGATGCTATAAATACACAAAGATGATGCAGTGAGGTATGTTATAAACACACAATGATGAGGTATTGAGGGATGTTATAAATACACAATGATGATGTCGTGAGGGATGTTATAAATACGCAATGATGATGCAGTGAGGGATGTTATAAATACACAATGATCATGTCGTGCGGGATGTTACAAATACACAATGAAGTTGTATTGAGGGATGTTACAAATACACAATGATGATGTATTGAGGGATGTTTTAAATACACAATGATGATGCAATGAGGGATGTTATAAATACACAATGATGATGCAGTGAGGGATGTTATAAATACACAATGATGATGTCATGAGGGATGTTATAAATGCACAATGATGATGTGGTGAGGGATGTTGTAAATGCACTATGATGTTGTAGGAGGGATGTTATAAATGCACAATGATGATGTATGTGAGGGATGTTATAAATACACAATGATGATGTGGTGAGGGATGTTATAAATGTACAATAAGGATGTAGTGACAGATGTTATAAACACACAATGATAATGTGGGAGGGATATTATAAATACACAATGATGATGAAGGAGGGATGTTACAAATACACAATGATGTCGGAGGAATGTTATCAATCCACAATGATCATGTAAAGGGATGTTATAAATGCACAATGTTGATGTAGGAGGGATGTTATAAATGCACAATGTTGATGTAGGAGGGATGTTATAAATAAACAATGATGATGAAGGAGGGATGTTATAAATACACAATGATGTCGGAGGAATGTTATCAATCCACAATGATCATGTAAAGGGATGTTATAAATGCACAATGATGTCGGAGGAATGTTATCAATCCACAATGCTGATGTAAAGGGATGTTTTAAATGCACAATGCTGATGTAGGAGGGATGTTATAAATACACAATGATGATGAAGGAGGGATGTTATAAATACACAATGATGAAGGAGGGATGTTATAAATACACAATGATGTCGGAGGAATGTTAACAATCCACAATGATGATGTAAAGGGATGTTATAAATACACAATGATGTCGGAGGAATGTTAATAATCCACAATGATGATGTAAAGGGATGTTATAAATACACAATGATGTCGGAGGAATGTTATCAATCCACAATGATGATGTAGGAGGGATGTTATAAATACACAATGATGATGCAGTGAGGGATGTTATAAATACACAATGATGATGATGATGTAGTGAGGGATGTTATAAATGCATAATGGTGATGATGTGAGGGATGTTATAAATACACAATGATGCTGGAGGAGGGATGTTATAAATACACAATGATGGTGTGAGGTATGTTATAAACACACAATGATGATGTAGGAGGGATATTATAAATACACAATGATGATGTCGTGAGGGATGTGATCATTCCATAACGATGATGGAGAACGGATGTTATAAATACACAATGATGGTGTTGGAGGGATATTATAAATACACAATGATGATGTCGTGAGGGATGTTATCAATCCACAATGATCATGTCGTGAGGGATGTTATAATTACACAATAATGAAATAGTGAGGGATGTTGCAAATACACAATGATGATGGAGTGACTGATGTTATAAACTCAATGATGATGAAGTGAGGGATGTCATAAATGCACAATGAGGATGTGGTGAGGGATGGTGTAAATGCACAATGATATTGTAGGAGGGATGTTATAAATGCACAATGATAATGTAGTGAGGGATGTTATAAATACAGAATAATGATGTGGTGAGGGATGTTGTAAATGCACAATGATATTGTAGGAGGGATGTTGTAAATGCACAATGATGTTGTGGGAGGGATGTTATAAACATCCAATAATGATGTCATGAGGGATGTTATAAACACACAATGATGATGTTGGAGGGATGTTATAAGTGCACGATGATGATGTGGGAGGGATGTTGTCATGACACGATGATGTGGGAGGGATGTTATCATGACACAATGATGATGTAGGAGGGATGTTATAAGTTCACAATGATATTGTGGGAGCGATGTTATAATTGCATGATGAGGATGTGGGAGGGATGTTATAAATACACAATGATAATGGAGTGAGGGACATTAAAAACACACAATGATGATGTAGTGATAGATGTTATAAATACAAAATAATGATGGAGGAGGGATGTTATAAACACACAATGATGAAGTAGTGAGTGATGTTATAAATGCACAATGACGATGTGGTGAAGGATGTTAAAATGCACAATGATGATGAAGAGGTATCTTATATGTACATGGTGATTATGTAGTGAGGGATGTTATAAATACACAATGGTGATGTCAGAGAGATGTTATAGATACACAATGATGATGTTGGAGGGATCTTATAAGTACATGGTGATGATGTAGGAGGGATGTTATTCGTACATGATGATAATGTCGGAGGGATGTTAGAAGTACACAATGATGATGTCGTGAGGGAAGTTATAAATTTACAATGATGATGCATGAGCGATGTTCTAAATACGTGATGATGATGATGTGGTGAGGGATGTTATGTATACACGATGATGATGCTGGAAGAATGTTAAAAATACACGATGATGATGTGGGAGCGATGTTATAAGTGCACGATTAGGATGTGGGAGGGATGTTATCAGTACACAATGATGATGTCGTGAGGGATGTTATAAGTACACAATGATGATGTCGTGAGGGATGTTATAAGTACACAATGATGATGTCGTGAGGGATGTTATAAATACACAATAATGATGTGGTGAGGAGTGTTATCAGTGCACGATGATGATGCGGGAGGGATGTGATAATATCCAGTGATGGACAGTTCATGTAATATCTCAGCATTTATATCAGGATGTAACATGGACAAATATTAAACCATGTTGGCATTTCCAATGCAGGCTTTGATTGGCCTCATGCCCTCCTCTTGTGTTGAAGTTCCTTGTAATATCACATGTTAATTTTTTCCCCATTATTTGCAGGATTTATGTGGGATGCTACAAGCATGTGATCATGTTGGAGGGATGCCACAAGCATGTGATCATGTTGGAGGGATGCCACAAGTATGTGACGATGTTGGAAGGATGGTCCAAGTACGAGATGATGTAAGAGTGATGCTTCGAGTACGTGATGATGTAAGAGTGATGCTACGAGTACGTGATGATGTAAGAGTGATGCTACGAGTACGTGGTGAAGGCATGTGATGATGTGTGTGCGTGATGATGTAACGTCAGGATTGTCCAATCAGTGGCGTTCATTGCTTGCGATGATGTAATACGTACGTATAATGATGTCACACTGACTCAACTCATGGGTAGTACGGAGCGTGTGGAATGCGAAACAGAAGAGGCATGATGGGAAGGGGTGGGTGGCAGAGGGAGTGGGTAGAAAGAGACAAAGGTTGAGGAGGATGAAAAGAGAAGAGGAGAACGCAGCCTGCACGTACTTCTCAGTTCACGGGCAATCGCAACACCATTTGATGGATTAAAGAGCATGACAAGTCAAACATTCCATTTTCATTCTCAGAATATCATCTTCCATCACAATATGGAGAAAGCAGTGTGGAATTGCTCAGCACAGGAAAGGAGGGACACATGATTGGAAGAGAAGCAGGCAGACACAAACCCAGACAGGCAGAGACAGACACAAAAACGCGGGAAAATAACTGAAAGCAGCATTTTGGGATCATTACTTGCCCGAACCCGACCTGGCTCCAGAAACAGAGCGATTGCATATACAAGCATAAGCGCAGCCGCACGTTCTACCACCAATCATCCCCACCCACCCCACTGACTGCGGGGAGGGGCTGCTGTCATGCAAAGAGCGCCAGGAATGCGAAGGTTTGTGGCCATTGAGGCACCTCCAGGGCCGGCCACACATGGGCACAATGCCGGCCGAGAAGGGACTGCCAGGCTTGGAATGCGATGTGTATCTCAGTTCTCGAATCTAAACGGCTAAATATTCGAGACTCATCTCAATGAATGGTTTCATTTGTTTGACATGTTTTGTACTAAAGAAATAAATTAAATCTTTTTTTTAATTTTGCAGGTATAAACTCATAATTATTGTTTGTTTTTATACTAGCGCCATTAACCTAAACCAGTCCAAACCATCGGGTCATCGCTGTTTAATGTAGAGCCGCATGTTCTCCATTGATCTGGAATGTAAAGCCCAGTCCCACACTATTGGTGTGTTGCCTCCAATTCTTTCCTTAATTCTCCAATAATCGCTTAAATCGTGTACATGAATGGGCAAGCATCAATTGCATGCTCATTCATCCACCAATAATGTGTACACACAATATGGAAGTGAGGAGGTGCAACAATTTTTCACCTCGTCAAATATTTAACCTTGAAATGTCATAACAACAACTCACAAGGGATAATCTAATAAGATTCAGCTCTTCCATGAGCCTTGATATCTGTAAGAACTTTTTTTTCCACTATATTTCGGTATATAATTTATAGTCGGGAAACATTTTTCTAACGAATTATAGATGCTCATATATATTGGAAAATCCAGAACACTTTGGTGGGTTTTTGGACTCATGAGTTTCTCGTTCCAAGAACATTGTGAATGTCTCTCGTGTAGGGATATCTGTGAGGGATAAGGGCAATGTATGTGTGACGTCATATATATGTATATATCAGTATTGACCAAGACCTGGTGCCATTGTGAGAAAGCCCTCTTTAGGCCGGTCTTATGCGGGTGCTGGACTGCAGATCGGCATGAGTGGAGCGGAATATTTTCATGTACCCTCATGGTTTCTATACAAAGCCTCGTCTCCCCTCGAAGCCAAAGAGCCGTGATTTATTCGCTATCACGCCTGGCAGGGCGCCGTTAACTGCTTTTCCATTCACTCCGTGCGAGTGATTTATGCGACCAGCACCAGAGCCGTCGTGTATAAAACAGCGCGTTCTCTCTGCTCTCCAGAGCACCATGGTACGAGCAGGGAAGTCGGATCCAGGGAATCTGTGTACACGTAACTTCCCCGCGGTCCAAACTGCAATGTCGCTGTGTCTTGAGAGATCGGAGGATTAAAAGGATATTATTTATTTTTTTTTTATATCAGCAAGTTGTAAATTCATCATGTCTGTTTCTCACAAACAAGTTGCATCAGAAGTCGTGAAGAGGACTCGACTCAGGGAAGCAGGCAGAAGAAGAGGCCCAAAACCGACCCAATTCGACACTTTGTGATTGCGGGGACTGTGGTCAGCCCTCAAAGCACCTTTCATCAGGATGGCGCCCACGAATCGAGTTTCCATCAACGATGGAGGCTCGAAGAGCGAGCGGGAGCGATCTCATCGAGTCGCCATCCATGGCATTGCTATTGTGCCGCTCAAGTCTGCGGTTTGCGGTTTCATCACCATTTCTGAGCGAAAGTGGAGAATTTGCCTGGAGTTTATGGCTTATAATATAATTCCGCTCAACATTATACTTGTAATTACAGTGCTATGTATCGATGGATGTATTGCCTTTCATTTTGATTTTAGCTGATTCTAAATTTGATGTAATTATAAATAGTGTCGTAAAATGGTATTTGAAATTCACATATTCTGTCTATATGTGTGTGTGTTTGTGTGTGTGTATATATATATATATATAATTTAAAAATATGCTCAAAGTCTCAGAAACGCCATTTTTATTTTTCAATGTACAATTATTTATATAATTCCTTTTGCTCAATCACATATAGACACATAGTTTTGCTCTGTTGGCGTGCCTTGCACAATTGTGAGTTGTATTGTTGGTTATGTACCCAGCATTGTATTCGTCCTTGGCCTCCGCCAACATCAAGGACACTTATTTTCCTGCAGCTCAGTCTCTCTCAGACAATTTTAACTGTCCCTCATTCTTTTCTTCCTCCATATTTAAGGCCACAAATTTACTAAAGCACGCTGATCTGTGTTATCGAATGTTATATTTTGCGCATTTTCGGTTCACGATCAAGTGATGATGAAATCGTTTTCAATCAATTGGCATTTAATGATTCAACAATAATATAAACCGTTCAAAGTCTCCGTGTAACTGAATACATATGCGACTGTATAAATAGTAACTCAATAAATTCTTGATTTCGCGTATACATGTCCACAACTGCATCTGTTATTTATTACATGATTTATTTACTCCGAACAAAATATGAGTTGTTTTAGTCGTTCCGAGAGAAAGTGGGGCCTTTTGGATCCCTTTAAAGAAATCGGATACAGAAATTGTTTAATGTCATTATATAATAGTGTGTTGTGCACAGTACACTCTATAAAGTTCTTGGAGTTTTTATTCTGTCATTATATGGCAGCAACAGGTTCACAGGGATAGTTGTTCAAAGCCCTCTATAGTTTGGGTTTGATTCCCGACCAGACTACAACTGCCGATTGGTGCTTCGCAGGCTGAGCGTTGCACGTGACAGAGTCCACCGTCCTTCGAAAGGCGTTTAGCTGGGTGTCCCTTTTGTTAGAATTCTTTGGTAGACATTACAAAGATCCCTACACAGTGTCTTTCGATATAAAGAGTAGGTCATTGTGTTGACGCATCCAGGACAACTTCCAGATTCTCACCCTGTCTATTCCTAAGAGAGGCAATGGAAAACCATCCAGTGCATCCTCTTCCTAAATACTCGTGCTTTGGCTGCTCTGAAATTACTCTGGAGGTTGTTCCGACATTGGATAAGTCATTCATGAATCATTGTGGTTTTATAAAAAGCATTCACTATATTCCATGTGCATGGAGATTTTAATATGAAACAAATCCATTGCTTTTTGTTTTTTTCTTGTTCTTTATTTCCCTCTCGACCTCAAGCCTCGTCCAGCAGATTGTATTTTAACCCTCTTTGTAAAGTAAAAAAATTCCGAAAGGTCTCCTTATGAATGGTACAACAGGCATGATAAAGGTCGCTCAGATGCAGTTGTGGTATCCAAGTTGGGTGGTAGGAGCTGGGTAAGCGGAGGGGTGGTTGGGGGGGGGGGAGTGGGGGTGTTATGGAAAGCAAGAACTGTTCCCATGATGTATAAGAATGGTTCAGGGCTAACATGAGAGGTTGTGGAAATCTAAACAACTCAAAGTCTCTTCTAACAAATCAAACCCGTCTGAAGACAGGTCCAGAGTTGCTTCCAGGCCGTCAGGGATGGAAGAAATGCCCGATGAGTGGAAATCCTCACTTTCCTCGCACGGATACATAAAATCATCGAGCGGGGGTAGTGATAATGCCCCCTGTGCTACCAGTGCAGATCCTGAGCCCGGTCGGCTCGGAGCAATGGCCGCCGAGCCATCCAAGCTGGCGCTGCTGTCCTCACCGCTGGACACCGGCGACAGGCTGAAGCATTCGAGGCGGGCGCTGCCCGTCGCCTCGTTTGACAGCCCTGATTGAGCGTGCCTCGTCCCACATGACGCCTCGCTCTCGTCTGAGCCAGAATGGCCGAGCCCCCCATTGTTGAGCGAGGAGTGAAGATCCCTTCGAGGGGTGGAGGAGGTCCCCACTGGAATTGATTCCTTCCCTTCCTTTCCCTCCTTTCCAAACGCGTCCTCCGAGAGAGGCCCGTCCTTGTGCAACGTTTGCCTTTTGTGTTTCATCCGTCGGTTTTGGAACCAAACTTTAACCTGTCGCTCAGTGAGCTGCAGCAACGCAGCAATTTCAACCCGCCGAGGCCGACATAGATACTTGTTAAAATGGAACTCCTTCTCAAGCTCGAGCAACTGCGTGTTTGTGTACGCTGTTCTCAGGCGCTTGGGACAACCGCCGACAAAGTCCTCTTCAAGAACATCGTCTGCAGAAAGCGAGCACCAAATGTACTGTATTTCTAAAACCCAAACAAACAAAGACAATAACTAACGCAATTACTTTGGGCACGCAATGTGTACCAACATAATTTTTTCTTCGTGATTTTTCAGCCCATTCAAAGTCTGTTTTAATGAGTTACCCTCAAATCTTTTTAACACAATGCATGCACTTCATTCTCACCTTTGATAGACCTTCAGCCCAAGTGCTTGTATTTACCCTCGTAATTCGATGGAAATTGTTGATCCAGATATTTATTTTCTATGCACTCCTCATTTTAGAAGCCAAAAGTGTCTAGACGCAATTGGCTCAAGGCGCGTCCACTGCACAACATGGCGGAGCCGCCTCTGCGTGATGGCCACTCAATGGCGACCGCCCTGTCATGCTTTTAATTAAATAAGCACAAAGTGCTCAGCGAGAAACAAAGTTCGGCACCAACTCGAGGGCTCAGAATCCTGAAGCGTCTCGTCCTCTTCCCACGAGGGAGAAAATGAGATTTTGTGTGCAACGCACAACTTTTTTCCCCCCTCTTAATCCCAAGCATTATATCAAGAATTGCTCACAACGCATCTGGAGCCGAAATCGCTGCAACTTGTCCCACAAGAAGAACTTGTACAGAGCAATCGAGAGATCGAGCTGTATTGGAGAAGCAAAAGGAACGGAGAGAGATTTGGAGCTATGTACACATTTGATAAACATAATGCTAACCTTTAGAGGATGCTGGCCCGCTCGGCGGGGTGGTTTGTGGTGGGAGACAAGGGGCTTGCTTCTTCACCGCTTTCTTCTCTCTCATCCATGGGTACTCAGGCGGTTGGGTCCGGGCAGGCGCATGCTGGACGAGGAAAGGTCGCGTACAAGCCGATGGTGTGAGCACCGGGACCCCGAGCGCATCGAAAACGGGAGGTGTCGTGAGCTCAGAGCCTGGCAGCGGCGGACACTTGATTGATGTACTTTGAAATGTCTTGGTGGAGACTGGGCTGTAAACTGTCAGGCACTCGGCAAGCGAGGGCCG
This sequence comes from Eptatretus burgeri, assembly GCF_056783735.1. Classification (NCBI taxonomy): domain Eukaryota; kingdom Metazoa; phylum Chordata; class Myxini; order Myxiniformes; family Myxinidae; genus Eptatretus; species Eptatretus burgeri. The sequence continues at coordinate 76,625,344 of NC_140962.1, read as the reverse complement.
GCTGTTGATGAAACCCGTCTCCCTTTCGAAGCCGTAGCTCATCTCATGCGCTTGGACACGTCACAATAGTCGATTTTGTTGACGAGAAACTGGAGGCGTCAACTTGTTGCAACCGTTCTCGTTGTTGTTATTGTTGTTGTTTCCTTTCTGTTTCGCCGATTTCCAGCGCATGGGGACCCGGCCTATTATAAAAAAAACTATTGAATTCACCGAGACAAGGTTGAAATCGGGCCGATTGGGAGGTCACGTGGCCGCTCTGAGCCAATCAGGATGGCCGGTATAATTGAGGACAGAGTATTGTCTGCGCCGTGATTGATCCCAAAAATCAGGAAACGCCTTGGAGGAATCTCATCTCTGAGCACGAGCTGAGAACATATATGATGCAGATGTCAGCAAAAGGGGTCAAGGTGTCATCACGTTAATGTGGCACAGAATTAACAAAATGAAATACTTGAATTGCAGAAAATGTCAGCATTTCTGGAAAAAAAACATTTCTTTCCAATATAAATGCGCTTTATAAAATAGTTCCCTGTAACAAACCAATTGTTTCTCGGTCAAACGGACCTTTTCAATTTGGGGCGTGGCCTCTCGTTTCATTTTGCATTCAGCCATCAGCGATGGATGGGCACGTAGCTGTTTGCCAGATTTCTCCCCCCCCCCCCTGCTCCTCCCTTCATCCCTCACCTGCTTACAAGACTAAGGGATTCCCAATTTTCCCCTAGAAGCTCCTACTTTCAAATTGGTGGCCATTTCGATGGATTATTTACAGTAAAAAGAGAATAAAAACCATGGGGCTAACAACAAAGGCTGGGAAATAGGGCGGCGTGCCCCCTCTTCCCAAAATGATTGTGACGACAAATCACACCAAGGATTGTCCTCCATCCGGAGAGATGCTGATAAAGTAACCTCTCTATTAGCATATTGATTGTTACCGTGAAATACAACAATGCCGAAGGATAATTATGTGCTGTCGACAGGAAAACCTTTAATTTGATTGTAGAATTGGACAAAAGGAAAGCATAAATGTTTTCTTCTGAATATATAATTTGAACAACAATAAGTGTTTTTCCTCTTGGTTGAACCTCTTTCAGTGCCAAGATTCATCAGTAACTAAAAATTACGAGTGTACACATTTAAACTAGACATTGCCTGGTTGATCAGCAAGTCTGTGGCCTGACATAATTCAGGAGACTGAGACGGACAAAAAATATTAATGCGGAATCCTTTCGCAACAATTTAAACCAAACTGAACAATCGCCTTTATCTGTTTTATATTTTTCTTTCCTGTTCCCCTCGGTTTCCCCTGAAAATCAAATAAAAATAAAGGGTGTTGTTACTCAAGTGACTGAATTTCGTTTTCCGTCTACGGGCGTTCCCAAGGCAAACAAGTTTGAACCACACAGAGCATGTAACAGGAGGGGATGGTAATTTCTGATGCTACATCTACATATTAACGTGAAGCAAGGGGAAAGTCCAGAGCCATTTAATCCATGGTCTTATTTACTCATGTAGTGGGTATGATGGAAGAAGAAAAGCGAAAGTGTAAAACAAAAAAGAAACCCGTGGAAGCATTCGCATGTATATTGTTGGAGGGTGGAGAAGCTGGAAATGCATTTGGCGATGCTGTTTGCCTTGATTGTTTCGAAGAGCCTGGACTGGTCTTTCCGGGAGCGTGCACTATCAATCTTGTGGCAAGGCCGGCCCTGACAGCTCCCGGGTTGCACAAATACCCAGGAATTTCGCCTTCCCTATCAAAATAGCCGCCGAGCATTCGCTGCAGCGCCGTTCAAGTGTTTCCAGATTAAAGGCGCACGATGTCGCCTCATGCGCTCTGTGATATATATATATATATATATATATATATATATATGTATTTGTAAATATGTACATCGATGCATGGTTATATAAATATAGATATATTAAATATAAATACAGTTATATATAGATACATATATATATATATATATATATATATATATATATATATATATATATATATATATATATATATATGTATACATCGGTCAAACGGGCGGAACGCAGGCGTACCTTGCAGAACCTTTCTCTTTGTCGAGTCAGACAAGTCGGACGGGGAACAAGAGCAGCTGCACAGGGTGTCCGGATTGCTGGAGAGACTCGGAGTCGGCGACAACGCCTTGCGTGGGAGATTTGGCCCTTTGTGCTGCTCTTTTCCGTGTGGGTGTGTAACGCTTACATGGAGCGTGGGCTTCTTTTTTTTTTCCTCTTCCCATCCAAATCTTTTGCTTTGAATGCTCGTTCAGCTCGCTGAGCTCTCAGCTCATGGTGAGAATGCGCTTGCTGCGCACAGGTATTAGTGTCGAGCGGTTGTGTGGATTTCAAATGAGGCGACGAGTCTTAGAACTTGGGAAGAGGTAAGAGCTGCAGTGTAACAAAGGGTTCGGACTTGTTATGGAGGAAATGGCGCGATGGAGTCTCTGTATGCATGCCTTTGCATCTCCACAATGGAACGTTTTGTCTATCACGAGGATCAATCCTGTATATTCTCTTGTAGTTGTACAAAGCCTTATTCTGTGTATGTAATATGTCTTTTTCTAGTATGTTGTGGAAAATATATATATATATATATATATATATATATATATATATATATATATATTTCTATTGACTGCCATTTAACATCACTGAATGTTTGAAAGGCCTTTTTTTTAATGTAAAAATTAAATTATCTTGACGCCGTGTGCAAGCATTATTTTGTCTTTGAGTACTATAATCGATGCAGCTTGATGAAACACATCTCTTATGGACCTTCATATTTATTCCCCGTACATATTCATATTTTAAAGAAGAACTGATGACGTTTTATTCTGCACCTGCAGGTGTTACATTTATTTTAATTTTATTCGTGTTGGCGTATTTCCACCCCTCCCCCCTCATCAGATGTTGTTCTTTAAATAATTAATGTGAGAACGTTAAATATTGTGTATGTATGTATGGATATATATATATATATATATATATATATATATATATATATATATATATATATATATGTATACATATTCATATGTATATATTATATATATATATATATATATATATTTATATAGTTCTATATAAATTTATAAATATGTAAATACAGAATATATATATATATATATATATATATATATATATATATATATCTACGTATGTATATATATATATATAAATATATATATAAATCTGTATATGTATATATATATATATATATATATATATATATATATATATATATATATATGCATATATTGCTGTAATCTTTGATTTGCCCTATACTTAACGCATATAAAGACATACCTTAGGATCGATGAAACTAAAAGGACTGATGCGTCAGCCTTGTTATAGCATTTCCAATTTATGCAGTGCCAATTTTTGCAACTCCCGTGCACGCATTTCTATGGTTAATTGAATTTCCGTAAAGTGTGTCCAAAGTAATGCTCTCGATGTACAGCGGTGTGGCGGGTTCCACGGCGTGGCAGGTTCTGCGCCTTGTCGGACAGTCCAGGTCTCCTGCATTGTTCCATTACCGTGTGCCTTTAATTAAGGGCGATACATCAGCGCGTTCCTGCGCGCGGCCCCACATATTGCTTTGTAAGTATTAACGCCTTGTGTGCCTCCTGTGATTCCGAGCTCGAGCTTTAACTGCCTTTCAAACACATAGTCAGAGATAATGAAAATGCTTGCCAATGTTTGTGGCTTTATTGTGCTCTATAAAATCCATGGTGTTATGTTTTATTGAAAGTCATTATGCAATGCATTGTGGTTTGAGGAAGAAACTGTTTTGTCAAGGTTATGTCTGGATCAAATATCTGTGATTTAGCAACAACCAACCCCCCCCCACCACCACCCACGCCCCCCCTCCCCTTCGCAACCCACAAGCCTTATCCTTGGATACCAAATAAAATGATTTAAATTCCTTTGTTGTCATTTTTGGGACAAAGGGGAATTTGTATAAAGAGGGAAAATAGATGGTTTCTATGTTTTTTATTTTTACACTAGCAGCCTCTTTGACAGTGTAACGAGCCCATGATCCAAGCTGACCCCGTAAGCCATGTTGGCCAGCGGGTCGTCAAAGAAAGCAGAGACCATTCACGGCGATGACTGAATTGCACACACCCGTGAACAGAGCTTCGAGATGACGTGAAACATTTCGCGGGTTCAACGAGAGACGATTCATTTCAATTGATCTTCGAGCAGACATTATCTCGCCAAACGCTGCGTACAGGAAATGGCCCTCTCATCCACTTAACATCTTGCAATGGCCTATCGAGTCATAAAATCGCAGTAAAAACAACGATGGTTTTGAAAAGTGAAGCATGCTGGAAAGGACCTGCAAGGAGGATCTTTGTTTTAAGCAACGAAGGATGAGGGAGAACAACATCTTACTTTAGCGTGTATTCTCACATGCAAGAAGTTTGGGTAAAACACACATTCGTGTGTGCGTATGTTTATGTATATGTATGTATGTATACATACACATATATTTATATATGTGTGTGTGTGTGTGTGTTTGTGTGTATATATATATATATATATATATATATATATATATATATATATATATATATATATATATATATATATATATATATATATATATATATATATAAAATAACGGCATCGCTTATTGTACCGAGATTGGTGTATTTATTCAAAGCCGTAGCAGGGCGACCAATTGCCATAGAAAATAATCGATTTCTTTCCAAATCGTTCAAAGAGCTGCCCAATTACAAACGTATAATTTTCCTTCAAAACCAGAACCACACAGCACTAATATGTCTGGATGTTATATATAAATAGATATATAACATCACCAGACAGTAGCATTGATACAATAAATACACAGATCAGGTAAACTCTTCTGTAGCTAGCTCACAATAACATGAAAGCGCTACTGAAATACACCGATTGACAATAGGCCTGAGAGCTAAAAAGGAACACGCTAAGCTAACAAAATGCAAATGTTATAAATATTTCGATAAAAAATACACTTTTTATCGCCATTTGTTATTCACGTTTCTCAGCTGGCTGTGTAGTTTGTACAGGGATAGTGGAACGCACTCCCTGCAGTCTGCATGATGTAATGCCATCTAAATTCCAGGCTGTTTATAATTAAATTAGAAGCTAAAAGACAGTGTGGAATAGAAACAGAATCTGTTCCCATCCAGTTGATTTACACAGTTTGCTGAATCTTCGAGAATTGCCTTTTTGTTTTTCCCCAAGAGCAATGTCCGAAAGGGAAAATAAAAATGCTTGACCTGCAGCACCATCATTCCACTGATTACATAAAAGCATATGAAACATTCGACTCAAAAACCTGCAACATCAGGGTGCTTTAAGACAAATGTACAAGCCACTGGAGGGGGTTGCGTGTCGAAGGTGTTCATGACCGCGGGTTGGGAGGTGGGTGGGGCGAGGGAGGAGGGGAGGTGCTCATACAGTGTTGCTCTCGATATCATTGCTTCATGTCGTGCTTCATGTCTCAATGGAAACAGACCAAGTTAAAACCAAACAAGGTTTGAAATAAACCTAATAAAACAATATCAGAGATGCGTTAATCTGGGAACTTCCTGAGTTGGCAGGTGAGAAGAGAGGTCCGTGTACGTAGGATGAGGGTCACAAGGGCCAGCAAGATGACTCCCACACATTGCAGCAGCGCTGTCCAGAGCCACCCCCGAGGTGTTGCCCTGAGAGAGGTGACCTCCCATGGTAAACATTGCGCCATTGGCAGGAATTGAATCTCCATAGCCTCCACCACTGTATACTGGGCTTTCCTGCAGCCCCGCATCATTGAAATTCCCATTCGCTTGAAAATGTGAGCTTGCCTCGTAATCCGGCCCAAGCTGATGTCCGTCGTAGCGCTTGTGTGTCACTGGACCACTACAGTTACCAAGAGGAGGTCCATACGCTTCTGGTAGGCCATAAGTTGCTTGTGAGGGATGTCCACCATAAGCCGGTGGTGAACTGCTGTCGTAGACGGCACCACTGGGAAGGCAGGGGTGCCCCTGTGCAGGGAAAGCACTAAGTGCAGCGGCATGCAGTGGAGGACTGTTATTCGGTGAAGGTCCTCCTGGCGAGCCACCAGCTCCCCTGGGCTTATGATCTTTCTTGTATTTCATGCGTCTGTTTTGAAACCAGATCTTGATCTGACGTTCAGTAAGGTTTAGGAGGTTTGCCATCTCCACACGACGTGGGCGGCACAAGTAACGGTTGAAATGAAACTCCTTCTCGAGCTCTACCAACTGAGCGCTTGTGTAAGCTGTTCGAGCGCGTTTTGAGGATGAGGTAACAGTTGAGTT
>NC_140962.1:76611524-76614024 GCF_056783735.1 Eptatretus burgeri | reverse complement strand
CAGAAATTATTTGCATATACTGTATATTGCATGTACAATTTACATTACATATATTCAGGATATACATATGTACTTTATTATATACATATTGTGAAGCGAGTCATTGATAGAACATTATAAATGTCTTTATATACCCACCCACACAACAGAACGGTGAGTGGATCCATGGCCTAATGTAATTGAAAAATTGATTGTGAGTTCGTCAAGGTAAACCCGAAAATTATTCCAGAAATTAAGTTTACTTTTTCAACCAGAGTTGTAGAATGTTGACATAAAATACTTTCGTTGACATCAGCAGTCTTTTTCTCTTCATGAGCTTTGGCTTTGTATTAATAAATAATGGCTTTTTACGTCAGGCCACAGACTTACTGATCACCCGTTATAACCATAAATATGAAAATGGCCATCAAAATGGCGGATCTCAGAGCAATGTCTCGCTTCGCTGTCCGGCTGGCCTTTGGCTCGAGGCGGGAGAGCGACGCCTCTGACCTCTGCACCAAATTCTACCTGTTAAGCGGGCGTGATGGATGAGCCACGGCTTGCAAACGCGAAAATCAGTCTTCTTGTCTTTTGTTGACCAGCGCGTGAACTCTTTGCCTCGCGCCCGGGTGTCGAACCTCTGGCTATAGAGACTAGCATTTGGAAATGCGGAGCAGCTGAACGACGAGCTCAAAAATGGAAGTGTCAAAACCTCATAAGGACTGGAAGAAACATTCATAATGTTGACATCAAACCTTCCTATTTGCTCACGAATTCGAAAAAAATCAAAGTTCGGAAACCGTAATATCAAAATCCACCTTTCACGGGATAGTCGAGGGCCTTTCTGCCATGGGTGGTTTAGCGGTGCAGGGATTGTAAAGAACGCGACCTGTGCCACACGTGCAGCGTTCAAATCGGCCACACTGTTCAGCTTGCACATGGAATTAAGCACAAGACCTCAGCGATGTCTCATCTATTGTTAAGTATCTGCACATCAGAGGTTGTGAGGGTGGGCGGGAGGGGAGGGGTGTTGGAGAAGAAGAAGCCTCGCATCAAATGGCTTTGAAACAAATGGGTGTGCAGATGGCATCCGAAAGAGGATAGCGACTTGAACTGTTTTGAAAGCTCATAAATCATTACAACCTGTCCGAAGTGATTTGATAAAATGTACAGAAGAAATGCAACACCTTTTTCCATGGGTTTCTTTCTTCATCGTGAGCATTGTGTGACGAATATAACATGAGCCCCAAATTTCAAATCCAAGCAACGGATGAAATGTTATTGAGCAAATATTCATTCTTATAGCTTGCGATATTTGGCCATTGCAAGTAATGCTTGGCTTAGGGAGAGAGTCAACATGATTTATGGATGACGTTCTGACGACCCCTCTTACTGTCTCAACGAATCCAGGTGGCCACAGTGGCGATATATAGACAGCTGCGTTAGAGCACGTATCCGCCATTTTGCGCTGCGACGACCTCAAGCGCACAAAGCGAACATTTCACATTCTTATTCCGCTTTCATTCGCTCCCAGAAGCAAACGTCATAATATGCTTTGAAGGATGAACAACTCCACACAAATGTCTGCTTAATTTAGAAAACGTGATATACATTTTTATATATATATATATATATATATATATATATATATATATATATATATATATATATATATATATATATATATATATGTTGCCCAAATCTAGTGGAGTAAAAAGCCTCTGCACAGAATTACACGACGTTGTTGAGAAGCAAATTAATTTTGAATCGATTGTGTTGGAGTTATACGTATTTAAAAATTGATGATATAATCGATTGCGATCAGATGATGCTGATAGTTTTTTTAATCATACATGAAAAGAGATCGAAATGGATTCAAGAAACATAATATTATATAACATTGTCAATCGAAAAGTTGGGAAATAATAGTCAATTTCGTTTAGAAATGCCATGAGACACGACAAAGAGTCGCACCACTAGCCCTTTCACTGGGATCAAAACCCCCCACACCTGCTCTCGAGCTGGTCGATTCCGAGCTCACAGAGCCATTCGGTCGCTAAAGCAATGATTTTAATGGAAATATGACCCGACGCATTAAAATGAAAAGTTCTACAGGAGGAGGAAAAAAATCTTTGACCTGTAACAGATAAATACGAGCAATGAATTGAGACGGCCGTTAAAATGGCCGCAGAAACCATAGCCGTGACGCCGAGCTGCCGTCTGCAGGTAGAGGGGGCTATGCAATTCGCACAGCAAGAGGAAAAAAATTGATTCTTTTTAAAGCCGCAGCCATTTCTCCTTTTAAATTTTTTATTCGCTCCGCGCCTTTTGATGGCCGCCCGGAGGAGCTCGCGCTGCTGAGATGGGCTGGCCGGTGGAGGGCAATTCTCGCCTGCAGCGAGACAAGACAATCGCGCGGCACCAGCGGCAGGCCCGGAATAGCCACTGAACTCTTTGTGAACCGCGGTGCGAGGCAAGCGCTCATAAATCATCGAGGCACGGAAAAAGCTCAGCAATTCGC
>NC_140962.1:76554024-76594024 GCF_056783735.1 Eptatretus burgeri | reverse complement strand
TCCTCGACGATAAATAAAGTAAAGGAATAACGATGTCATGTTTGCTTATAAACCAAGGATATGGCGATACACGTGTACAGGCATGAATAAGAAAGAAGGGGGAAAAAAAGCCATAACTTTGAGCGCGGAGACTTTTACGAACATCTAATGGCCGCAGCGTGCCTGTTCGAGGTTAATGGTCGCATGAAAATATTTACAACCGCTCGGCCGCACCGAGCGTCTTCGCGTGGCGCACGGCCCGGCCCCTCACCTTCTCTCCTTACAGGGAGGCCCATATATGGGCCAAAGCTTCCCAGAAATACGGCCCTTCGGCTCGAGTGCAAACCAGGCATTCTCTCAAAGCGGAAGGAGGGAAGAGTTTCAAAGTGAGCCATGATGCCAAACAGGGTCGAACATTAGAGCAGGAACGTTCTTCCTCTGTCCCGCAAGGCTGCACCGAGTGGGTGGCTTAGTCGACAAGTTCCTCAGAGCGAAGGCGCCCCCACGAACAGAAAGGATAAAAGTTTGCAAAGTGAACTTTGTCACTTTTTTGTTTTGTTTCCAGAGAACGCAAAGCTCGAATGACCCTTTGTATTGAATAGGTCTTTACTGGTGTCTGAAGCGAGACAGGATTCAAATCCTGGGGATGTTAACAAGCTCGTGTTGCCGATAACCTCTGCGCGTTTCTTGGTGTTATCTCAAAGAAGGGTGCCGACAGATCGCGGGATGTGAGAGCCTTGAGGTGTCACAACAAGGAAGGTACCTTAAATGCACTATATATATACAAGGCTTCTGTCCACCACGAGTGCTGACCCAAGCGCTGAGGCAAGAGGGGCCATTTCCCAAGAGCATGACCCTCTGGTGAGCTTTGCTGGTGAGTTTGCTTGATAGATCAAACATGGTAGGACCAGTCGTCATGAGATGCATCGTACGAAGTTTCCGGATTTTTGTTGAAATGTAATAGCCATTACATCGATTTTGTGTCATTTCATCAGCGGCACACTAAAGTATTTGATAAAACTCCAAAAATGACATCACCGTGTTTTTCCTTAACTTTTATTGTGTGTGTGTGTGTATGTGTGCATATATATATATATATATATATATATATATATATATATATATATATATATATATATATATATATATATATATATACACACACACACATATATTTGACTTGCAGTGTTTGTGTGAGAAACTCTTGAGGTTATCCAAAAGATTCAATAGCTCAGTGGGCTGTCGCCACATTGGCGATGAGGTCCTTGGGTTTGAGTCTTGGGTCGAGTCAGGATTTTTCACATTAACTTCACGTGGGAATTTATTCCTGTTTATTTATAGGTATGTACATATATATATATATATATATATATATATATATATATATATGTATATGTATATATATATATGTATATATATGTATATGTATATATATATATGTATATATATGTATATGTATAAACATATATATATATATATATATATATATATATATATATATATATATATGTATATGTATAAACATATATATATATATATATTTATATATGTATAAACATATATATATTTATATATGTATCAATATGTATATATCTATATATGTATATATGTGAATATATATGTAGATATATATATATATATATATATATATATATATATATGTATGTATATATATATATACATATAATTACATATATACACACACACACACACACACACACACACACACACACACACACACACACACACACACACACACACACACACACACACACACACACACACACACACACACACACACACCGTTAAATTGGTGTTTATTGAGTTGTTTGACACAGCAAATATATTATGTTTATAAATTAATATTTGTACTCGTATCTTTTGTGCCACTATGTGGCTAAAATAACAAAGATAAGAGAAAATTTAGCAGGTGTCGGAATATAATCACACATGTTGAAAGGAGATAAGACAGATGAGAGTTGTAGGACATGAAGCTTACCATGGGGAACGCCACCTCGTAGTGAGGACCTCAATGCAATGTTATGTTCCTTGCAAGCACCTGAAATCCAAAGTTTGACAACTTTAAGACAAGGCAATGGACGCAAATGTAAAGGCAAACTAAAGAATGATATCAAGGAGAGCGGCACGTTTTATGTAGATTTCCTTTGTAAAGGCTGACTCTGAGACGACATGCTCGTATACACAGCGCTGCGAGCGGCCACTAATGAATTAGTAACGACTTTTTCCCATTACAGCCTGCAGCTTCTGGGCTGCATCATTGTATACGATGTGTTTTCACAAACTAGATTAGTGCCCAAACAATGGCACAACTCAAGAGGAAGACGTTTCCTTTTGAAGTCACTAAAATTCCCACGGAAGATTTATTTTCCATTTGAGCCACATTTAAGATTGCACATTGAATTTGTGATCCAAGGTAAAAATAGTAAGGTGCGTGTCATGATTCACTGCCATGTTATCATAATATAGGCCATTGACATCACTTGCCTCTCCAGTATTTGGTGATGCTTTCAAGTGAGTACTTTACCAACATCATAACTCTAATATCGATATGCGCATCACTTTGAAACCTTTGTTTCCTTGTCCCTTTCTTGATGTGTCTCTGTCTGTCTCTTTTTTTGTATTTATCTTCTCTTCCTCTCTTGTTATCTCTTCCTTCGAGCTTTTAACTATACGTTTCCTTTTTTGGGGTGTGTGTGTATGTATGTGTGTGTGGGGAGGGGGGGGGTCCTTTTGTCCTTCCTTTTATAACTGTTTCAATAGCAAGCTTTTCTGTTTCTTTTGAACTTCTTTATTCTTTCAACCTATCTCTCTTTTATTCTTTATTCCCATATTTTCTAGAGCCTTCTTCTCTACATGCGTATTTGTCGATCTTCAATGGCCAACGGATAGTCAAGTGAATTATTAATTGCCCGTTGCTGCAAGACTCATCAGCAAAGAGGTTTGTTGGAAAAGGCCCCGCGGGCCCGCCATGGCCGAAAGCTTGGAGCACAACCCGCACGACCTCCGATCGCCTTCCAGAGAACGCATTTTTCGGAAACGGATGTCATTTAACATTGTCACTCTGGATGCTCGCGTTAGGCTCTATGCCCTGAGCTTGCAACCCAAATGACAATGGCAACATTGAGAGCCCATTTCAACCATTACCGTTGGCTGCAAAGTATTTTCCACACATTCTCCCTCTGAGAAGGTCGTGGAACATTTGATTCGAGCGGCTAAATAATGGTTCAATGAATGCCCGAAAGAGGTCACACATATATCTATCTATCTATCTATATATATATATATATATATATATATATATATATATATATATATATATATATATATATATATATATATTTTTTTTTTTAATGTATATATATATATCGAAATATGTGGAGTGTGATAAACACTCCGCTCATCCCCATTGGACATAGTCCTTCATCTGATGTGTGTGTGTGTGTGTGTGTGTGTGTGTGTGTGTGTGTGTGTGTGTGTGTGTGTGTGTGTGTGTGTGTGTGTGTGTGTGTGTGTATAGTATTCCCAAAGCTATCACGATTCAATGTCTAACAGGATGCATTGGAATTGTATCGTTTTCCTCTTGATTGGTTAATAAAGTATTGTTTATCTTGAAAGCAATGGCGAAGACGTAAAAAATGACACCCTCACCAAATAAAGCGACGTTGGGTGGATCTGCAATGCATATCCATAAATTTGAAAGAAACATCCCGAGTTCTTCTGAAAGTACTAACATATTTTCTATTAGATTATTCCACCAGGTCAGAAAAGCATAAATCTATTGTGGAGTTACTTGTATATAAAAGTCTAATATTTGGGTCAGGAAGGGGCAGAAACAAATTGAAGATATCTTACACGGCACGTTAAAACTTATAGTGCGAAACTTGAACAGATCTGATGGTAAATGGTTATCATTGAGAGATATCGCAGAGCAAATGTGATGATGCGAGGTGTCTAGTGTAGGAAGCGCGTCGAGTATAGAGCTATAACTCACCGCCCTAATGAACATTCAGTGAAAACGTAAATACCTCTTTCGGACATCCATCTCGGACGGCGCGGTATACAGGGTTGCGTGAGGTGCGGCTCGCCAGTAACCGCGTCAGTTACGGTGATAAATGTGTAGAGAGTCGAAGGGAGGGATGTGAGCAACGCCTCTAGCTCCTGCGCTCTTTATATATTTTTTTTTATCTCCAGCACACTCCCTCGTTCAGCTGCTCCGCCAGAGCGTGTGTGGGGGGCTTCATGCTCATGTGCTTTGCTCGACAATTGGTCCGTTCTAATTCCATATAAAAAAAACATAATAAAAAGCCATTGCCTTTATTAACATCTCTCTCCTTTTTTGGGGTACTCGTAATATAGTCTACATTCACCTGCGCTGAAAGATGTACAATAAACTGTGGATTATATGAGTGTGTGCATGTCTATGCATGTATATTTATGTTTATGTATAGTTGTGTGTGTGTGTGTGTGTGTGTGTGTGTGTGTGTGTGTGTGTGTGTGTGTGTGTGTGTGTGTGTGTGTGTGTGTATGTATATGTGTATATATATATATATATATATATATATATATATATATATATATATATATATATATATATATATATATATATATATATATATATATATATATATCCAAACTTGGTGGCGGAATGACTAGAGCGGAGTGTCTGTTCTGAGTGTGGTTCGTCGATGGTTCGAACCTTGGCTGAGTCATACCAAAGTCTTTAAGAATAGTACTTCCTGCTTCCTCACTTGATGATCAGCATTTAATAGGATAGAGCATGGACAAACAATGCTGGGAAGGCAATAGCAAATGACCCAGTAATAACCCTTGCCAATAAACTGCTTTGGCAGCGTCAACGATCTGTAAAGAGAATAGCACATCAAAATCAAACAAATGCATACACACACACTCATAATGAAAGGTGTGTATATATATATATATATATATATATATATATATATATATATATATATATATATATATATATATATATGCACACAGTCATATATATTGTGGCTTTTCATGGGTCAATTTGGTGCTCCGTTTAAGAGCAGTAACTCCACCCTTCTTCCCCCTTCCTCCCCCTCAGTTGGTGTTTGAATCTGCTGGAGAAGCTGGAAAGGAACATGATATATATGAACCTTTGGCGTGTGTTGGGTTAGTGCCCCACACACGCAATGTGCGTGTATCGTATTGTGAAAGTGCTTGTCGAGTTTTGATCGCTCTCAATATTTGATGAGGGATTTAGAGCCAAGTCCAGTCAAGGGGAGCGAATTGAACGACTTTACTCGATGGTAACGCTTCGACAGAAACGAGGCAGCAATGCCGATATACAGCACCCGTTACGATAGCAACGCTGCTAAGCGCGCAAACCGTGAATTATTAACCGGGATGGAATTAGAATGAAAACCTAGTTAGGGGGCCAAGTGTTTAACGACGGGTGGCCCATGGTCCACATTCTGAGTCCATACGATGAAGAAATGTGTTCTGCCCATGTTCTCTGAGCACGGCGCTATTAATTGGCAGGGGCAGTGCTCTGGCACTCCTTCAAATGACCAAGATTTACACCAATCTCCTTATGTCCCTCATGAGGGCAAAACTCTCTGTATATAACAGGGAACCTCGCAACACAATGATCAGTGGAAAAAATGGCAATTACAGTAAATGTATATATATATATATATATATATATATATATATATATATATATATATATATATATATATATATATATATATATATATAGTGTGTGTATGGCTAATACATATATATTATAGATATATATATATATATATATATATATATATATATATATATATTTAGGTATTTATATACATATATATGTATTTATATATTTATATATATATATATATATATATATATATATATATATATATATAATATGTATGTATAAGATTGGGGCAGTTGGGATTACACATTTTTAAAGAAGAAGGCGCTTCCAACCAAAGGTAACATACACAGGTTTCGCCGGCTTCATCAGGCACAATAGACCCCGGGCCTCAGCACGTGTCCGGTTTTTATTTCGATATGACCGCTCATTTCCGGTCACGTGCTGGTGCTCGAGGTCAAATGGAGGAGTGCTGTTTTTAAATTTAATTTTGCAAAAGCAAAAGCAAACGTCCTATCACGTTGATCATTGAAGGGGTGCTCTACTCTTTTTTGTTTTTATTGAAACGTGATTTGGTGTTGTATGTGTGTGGGTGAGCATGTGTGTGCGCTTGTTGTTTTTGTTTTTGTGCTTCCGGGGCATGAACATGGCTGGTTTCCTGTCCGGGTTGGGCATGATGAGGCGTTGGTTGTGCGAGTTTTGGATGTTTGGGATTGAATGTTTGTTGCTCACCTTATCCAGCCGTTCACACCATCTAGTTTTCACCATTTGGATTAGAGGTGTGTATTGTGTGGCTATGTCTACCATCTCCCCAGTTAGGTCACCCTCCCGGCTCTTCACGTGCCATACTTCCAAAATCAACCTGTGTCGTTTGTTAGATGTGTCTCGGACACGGGTCCCACAAAGTCAAATTTATGGCCAGATTTCAGACAATGATGTGCTATGGCTGACTGGGTCATTTTTCCAAGCCGAATTTCTCTCTCATATTCATCTAGTTGTTGTTTCAAAAACTCACCACAATTTGAAACAACGACTCGATGAACATGTTGGAGCAATTAGGCTTGGAAAAACGACCCAGTCAGCCATAGCACGTCATTGTCTGCAATCTGGCCATAAATTTGACTTTGATGGGACCCGTCCGAGACACATCTAACAAACGACACAGGTTGATTTTGGAAGTATGGCACGTGAAGAGCCGGGAGGGTGACCTAACTGGGGAGATGGTAGACATAGCCACACAATACACACCTCTAATCCAAATGGTGAAAACTAGATGGTGTGAACGGCTGGATAAGGTGAGCAACAAACACCCAATCCTAAACACCACATCCACATGTGCACAACACCCAATGACAACCTCAACACTCGCACAACCAACGCCTCATCATGCCCAACCCAGACATGAAACCAGCCATGTTCATGCCCCGGAAGCACAGACACAAAAACAACAACAAGCTCACACTTGCTCACCCACACACATACAACACCAGATCACGTGTAAATATAAACAAAAAAGAGCAGAGCACCCCTCCAATAATGTGATTAGACGAATGCTTTTGCTTTTGCCATTTAAATTTTAAAAAGTACTCCTCCATTTGACCTTGAGCACCAACACATGATTGGAAATGAGTGATCATATGGAAATATAAACCGGACATGTGCTGAGGCCCGGGGTCTATTGTGCCTGATGAAGCCGGCTGTGAAACCAGCGAAACGTTGCCCTGAGACCGGGTCTACTCTTACTTTTTTGCTAAAATTAGCGGAGTCGATCGAGTTTTCACTTTTGGTTGGAAGCCCCTTTTCATATATATATATATATATATATATATATATATATATATATATATATATATATATATATCCATCCATCCATCCATCGTGACCATACTCTATGCAGAGCATTGGTGCTGCCTAAGCAGTCTCCTTGGCTATTGGACACAATCCTGGACGGCTCACCACTCTGGCACAGTATACCAGCAAGTTGGCACTCATTTTGCCCACCTCAGAAGGATGACAGACAGTCCACCCCACCTGGTATTAATTAAACAGCCAAGTGGGATTTGAACTCAGATCCTCAGATCCTCGGATCCCAAGCCCACCACTCGAACCATTAAGCCAACACCAGGCAGATACATATATACGTCACCTGTGTTTCATTAGTAAGTTTGTGGTATAAAAGTATGAGGTAAAGAAGTAAAACATCGGTGGCTGATTTTTCATTTAAAAAGTTGAAAATGTCGTTAATAGATTAAACATAGATCAGTGTCTGAAACACCCGTGTTTTCATCCCCACATGTTGCCACATTTGCCATGAACGTTATCTGGATAATACAAATTACACTGTATCGTGCGTCTTTTTTTATTATCAAACAATAAGAGTATAATATAGAGCTTCTACCCCTGACAATGTACACCTTGGAGATAATGTATCAGTCCTCCAGGATCTGGTCATAGAAGACTGAACAAACTCACGCTCAGAAGGATATCTTAAAATAAACCTTAAATAAGGAATAATTATCCTCTTCTTCTTCTTCTTCTTCTTCTTCTTCTTCTTCTTCTTCTTCTTCTTCTTCTTCTTCTTCCTCCTCTTCTTCTTCTTCTTCTTCTTCTTCTTCTTCTTCTTCTTCTTCTTCTTCTTCTTCTTCTTCTTCTTCTTCTTCTTCTTCTTCTTCTTCTTCTTCTTCTTCTTCTTCTTCTTCTTCTTCTTCTTCTTCTTCTTCTTCTTCTTCTTCTTCTTCTTCTTCTTCTTCTTCTTCTTCTTCTTCTTCTTCTTCTTCTTCTTCTTCTTCTTCTTCTTCTTCTTCTTCTTCTTTTTCTTTTTCTTTTTCTTTTTCTTCCTTAATGGCCACAACTATTCCCAAGTTCTTGTGAGGTTAGCCGAGGGAAGCTTGGCCTGAGTCTTTCATGAACCGACTGGCCAAACCTGATGTTCGACAAAGTAGTTTGGGCAGGAAGTAATTTTTACAGGGTGCTGGTGATAGCTCACATACTCTACACGAAGGACACTGTGGGATCTTTAACGTCCACGATGTAATGCCGCAAGAGACGGAACACCCAATTTAATGTCCATCAGAGGGACCGCACACACACACTGGTGAATCACCCAGCTTGTGAAACATCAGGATGACAGTTTTCGATGGGTCGGAGTTCGAACCCAGGTTGGACAACTTAGAGGTGAGTGTGAAATTAAAATAATAATAATAATAATTCCATCAAATAATTTCAACGTATGTATCAACTTAGCAGATGACATGGAATAATGGTCTGCATAAACTTGTACATATAATTTACATATTATATACTATAAAGAGGGATATACATATTATATGCAGTACCTGGTTTGGATGCATCAAAAACCCGGTTTAGATGAGAAGATAGATAAGAGGTATTTCCAAGTGGGTTTTGTTTGGATAAGGTGTGAACGTTGCTTTATATATATATGTGTGTTGGGACATGGACCTTCGTCATTGTGATGTCATTGAAGTGTGAGAGCCGCAACGTGGACCGTGTGATGTCCTTTTTATATATGACTCCCCATGTGCAGGACTTCTGTCCAAAGGGCTAGGAAGTGCAGGAAGCCATTCGGCTTCACTATATAGGTCACGCAACACGCACTTACAGTCCCAGCAGCAAAAGCGCCAGCTCGTGAGCAGCATGTCGAAGATAAATTCACCTCTTTTGTTCACACGGGGTTATTAATTAACTATCCACGGCAAGAAATGCAAACACAAGCCTTTTGGTGTTTCCTTGTAGTGCCTTTCCATATCCCAGGAGCAAATTTGCTCACATTGTTATTTGCAGCTGAATTTCCATCGTGCACCCAGCGGAATGCATATGCCCTCCTCAAAACATTTGTTTCTTCCCTCTGTGGGTTAATTGTTTCAGACTGTGCATACTGGCCTCAACACTGTCCCATGTCGTGTCCAGCATGGATATAACGAAGCATGGATCACAGGAAAACAGCACAGATTTCTCCATGGAAATGCAATTTTCCAACCACCACCTCCACCTTCTCATCCGAATTGCACCCCTTAAAAATCCCCATCCTATCACCCATCCCACCCCTCCAAAATCCCCATCCTATCACCCATCCCACCCCTCCAAAATCCCCATCTTCTCACCCATCCCACTCCTCCAAAATCCCCATCCTCTCGCCCATTCCACCAAAATCCCAATCCTCTCACCCATCCCACCCGTCCAAAATCCCCATCCTCTCGCCCATTCCACCAAAATCCCCATCCTCTCGCCCATTCCACCAAAATCCCCATCCTCTCGCCCATCCCACCCATCCAAAATCCCAATCCTCTCACCCATTTAATATTTCCTTCTAGATTGCTGTAAAGGCTCAGGCCATTATAGAGCAATTACAAAAAAAAAATCCAACTTTCTTTTTTGAAAGTTTTCAAATTTATTTTTGCCAAAAACACTCCCGAGAAATCACTGATGAACCTCTGAAAGTTTGACGAAGATCAGTTTGTCCTTCACTGCGAAACATGGTGACATACATACATACATCCATACATACATACATCCATACATAGATCCATACATACATGCAGACAGACAGACATCTCTCAAGGTATAGATAGATAAGTTGCAAAAGAAATAGAAAATCGATCGTACTTCATAGAATTACGGTCGGTGTTGTTGTTCGTGTTATTATTCGACCTGTAATACAGTTGCCTCATTTTACACTCATTGGGGGAATCTCTTCGCGAAGAGGTAGCAGACTTCACCTTGTTTCTATTTCTCTTCGCCTCATCGAATTTGTTCTAGTCTACTTTCGAAATCACCTTGTTATTTGTACAGTTCATTATATTAATCAGTGTGATGTTATTTTGCGTACCTGCATTTCTTTCTCCTGGTAAAGTCCTCGGTGGATTTCGTGCAGGAGTTTGTTGCAGGAAAGTCCATGGAGAATCGACGCTGGCAGACGTGAGATCGCGATTAATGAGCGCCGAGATAGCGCACTGGGTGAAACCCTGGGTGGGGGATTCAATGCTGGAAGCTCGACCTGTTCAGCATAAACATTCGATCACCTGCTGTATATACGGGAGGAGGGGAGGACACAGTGAGGAATGGACATGTCCGGTTGAGTGAGCACTCACGCACTCCTCTTTCGTTTTCTGCATTTATTCCTCATCATCCTCTTCCTCGATATACACACATAGAAATATATGCATATCTTTCCCTTATCTGCCCAAACTATCGATGATGACCCCAAATTTACCACTGTGCGGCTGCGACTTTCATGACACCCTCAAGTCTCATGCATACATGGGAGTGGGACCGAGGGTACCTAAAAAGCCTCTAATTAAATCCCAAACCCCTGCAAAGTGCAGAAACGTCCTTGTCTCAGGGCTCCCTTCGTGGACTAATTATAAGAGCGGGCTATTCTCTTCGGCTCTATTACAAGCACCTCTGCACACGATCGCCCAACCAGCTCGTACGATGCTTAATCTTGTCTAACGTTCAGACAAGGCAAGGGATGGATGCCTTGGATTGAAAGCTGTGTCTGAACCATGCTGGAAGTAAAATTATGAAGACCAAATGAAAGCAGATGATGATGATGATGATGATGATGATGATGAGAATCTTCTGAAGCACCCATCGCATCAAGTTAGCAAATTGAGTTGGAATGCCACACAAGCATTATGAATCGTATTGCCATTTTCTCAAACTTCACTTGTATAAAGAAACAATAAAATATTATAAAGAGGGATATTGACTCGGTGACATTCTGTTCTCTCTGCCATATTACATTTATCTTTACCTCCACATGATACACTATATTACCCAAAGTATATTGAGACTGCAAGGATGTAGAAGAGGGTCGTTATTAATTCATAACCATTTATTCGATTTCTAATGTTTAACTGATCTGTCTTTGGTAACAAGCAGAACTCCAACCCCATCAGTATTACATTGAACAATGTTCTGGTTAATATTGTAGATGGTGCAATATTGCAGGATTTCTATTCTAAAAGAAAGTGCAACATTATTGGTGTATTACACATGCCCTGTTGACTCTCACCCTCGGTCACAGTGCCAAGCTGCTCCGGAGTGGTTTAATCTAACTTACGTTGGGGTTCTGAGTTGGCCATTGAAGTTTTGCAACGTCGTTGCCCTCAGACTGAATCCGAACAGAAACCTCGGTGTGGCAAACTGCGTTGTCCTGTTGTTAAACACAGAGCCCTCCGTCATCGTATGTTTACGTCTTACAACCAAATATCCTCACATTCTTGTTGGGTCAGACGGGGGAAGCTTTTCAAAAAAGGCTTTCACAAACTGGCCGGCCAGGTCTGACATTCGACTGAACATGGCAGAAACTTTGAATTGGGCCAGGGTGCTGGTGATAACTCGCTTACATTTCACAAAATACATTGTGGGTCCTTTAACATTCACCATATTATGCCAGCAGATGGGAAGCCGGCTTAACAGGCCTTATCTGCCTTACCTTTATCCCACGCAGAACACACCTCACCTGCACAGCACCAATGTGATAACTTTTCGTCGAGTTGAGAAACTGCTTAAAGGTAAATACGCTACCTCTGCACCCTCCTGTTTGATCCCTCCATCAGTGTAATGGTGCACCAAAGCCGGTGGTGCAGTGTCTCCACAACGTTGTTTTGTGGTATGGAGGGTTCGGGTGGAGGACATATTAGACGCCATACTACGTAATAAGTGATCTTATCTGCCTCAGTCCACTCACTTACAGTGAGTGCTTACAGCATAGTTTGCAACGCTCTGACAAACAGTTTGTGAATGTACATTATTTGAGAAGACTTTCCAAACATGGAGCAGATAGATGAGCGATTGATGCTTATTTATTTGAGAATATGATGGCAAGAGATAGCATCGTTCTGCAACGCCCTTTAAATCTGAATGCAATGCAGCATCTCATACTACTTCGAAATAACCTCTTTGCCGGCAATAACTGTGGCCTTCAGGTCCAAGCCATCATGTTCAAAGCTTACCCTGTTATACTCAATCGAACTAAGGTGAAGTGTATTGTATAAGCATTGGGAAAGGTTGTATATATATATATATATATATATATATATATATATATATATATATATATATATATATATATATATATATATATATATATATATAAAACAGCTGTATATCTGTCAGCTGGTTCAGGATATTAAGTGACGTTAACAAAGATAATCTTAACATTAATCACAGCATAAAGAATGTGGATTTGGGAGATTAAGTCATTTTGCAGAAACATGTTCAAGCAAACTTGCTTTGTTTTCATATGTTCCAAACCTGTCTTTATTTGGTCATGCACTAATTCGACTTCTGGTTACAATTTATACACTATATCTTGTGTGTATAATTTTCCTGGCACAAAAATGAATATATCGCCTTTTTGTGGAGCTTGATTAAACTTTTGTTAAAACGAATGAAGACTAATATAATACTAATAATGAAGGCTAACACTATTAATAACTAGAACAGCACTCGGTAGAGCAAATACCTCCGCCAGGCTGAACAGTTTACGTTTTGTATCCCACTGATAGGCCAGATCTGGATCCACACCTGAAACAGAATGGAATTGATTTGTTCTTGTCACTGAACCAACTCATCCACCAAGTTTTGTCATGATCTGTCCACAACTGTTTGAAATATAGTATCATGCTATATTTCAAAATCGCTTACAAAAAATTTTTCATCCTTGTTTTGGGATTCTGATCTTCAGCAAAATCAAATCAATTCTTCCTTGTCATGCACTGAACCTGTCCACCAAATTTCATCTGAATCCATCCGCAACTTTTTTGAGATATCCTGAACACAGACAGACAGACAAACGGATGAAAACATAACCTCCATCCACCTTTGGTGGTGGAAGTAATAATAATACAAATTTAATAATAATAATAATAATAATATACTATTGACAGTTTTGGAGCACTCATAAGTCGAGAAATGTTGCACAGCGAAAGGCAATCTTGGACAGATAACCACTCGATCTCAGACTACTCGACTGAAAATGGCAGGAATTTGCAATTTGTTCAGTTTGTCGATGATAGCTCACCAAATTTTCATGAAAGAGACCGTGGGATCTTGGGTTTATCCCCCTATTTCGCACTGATAATTTAGTGCTATCATTTATTTTGCTACTTGGGAGGTCTGGGTTCAATTTCTGATCAATATTGCATTAGTTTTGGGTTTTATTCACAGAGGAATAAATTATATATCCATAGTAATGTAAACACTGCACAGGAATTTAGTGAGGCCTCAACTAGAATATGATGTGCAGTTTCGGTCGCCACATCGGAGGAAGAAAGTGGCTTCCATACTTGAGATATTAAAATGAGAGGATTATAAAGAGTTTGATAGATGTGTTTAAGATGGAATGAACGGAATAAAGAAAGTAAGTGTGGAAGAGATTTTTTTAGCAGAAAAGAGCGGAAGCCACAGCCTGATAGTAAAGGGGACAGTTTGGGTAGTTGTAAGATATGGGTCTTTCATTCATACGAGGTTTGTATAAAAAGTAACGGGACCGACTTCACAGAAATTTTATTCTAAAAAATATATTGAAATCACAGCTTGTCCTCTTCAAAATAGTTTCCCTCCAGTCTCACACACTTGTCCATCCTCTTCTTCCATTCCTCGATGCACCCCCGGAAGGCTTCTTCTGGAATCTTCCAGAGCTCTGTCGTCACGGCCCTTTTGATGGCCTCCACATCAGGAAATCGGGTCCCCTTGATCACCCCTTGAGCTTGGGGAATAGGAAAAAAATCACAAGGGGCCAAGTCTGGTGAATACGGGGGTTTCTCCAGAGTTGGTGTGTTCCTCTCCGCCAGAAACTGTCGGATTCTCAGGGCACTGTGAGCAGGGGCGTTGTCATGGTGGAGCACCCAGGCGTTGTTCTCCCACAGATCCCTCCTCTTGTCCTAGACTGATCTCATGAGGCACCGGAAGATCTCTTTGGACACGTATTGATTCACTGTTTGACTCTGTGGTAGAAACTCGAAGTGGCCGATGCCCTTGATGTCAAACAAGCTCAAATGAGCTAAGATCCTCGTCCTCTTAATGATGACGTCATAAAAATGAATATGACGTCACTGTGATCTATCAGGTTTGTGATAAATTATCTGTGCTAATGCCCGGCTTGATTCCCGCAAACAAAATTCAAACAGCTTGCCTAGTTTCGGAGATAATGGTATAGGCGATTTCCATTAGCGGCGAGATTATGACATCAACTTTTTTTCTCGGAAGAATTTCCAAAATCTGAGATGGTTACTGCCTGTGCGTGGGCTTTCTGCATATACATGGCAAGTTTCACGAAGATCCGAGGAAAACTCTGGGTTGTGAAACAAAAAATGTCAAAAAATAGGAATGACGTCATAAAAATTGATATGACGTCATAGTGATGTTACATATGTGCGGTAATTCATCTCTGCTAATGCCCTGTTCGATTTCCACAAACAGAATGTAAAAAGCTTGTCGAGTTTCGGAGATAATTTTTTAGGCGATTTCCATTGGCGGAGATATTTTGACGTCATAACTTTTTTCTAGGAGGAATTTTCAAAATCGGAGATGGTTACTGTCTGCGAAGGGTATTTTTACATGTACATGCCAAGTTTCAGGAAGTTTCGATGAAAACTGTAGGCTGTGAAACAAAAAAGTCCACAAGAACAACATGAGTAAGACTGAGAGATCCTCCACGAGGATCTAAAAACGTGATGACCATCACCTTGACCTTCGACTTCGACATCCTTGCTTTCTTTGGTCTTAGTGATGCCGGACTTTTCAACTGACGACTCTGCCATTTGGTCTCCGGATCATATTCGAATATCCACTATTCATCGTCAGCAATGACTCTCCGGAGCAGGTCTGGATCATCCTCGAGGCGCTCGATAATGTCTTGACAGACAGTGACTCTTTGCTGTTTCTGATCCTCAGACAACAGCTTGGGGACCATCTTTGCGCACAACTTGCGCATTTCGAGATTTTCAGTGATGATGCTCCAAACAGTGTCCTTGTTGATGGAAAGTTCCTCAGAAACCATCCGCACCGTGAGTCGACGATCTGCGTGCACCATCTGCTTCACACGCTCGATGTTGTCCGTCGTTCTGCTCGTTGAAGGTCTTCCAGACCGTGGATCGTCTTCAACCTCCTCCCGTCCCTCTTTGAACCTCTTGTGCCATTCAAATGCACGTGTACGTGACATTGTTTCTTCCCCGTAGACTTGCTGCAGCATTGCGAAGGATTCGGAAGGTGTTTTGCCAAACTTGGCAAGAAACTTCAGATTGGCTCTCTGCTCACAACTCATAGCGCGACGACTCAGACGAGACAACGTGTAAAGCATGACCTGTAAAAAGTCACACAATGAGCGCAGTCATCCATCCCCAATAATTTATATTGTTGGAATGTTGCGAAAGACTGTGACGCAACCCGTTCATTCAAGTTGTGTAAGTGGAGCACACAGCAGCCTCAGTCCCGTTACTTTTTCGACGGATTAATGGACGGATTAATTTGAGACGGATTCTTATTTAGACGGATTAATGGAATGACCTCTCTGGAAAGGTAGTGGCAGCATAAACACGAGATATATTTAAAGTGGATTTAAAACCATTTAGAATCGAGGGATACATTAACATTGGCAGGATTGGTGGGTAGCTTTGGAGTGGATGGGTGATTGTATACATGTGTCGTGATTGTGACATCCGTGAGCAGATCTTGTCAAAAGGTGAATGTGCAGTGATGGTTTCATTGTTCACCCGACAACCCTCTTCATCCCAGCCCTCCTTGCTTCCTCCATTGTCTCGGGTCGCTCACCTGCATTTGTTTTTTGTTTTTTCATTTATTTATGTTTTCATTTACGGACGTTTTCCGACAATTCTTTGATTTTTTTTTTCCTGGTGTATCGGCTTCGATGTCTGTTGGCACGCAAAATTACCATGCTTCCCCCATTGTCTCAGGTCGCTCACCTGCATTTGTTTTTTTTTTCATTTATTTATTTTCATTCATTTTTTTCATTTATTTATGTTTTCATTTACGGACGTTTTCCGACAATTCTTTGATTTTTTTTTCCTGGTGTATCGGCTTCGATGTCTGTTGGCACGCAAAATTACCATGCTTCCCCATTGTCTCAGGTCGCTCACCTGCATTTGTTTTTTTTTTTCATTTATTTATTTTCATTCATTTTTTTCATTTATTTATGTTTTCATTTATGGACGTTTTCCGACAATTCTTTGATTTTTTTTTTTCCTGGAGTATCGGCTTTGATGTCTGTTGGCATGCAAAATTACCATGCTTCCCCCATTGTCTCAGGTCGCTCACCTGCATTTGTTGTTTTTTTTCATTTATTTATTTTCATTCATTTTTTTTCATTTATTTATGTTTTCATTTATGGATGTTTTAATTTATGGACGTTTTCCGACAATTCTTTGATTTTTTTTTTCCTGGTGTATCGGCTTCGATGTCTGTTGGCACGCAAAATTACCATGCTTCCCCCATTGTCTCAGGTCGCTCACCTGCATTTGTTGTTTTTTTTCATTTATTTATTTTCATTCATTTTTTTTTCATTTATTTATGTTTTCATTTATGGATGTTTTAATTTATGGACGTTTTCTGACAATTCTTTGATTTTTTTTTCCTGGTGTATCGGCTTCGATGTCTGTTGGCACGCAAAATTACCATGCTTCCCCCATTGTCTCAGGTCGCTCACCTGCATTTGTTTTTTTTTTCATTTATTTATTTTCATTCATTTTTTTCATTTATTTATGTTTTCATTTACGGACGTTTTCCGACAATTCTTTGATTTTTTTTTTCCTGGTGTATAGGCTTCGATGTCTGTTGGCACGCAAAATTACCATGCTTCCCCCATTGTCTCAGGTCGCTCACCTGCATTTGTTGTTTTTTTTCATTTATTTATTTTCATTCATTTTTTTTCATTTATTTATGTTTTCATTTATGGATGTTTTCATTTATGGACGTTTTCTGACAATTCTTTGATTTTTTTTTTTCCTGGTGTATCGGCTTCGATGTCTGTTGGCACGCAAAATTACCATGCTTCCCCCATTGTCTCAGGTCGCTCACCTGCATTTGTTTTGTTTTTTTCATTTATTTATTTTCATTCATTTTTTTCATTTATTTATGTTTTCATTTACGGACGTTTTCCGACAATTCTTTGATTTTTTTTTCCTGGTGTATCGGCTTTGATGTCTGTTGGCACGCAAAATTACCATGCTTCCCCCATTGTCTCAGGTCGCTTACCTGCATTTGTTGTTTTTTCATTTATTTATTTTCATTCATTTTTTTCATTTATTTATGTTTTCATTTTTGGATGTTTTCTGACAATTCTTTGATTTTTTTTTTTCCTGGTGTATCGGCTTCGATGTCTGTTGGCACGCAAATTACCATGCTTCCCCATTGTCTCAGGTCGCTCACCTGCATTTATTTTTTTTTCATTTATTTATTTTCATTCATTTTTTTCCTTTATTTATGTTTTCATTTACGGACGTTTTCCAACAATTCTTTGATTTTTTTTCCTGGTGTATCGGCTTCGATGTCTGTTGGCACGCAAAATTACCATGCTTCCCCCATTGTCTCAGGTCGCTCACCTGCATTTGTTTTTTTTTCATTTATTTATTTTCATTCATTTTTTTCATTTATTTATGTTTTCATTTACGGACGTTTTCCGACAATTCTTTGATTTTTTTTTCCTGGTGTATCGGCTTCGATGTCTGTTGGCACGCAAAATTACCATGCTTCCCCCATTGTCTCAGGTCGCTCACCTGCATTTTTTTCATCAATTTTTTCCCCATTTATTTATTTTGATTTATTTCTATTTTCATTCATGGACGCTTTCCAACATTACTGTGATTCGGCACGCAAAATTTCAGCTTTCTACATCACCCCGAAGGTACTGAACATTAATACGAGTCAGTGAGTGGATATGCATTCTGGTTCAGTTTTATTCTATGAAAAACAGGGTTTGATGGGACTTGGTGGGGGTCGAATTTGAACCACCATCCTCCCAGACTCAGAGCAGATGCCCTGTCCATTATGCCACCAACTCTGGTTTTAACATCTTCCCCTCATTCTTCACAAGAAAAGAGGATTGACACATTAACTAAGAGGGTGGAATTATGCTCATTACTTATTAACCCATGGTACCAGTGTAAATTAGAACCCTTTGAAATCATTGCAATGGCAGTTCAACGAGCACAATGGGGTGTACATGGAAAGTCTGAGAATCCCATTCGATGAGATCAACACTGTATTTAATAAAATGACCTCAAACTATGCCATTTAAAGGAAAACCATGCATTGGTGTCCACACGGCCGTGTTTAATGGCTCAATGGTTAGATGGAGCTACAATCCCAGTGTTGCGCTTAGCATTAGGCTTGCGACATGATTTATTTTCACAAACATCAGTCAGTCAAAAGTTTGTTTCACGTGTAAGGGAGAACATACTCCAGTCCACCCAACTCTGGCCAAGATTTTCCCATTCATACAGGTCTTTTTGCAATCACGTAGACTGAAAGGAAACCAAAGGGATTGTGTGAAGGAGAAGCTAGTGATGATTTGATGAGGGTTAGTCTGGCATTGAAATCGGAGAAGAAACTTCATAGCGGTGTCCCGGTGGCAACAAAACTCTGTGATTTCCCGGGATGGTGCCATCGGGAGAAATTTCTCCTGGCAGGTTTAACCTCAGTTTCTAAGGCTGAGAAATGAGATAATTTTGCGAACTGAATCATGCAGGCCAGGAGAGGAGTGGGTTACCACCTGTCCGCTATTTCAACGATCGAAAAGGAAATAAAGCATGGAACATCGATGACATGCCAACTCGGTTGCTGAAAATGGCAGGTACTATGAAATCAGGTGATACAACTTTTTCCCAGAAAACAACCTTGTGAAAGTTGTCGCACTGTTCGAGCAGAAAAAAAGCCTCAAATAAAGTAGTCATGGATTTCACTGGATAACTATTCGAGAAATGTGATGGATTTCACCTTGGTAAATAGAAAGTGGCACTCGGGTAGCACATCTTGGAGGTCATTCACTGCTGACGTAGCATCAGAGCAAACTGCTCACATCAATGAAGAGGAATTACCTCCTCCATCACCACTTATTAGTTACCTCCGTAGAGGAATAGCATCGAGGAAGGTGTAAGACACAGACAAACTCAAGGAGCAATATTTTTTTAAAAAAAGAAGAGTATTTTCTATAAGAATGCCTTAAGAGATGATCTATCTAATCTTGAAGAGGAAGAGAATGTAGAACAGATATGCAACACAATAAAGGAAGGACTTAGAGAAGTAGTGGAAAAAGTATTAGGTACAAAGCAGAAAGTGTATAAACCAAGGTGGCTAACTATTGAAATCCAAGCTCTCTTTGGAAAGAGAAGGAAACCTAAAGAAAGAAAATAAAAATTTTAAATATGAGTACAATAGACCGACAAGAGAAATTAAGTCCACCGTGAACAGAGAGAAATGTTGTGAGGTTGACGGTCATGACAGAAATAGACACCGTGGAATCTTTAACGTCCACCAATGAATGCTGGTTGATGGGATCCTCGTTTAATGTCCATCCGAGGGACGGCACACACTTTGATGAATCATCCTGCCTATGAAACACCAGGATGACAGTTTCTAGCTTGGTCCGGATTCAAACCCAGGCTGGAGTGCTGAGAAGCGAGTGTGCGTTCCTCCAGGCTATCCTGCCAGCCTAATATCATCAGTTAAGAGTAAAGATGGGCAAAACAATTGAAGACAAACAACAAAGGAAGCAATGATGGAAATAATACTCTGAGGAAACTGTCTCATGTGCATAATTAATTAAATGAATGAAAATCACGGAATTGATCAATAACTCGTAGAAAAAGAAGGAGAATGACATGCCAACCATTTTATGGAGTAAAGTAAGGGCTGCAAAATAGAGCTTAAAAAAAAACAGCATCAGAGATTTATAACATAACGGGGAAGCTATTGCAGTCTGGGGAGGAATCCATAATAAAGGCAATGCACAGACTAATGAATGAGATGTGTAATTATGGAGATGTCCCTGGAGACCGGGAAAAAGTGATCATCGTGTCAATATAAAAAAAAAAAGACAGAATGTTAAGTTTATAGAGGCGTAAGTCTGTTAAGTGTCTCAAGCAAAGTATTTACCAACATATTACGACAGGGCATAAAACCATACGCAGAATCAGTGATATTGGAAGAACAAGCAGGTTTCGGCAACGGAGGAGCATGATATATGAACTGTTTACAATTCATCAGTTATCAGAGAATTTAGGAGTATAACCAGTCACTCTAATAACTTAATAGATTTCAAACAGGCTTTGGATAGTGTGTGGCAGAAAGCAATGTGGCAAGTATGAATAATGTATGGGCATACCAATAAAGATTGTATCAATACTGAGGAAAATGGAAAGGAAATTTTAAAATGCTATGAAGATTTTAGTTGGATGAACAGAATGGTTCAGAACAGTGGGTCTCAGGCAATGATGTGCTTGCTCTATCACGAGATCTATTTAACTTAGCACTAAAAGCAATAATGGATCTGGCATTAAATCAAGAAACGGGAGTCAATGTGGCTCGAAAGATGAAAACCAATCTAAGGCTGGTGGACAATATTGACCAAAAAGCATCCATGAAAGAAAATCTGTAGAGGATAACACATAAAGTAAACTATAAAAGCAAAAGGTTTGGCCTTGGGGTTAGTAAAGAAAAGACAAAGGTTGTGGCCAAAATTAAAACCGAAAAGAGTTTAGAAATAAATGTAAAAGGTAGAAACTTGGAAACAGGTGGCGAAATTGTCCAACTTCAGAGGACTAATAATAGAAGATCACAAACATGAGGAGGATATAAACAGAACAATTGCCTTGGTCTCTGCTCCATTTGGCAGACTTCAGAAGATATGGAAGGACAAAGATCATTTGATGCAGAGAAAACTAGAGAGTTCATAGAACAGCTTAGTCCACAGTCTTGAGAAACGGGGTCTGTGAGTGGAAAATTTGATTGGTCATCATGACGTAAAATGCCGTAATATTTGTCCAAGTACTGCTAAACGGAAGGGTTTTGAAAGTTCCAAAAGGAAGATTTTGTGTTCTTGTTCAAGTAAATAATTCAATTTAAATAAAATAATGATTTTAACGGTTGTAGAAAAAAAATTCTGGAACTTTACCGCTGTTGGCGCAGTGTCGTCACACCACCTTATCTAACGCATTACATTAATTCTTCGTGCCCCTTCTTTGTATCCTTAATGACGTCCTTAAAATCAGTAAGTTTCATGTTTGGAATGATTTTCAATTTTGTTTCATTGCCCAGGCAGACAGGGTAAAAAAATTCTCACTCTCTGCGCACGTATGAACAGCATGAATTCAGAGCAAAAGTACTGCGAAACTACAGGTTTCTTTTCCGATTCATGGTGTGATTCATGTTCAAAATATAACATTCAATTGAAATCAAGTTGTTCCTCAATTATGAACTGATGTTTGTAGACAGAAGGACGGACAGACGGGGTGAACCAATTGCTTAATCCCGCTTTCAGCTTTGTGTGTGCGACATAATTTAAGAGTGTATAAGTTGATGGTTAAACTTATAACCATACTTATTTATGGTTCTGAGTGCTGAGTTAGTAGGCAAAAGATAAACAAAAGAAACTGATGATGGGGATGATTTGACTGAGAAAGTTGTTGGGTATACCAAGATTATAGAAGATGAAAAATGAATATGAAGGAGCTAGCGAAGAGTAGGTGAGCTATTGCCGGCATCCTAGCCAGATTCCAAATTCCTGCCCTAACCGACAGAGTTCATTGCATCAGCAACACAGGTGCACCCTCAGCCAATGATAATACTCACACAGCCGTGTGCTGTGTACGAAAAAAGAAGAAGAATATATAACAGAGCAATTTGGACAAGAAAAAAAACACTTTTGGAAAAGGTTCAAGAGAGACAACATCAATGGCGAAATGTCATCGCCCTCTATGGTTTTAGTAATTTTTCTGAAGAGTTAAAGGGCTAAGCCTTATTTATTTTCAACCAAAATGGCCACCAGTCAGCCATCTTTGACCAGATCACAAAATAAAGTGAGTTGCACGTGTATGCCATCATGAGCTGTGCTTGTGCCAAGTTTGAACAAAATTGGACCATGCTTGTCTGAGAAATGGTTGGGGACACATTTAAGTAACAAAATGGCGGGCAGTCTGCCATCTTGGATCTGGTTTCAGAAAATAAATGACGTGCATTTGTAAGCCGCCATTCCTTATCGATGTGCCAAGTTTGAACAACATTGATGAATGCATGTCCGAGAAATGGTTGAGGATGTGTTCAACATCGGGTTTTTATAACTAAAATGGCCGCCAGTCGGCCATCTTTGATCAAATCGTGAAACAAAATCAGATGCGTATGTATACCAACCATGTGTGGTCTTTCTGCCAAGTTTGAACAAAATTGGCCCATACAAGCCCGTGATATTGCTGCAGACGGACGGACGAGACCCAATCCATTTAAGCCTCCAGGTCGGACCAAGTCTAAATGAACCTGTATTCACCATTCTTCTGTTAATCTGTATAAAAATAGGAACACTGGACCTGTAGCTTATCTGGGCCCTGGCCTGATGTTGTAACCCAAATTTGGTAGCATTCGGACTGGTGCATCTAGAAAAGAAGTTTTTTGAAGGAATTTACACGATTTTCCAAAAAAATTAACCAAACCTGCTATTTTGACACTTTTGGTCACATCATCAACATGACCACCACAATTTAACATCCCTACCCTGGCCTGATGTTGTAACTCAAATTTCGTAGCATGCTGACTGGTAAGAGGATTTTTGAAGGAATTTACTAAGTCTGCCATTTTGACATACTTAAAGTCAAGTGTGACATTTCTTAAAGGCAGACTTAGTAAATTCCTTTTTTTTTTGGAATTTCAGAACAAGCTTTGCAATTCCTCTTTCCAGTTAGGAATGGAACCTTTCTGCCAAATTTCAGCTGGATCAGCCCAGTGGTTTGACTGGAGAAGTCGAAAGAGGAGATGGATGGATGGACGGTGCACGATGACAATACCTTATCTGGATTTGCCTTTCCAGGTAAGATAATAATAAGCTTGTCCATCCGTCCGTTTGTAATGCTCTTTTCTGGCCTGATTCTACCCACAATTGTAACATGAAAAATAGAGGCAATACCTGGGCAATCACCTGGTAGAATAATGATACTGAGGAGGAAGTCAACGTCAGTCAGAATCAGCAAAATGTAACAATGAACCAATGTTATAGCAAATACCTATTTTGGGGAGCAACACCCACGTAGACCCCTTAGACCCAGATTTTTAAAAATCATGTGAGCAAACTTTGGTGCATCACAGGTGATGAAGGTTGTGGTAAAGTTTCATCAAAATCGTTTGTGTATAGTTTCGGAGAAGAAAGCAAATACATATGGGGGAGCAACCCCTCCTCCGTAAACTCCCTCTGTAGACCCCTCAGACCTCAATCTTTTTTTAATGCCATCAACAGACTTTGGTACATCATGGGTGCTGAAGGTTGTGGTAAAGTTTCACTGGAATTGCATGTGTAGTTTCTGAGAACAAAGCAAATACCCATTTTGGGGGGCAACCCCCCATAAATCCCCTTAGGGCCCAATTTTTTTTTTCATTTCCATGAGCAAACTTTGGTACATACCTGGTGATGAAGGTCGTGGTGAAGTTTCATCAAAATCGCTTGTGTAGTTTCAGGGAAGAAGTTGCAAGTGTTTGTGGACGGACTGATGGATGGAAGACATATCATCCCATAAACTCCCCAGAACCATGTTCCAAGTGAGCTAAAAATCATACAGCCACCATTTTGGTGATATTCGAAGCCAAAGACAAATTCGGAGCCGTCATATTCACAGTCGCCATGCCCTCCTAATAAGTTTTCCTTTCAGTGTAAAACAATCAAAGTGACAATTAAAAGGATGATCAAATATTGAAAAGGCCATAATACATATTGGCTTCAGGCTTCAGTCCTTGGGCTACAGGCCACAGTTGTCGGCCTTTGTTTGGACAAGTGCAATTGGAATCTATCTGAGCTATAAAACCACGATGTATTACATATGCACATCGGCAATGGGCATGTTTTTACTTTAAAACCGGGTTATTTTTTTATTTTTGGGAGCGACCGGGGCAGTGATGTGTTGCCCATACACTGCCCAAATAACTATGTGGCATTCTCTTGAGCAATGCCATTTACTGCGGAGGCTCCGTGGATCCTTGCTATATTTTACTTTTAACGATGTGTACATATGCGTCAGGAAGATGATAATTGGTTTGGGTCATTTATTGGTACAATTAGACTTCTCATTTTCACTTGAGAATTGCACATCCACAGGGTTTCCACATATCTCGTGGGATTGGGAGTTGGATTGATGCCCGTGGTGGACCATGACATGTAGGAGCCATGCTGTTGCTGTTTCGATTGCGGTTTCTGTGAAATCGGTGATGGCGTGATAGTGGGGTGGATAGGGGAGGTTAATGAGTTAAATATTCCTCTGCTTTGATGAGGTAATGCCGCAATGATGAGGTAATGGATGAGGGAACCATTCAGGTTCCCCAGAGGTCAGTTATTTTGGTAAGTGTGTGTCCAGGTTAGATTTCCCCACCGATGTATAACGGGTATTGTTCGTGTGCCGGGCTGTGCATCTTTGAGGTAGTGTTATTCTTTTGTATCTTTATTTTAACAACAACAATAACAATTACAACAACAACAACAACAACGACAACCCACGGCCGCGTTTTTATGATGATCTCTAACACGGCCGCGTTTGATGGCAAGATCGGATCAAAATGGCGTTACTCTCTGAGAGAGCTGGCCAATCGAAGGTGAGAGGGGCGGAGCCAGCCTGGGGTGAAGGGTCGAATGTAAAAGAGCGAGCACCCCCAAACCTGATAAAGAGCTGTGCTGGAACGCCGAGAAGCCAGTTGGAAGTTGGGCTTGAGTTGGGCTGAGCCGTTGGAGAGAGTCTGGAGTCTGGAGTCCCGAGTGTTGGAGTCCGAAGAGTTGGAGAGAGCGCTTGGAGAGAGCGCTTGAGTTGGGCGCTGGGCTTTGTGGCTTGCAGTCAGCGGTGGGAGTGGAGAGACGCCCCGTTGAGAGCTGGAGAGTTCGGAGTTCGGGCAGTTGGTTCGCTGGGGGTGCGCCGGCGCAACCAGGAGGCCTGAGTCGAGACCCATTCACTCCACCAGCGCGTCGTCGGCTAGACCAGGCCGCAGTTGGGGCCGGATGACTAAGGGAGACAGTCGGAGCTTGGGGGTCTGGGCACAGACATCGAGGGTCGCCGAACCAGGATCCAGCGAGTCACCACGAGGGTGGCCAGGTAGCCCACTTGATCTCTCGGAGCCCCATCGGTCATCCCGGCTCCGAGCAATTATAAAGGCTCACGAGCCTGGTTCTTTCTTTCTGGGGTTTTGGATGAAAGTCCGTAGAGGACAGACATCTTGGCCTCACCAAGACTTTTGCCTTGTCTACCTAAGTAGAACTGATTAAGTGCATGATTGTGTAAATAACAAATAGACATCGGCTGTAGGTTTTTGCTCGTGTCCTGTCCCATTCCCCCTATTCATTGCATGCTAGCCGAAACCCCGTCACAGATGGATTCCGTTCCATGAGCCCAATATGACAACCAGTGGCGGCTCTTGTAAGAGCCGGATCCCAGTCGATGTACTCCATGACCTTACCTAATGAGACCTACAAAACGTCCTTGTACACGACATTTTTGGTGTACACTACTCCTTGTGAAGAAGTCCCCTGATTCGTGCACATGTCTACTTTGGCGTACAAATACCGTGTCAAAACTTCTCAGGTCACAGTACCGAGAAAAACGTGACGTGACCGCTAGGAGGAGCACAAAATTGGTCCTTCAGTATTAATATACAGATGTGCATTTAAAATAAATGTCCCCATTTTTGAATGTTAACCTGCTCGTTGTGTCACTTTCTGCCATTGACTGCCATGATGCGTTCGGAATGTTAGCTGGCTGATTATAAGCCGATAAAATGTACATCTGGTCCGACGGGACTTGGCGATATAAAACCGCTCGGCAATCGCAAACGGAACGAGCTGCTTAAGCGGCTCGCTTTCGTGCAGGTCCCGTCGAGGTATAAACTCCCGGCATTTCTGTCCGCGCGAATAATTAGGTACATCGACAATTCAGCGATCGACCCTGTAGCGCGTGGACAGAAGAGTTGGCTGGTTTATGGTGTGGTTAACAACACCCGTAGCTGGATTTCGGCGTTTATCCGGAAGCTGTGACTAGATTGCCACGTTCGGTGGGCGCACGCGGCCACAATTGGGCTAAAGGTGGTCATCCGCATGCCGGACGGGTGGAAATCTACAACAATATATTACCATTATAGGAGCAATGATATACTAGTGCTTATGTAATGGCCCCAATTATTCCTACTTTGTGGGGTTGGCCAAGGAAAGTTTTGGCCAAATTCTTTCATGAAAGCTGACAAGGCCTTACATTCGATTGAACGTTGCAAAAATTTGATATTTGGTGAAGGTGGCAGCAATAAATCGCCTACTTTTTGTGAAAGACACTGACATCATTAATGTCCACCAGTCTCGCATACATGATGGACATTTATACAGGTCTCCAGCTAATCATGTGAAGCATTGATCCAACAGTTTATAGTTGTCAGTAATTGAATCCAGATAATAATTTTTTATTTTTTTCAATTAATTACTAATTTAATTACGTTTAAGTTTTTAAATTGCAGTTTTCATCGTTTTTATTTTTGATGTTTATTTATATTTATGTTTTTTTCATTAGTTAACCTCCGCCATCGAAGATCGGAGGTTACTGTTTTCACCCCTTTCTGTTTGTTTGTTTGTTTGTTTGTGAATAGTATGATGGAAAAACTCCTTGACGGATTTCGACGAAACTTGGTGGGAGATTAGGTATGGTCCAAGGATCATGCCATTAGATTTTGGACTTTGTCCAAAATCCAATTATGGCCGCTATGGCGGCCATTTTGAAAAAAAATTGAATTTTTTTTTTGCATTTCTACATGTTTTAAGTGATTTCCAACCCCCTCCCCAAAAAAAATCAATTGTTAGAGAAAAAAATTTTTGCAACTTTTTTTTCAAAATTTCGATTTTTTTTTGCATTTCTACATGTTATAAGTGATTTCCAACAAAAATAATGCCAAAATTATAATTGCGGCTGATTTTGGAACTTCAGGTGGATATACCCACGTAAAATCAATTTCTGTCTCAAGGAATCTAGTTATGACGAATGAATTGAGTATGTAAAAGTTAAAAGTAAAAGGGAAAGTTGCAAACTATAACTCTGTGAGCACTGTTGACGTCAAATTCAATGAATAGGATATCAGGTTCACTTGAGTGACCGAGCAGTATTGGCGGCGGAGGTTTTGCACTCTACCGAGTGCTCCCCCTCGAGTTATTTCCTGTAAACGAAATATCCTTCACGTTTGGACTTTTTATATGGTGTTTCCTGATAAAACCGAGAATATTTATTATTATTATTATTATTATTATTATTATTATTATTATTATTATTATTATTGTTATAGACAGATCAAGGGTAAGTGTGCAACCTCTGCACCATTCTTTCTGGCATTTAAGATGCAACAAAATAATATAAAATTACAAAAGAAAAGGAGTTGAATTAAATAATATTGGGCTATGATGAATGTGTCAATGTTTTGGTTGTCGCGAATGCATACTAAGTATAGCAGGGAACTAATGGCTTCCTGTTCATATAATGATTGCTGCAAATTCGTGTGAAAATGGCTACTATCTTATTTCATTGGATGTCTCGAAAAAGGGGCATATCAAGAGATCTCCATGAGCCAGTACCATGGAAACCACCCCTGGAAGTGGAGTGTCGACATAGCGTGTCTCATAATCACAAGTTTGAAAAGTTTTACATCATCAAGAATCTGAACGATTGTCTTGGAGTTTAATTTTCATCAGCGAAATAAGATTGTGAAAACGCCACGACCAACACATACCAAGATAATGGTCAGTTTCAAAGATAGAAGACACCAATTTAAACACTGGAGTGGAATCTAAGGCCCTGAAGGTAATCTTGGCAGGAGAGTGAAGTGCACAGACTGGCCCTTTCCAACTGTAGACAGGTTAGTGGCCTGGTATTTCTCTATCACCCCTCATCTGTTATTTTACTCCCTTCCCTTCCTCCCCTTGCCCCTGCTGCCCTTTCACAACCCTTAATCCCCCTTGAGCTACTTCTGCTGGCACGTGTTCTTCCAACCTATATTTTCTTTCCCTCCCCAGATATAAGCTTACTGTTCACCTCCACTTGTTTATAGCCGTATTAATCTATACTGTGGAATTTCACTCCCATGTCCACCCAGTCGTGTCCTTTTCTCCAGTCCTTTACAATGGTGACTCACTGCCATATTATTTACTCTTCCTATTCAGATTCTTATATCCTCCCTGGCCCATCTCTACTTATCTCTGTCTGCAATTATCCTGTTTGGCTGGATTGCCCTGTCTCTCTGTGTCCGTTATCCACCTGTCTTCTTCTCATCCATACACCAGTCTGTCTGTCTGTCTGTCTGTCTGTCTGTCTGTCTGTCTGTCTGTCTGTCTCTCTCTCTCTCTCTCTCTCTCTCTCTCTCTCTCTCTCTCTCTCTCTCTCTCTCTCTCTCTCTCTCTCTCTCTCTCTCTCTCTCTCTCTCTCTCCCTAAACATTTTTTCCTGCCTGTCTGATTATGCCTTGTCTGCATTTTGTCTCAGTTTCCTGTCCACCTGTTTCCCTCTGCATTGTCAATAAGTTGAACTCTCACTCGCTGTCGTGCAGTTCCTTCCCAAGTACAAATCTCAATATCAAAAGAATAACATTTTTAAGGCAATCAGCACTCATCGTTTTGCTGATAAGTAGCGATTGAAATAAAAGAGCTCAAAAAGTGCTAATAAATGAAAGTAAACACACTGTTAGAATTTTTTTTAAGCAAAAAGAGACGAGAAGGGCAATTGGTGGAGCACATACCTCCGCCACATAACGCCTGATACACGAGAACATATCGGACCCAATACCTTATTGAAATATCATGCTATGCAGTATTCTATCGTTTTTTGGCCCTATCTCTCAATGGTGAAGAATCACTTAAAAAAATACTGGTTTTCAGATCCGGATCTTCACCAAAATCTAATCAGTTCGTCCTTGTCACACACCCAACCTG
Organism: Eptatretus burgeri; assembly: GCF_056783735.1. Classification (NCBI taxonomy): domain Eukaryota; kingdom Metazoa; phylum Chordata; class Myxini; order Myxiniformes; family Myxinidae; genus Eptatretus; species Eptatretus burgeri. The sequence goes on along the minus strand of NC_140962.1, from coordinate 76,564,224 downwards.
TCCACAAAATGTCATCCAGATCTGTAGAAAACTTTTTGAGATATCCTATACACAAACAGACAAACAGACAGAAAGGGGTGAGAACATCACCTCCTTCACATTCGGTGGCGGAGGTAAAAATCCAGCCAAAGTAATGAATTCAAAAGCAATCATTCCACCAATCTGTCTGATACCTAAAATAGGAACATTGACACAAGTGAACTATCAATATAAAAAAGAATTTCCTCCAAGGTAATTTCTCATCTTAGCTTTATTAAAATGGCACAGAAAGTAAAAAAAAAAAAGGGGGATATCTATAAGGATTCTAATGATTGGATATAAAACCCTGCCTTAATTGGACAAAACGTAACCGATGGTTATGGCGAGAGAAAAGAAAGAAACCAAAATATTACACGGTCAGTATTGTTGAGACAGAGATTGGTACATGCGATCGATGCAAGAACAGTGAATGCAGCTCGAGTTGGTCTTCAGATTGCTCAGTTTCACAGATTATGGAGCATCTATGCAATCTATTTGGTTGCACAAATTGCTCAAAGGAGATGTATTAACAAATACAAGCAGTACAATTCTGTCCTGCACACAGCCATCACACTCTCTCATCAAAGCTTAAAGAACGGTGGTTTTATTGCATGCGTGCACAGTTTACCCACTTTTGTTCTGACAGATAGCTCAGAGTATGATCGCCTTTGAGCTGTCCATCGTCTTCAGTTTGATTGTTGGCTTGACTGTAAACAATCATCCTTATTGTGCTTTGCAGGCAGAATATTGCAACAAAGAGGACTCCATCCTTCAGATCGGAAAGTAAGCTTGCTGTCCCATCTATAAGCATTTGCTTTTGGATAGCAAAATATCGTATGAGGTCTTTCAAAAAAACAGTGGGACATTGTGTGTTGTGAAATTCATTGTGTGTTACCCTGGCGAAATTCAGTTATTGCCCTATCTCAGAGGTGGCACTGCATAAGCAGAATAGCTACACCCCTCCCCCCCCCCCCAAAATGCCAATCTCACATCCATCAATTTACTCCACTCTTGAAATTTCTCCACCGGTGCTTACAGGGGTGCTGACAGATATTACGGACAGGGCAAAGATGTCAGGGGATATAATTTTACACTTTTTGCTGAACTACAAAAGCATTCATAGAAAACAAATGAATGCACGCCAAAGATGTGATTTGAGCCGGGGTCACAGTGTCACGAGCTAAGTGCTCAGATGGGATCACCAAACAAGCAATCCAAATGAACTTTTACAACAGAATGGGGAACGAGCATTGAAATGATGGTCGCTCATTCTCACCACAAACAGAATCCCACTCACGGTTTGTTATTATTGATTTTTAGATTTTAAAATTTTTCTTTATCAAAATGTTAAGTTTAATGTGAAAGTAAACAATGAAGTGCTCGTCTATAGTAAGCATTATGTGTCTGACCAGGATTGATCCATATGGTTTCATGCACAAACACCAACCTATAATATTTATGTCTATCAAATACTGGCATAGCATGAGGACCCGGCGTGGCCCGGTATTGCTAAAACACTTCCCTACACCCACTAAAGGCCCAGTTACACCTCGGCGATCTTGCCAGCGTATGCCGACCTCTGAAAATGCGTCTAAAACGCTGGCGCACGTCGAATACGGTATGGGTAAGTTTGGTATACGTGAATAGAACGCTAAAGTACGCGATCATACGTCGTAGTAGTAAGTGGAGTACGTCTTGAAATTTTAAACGTGTTAAAATTTTTCGACGTACTTGCCGTTTGCCTCACACGTTCCGCATGCGATGGGAATAAGTTGTCGGCACGATATGTGATCGTTGACACACGTTGACAAAAGTTACTTGTAAGTTACTCATAAGTCGAAACACGTCGAGGTAATGGTTAGCGTCTGTGTTCCAGACTCCCTGTTTTTTTTGTTTTTTTTCTTCTTCTTCTTCGGTATGACTGTGACGTTGACACTTCGATTTCTAGTGCGGTTATAATATAATATAATTAATAGGCTTCCGCTCAACGATTTAAATCATAACCGCACTAGAAATCGAAGTGTCAACATCACCGTCATACCGAAAAAAAAACCAGGGAGTCTGGAACACTGACGCTAACCATTACCTTGAGTGTTTCTACTTATGAGTAACGTGTGTCGACGTGTGTCAACGATCGCGTAACGTGCCGACAACTTATGGCCAGCGTAGCGGAACTTGTGAGTCATACGCCGGCATAAGTCGTAAAATTTCAAGCATGGAAAATTTGAGGACAACCGCAAAGTACAACGATGAAAGCCAGCGTACTACGACGTATGGCAGTGTTTTTCAGCGTGCTCTCAAAGTTTCCAAAACTTACCCATAACGTATTTGACGTGTGCCAGCGTTTTAGACAAATTTTTCAAAAATCGGCATAAGCTGGCTAAAACGTCAATGTGTGACTGGGCCTTAAGGAATGTGGCTGGGGGTTATTTAATGTTACCTTTCACATAGCCACAAGGGTTTAAGCAGAAAAAAGAAAAAAATGCTTTTTGCGAAACACTCCGTGGCACTCACTGATGAACCTCTGAAAGTTTGATGAAGATCCATTCAGCCATGTCTGAGAAAAATGGCGACGCACAGACAGACACACAGACAAATGGCTCTCTTATAGGACTATATTCGATAGAGTCTTTCACTATTTGGGACAGCGAACTATGTATGTGCCACTCTGCCTATTGCCGAATGAATGCTGACCAAACAGGCTACTCCTGACGCACAGCACCAGGGCCGGATTTACCCAAGGGCAACCAGGGCACACGCCCCAGGGCCTCCACCACCCAACACGTGCCCAGGGGCTTCCACCCCCCAACACGTGCCCAGGGGCTTCCACCACCCAACACGTGCCCAGGGGCTTCCACCACCCAACACGTGCCCAGGGGCTTCCACCCCCCAACACGTGCCCAGGGGCTTCCACCACCCAACACGTACCCCGGGGCCTCCACCACTCAACACGTGCCCAGGGGCCTCCACCACCCAACACATGCCCTGGGCCTCCACCACCCAACACGTGCCCAGGGGCCTCCACCACCCAACACATGCCCTGGGCCTCCACCACTCAACACGTGCCCAGGGGCCTCCACCACCCAACACATGCCCTGGGCCTCCACCACCCAACACGTGCCCCGGGGCCTCCACCATCCAAGGGCTCATTCAGGATTAAGCCAAGCCATGTCAGCCCAAACCATCTGTGGAAGCATTATCAAGTATTCACAATCATTCTGCCTTCCATTTCAGTTTTCTGTTCAGTGTAAAACAAGGATTATCAAATATGTATCGAAAGGTTGCAGCCGATAGCGGTCACGGGCCTTGAGAAGGCCATAGCATGTATGGGCCTCATGCCTCGAGCAACTTCTTTCCCCGAAGTGATCGTGTTGTTGTTGTTGTTGATGTTGTGGAGGTAATGTTGAGGAAATATTTCTTTTTCTGGAGTGAAATTATGAGATTTTGGTGAAGATTCGAATCCGGATCTGGATCAGAGAATTGTTAAGTTATTCCTCACCATTGAGTGACAGGGCTAAAACCTGTCTGCCGACATTTCTTTGTCTGCCTACATTTCGATTCTCAAGTTTGTCACTGCATTAAAAATATCATCACTATAACATCATATTGTGCAACATTACGTGTAAATTTGTGATTGTTGTTGTGAATTATAACTTCTTAACCAGCGGAGCAAATTTGCTCCAAAAATTGTGCATTCAATGGGTGTTTGGCAAGTTTAGTTGGAAATTGTTTCGCTAATCTGGTCCGCCCGCATTCACTTGTTCGAGGGATTTTTACTTTCAGTGTTCGTGGAATCCGATACCAGGAACATATGGAGCAATGCTTCTCGTGTCGTTACTTATAGTTCCATGACTTGAATCAAATCAAATGTAGCTTGGATGTTGTAACAGTAATACAATATCTTTTTGACAGGCTAATCGGACGCTTTGCCAATCTTAATTTATCTGGAACCCATTGGTGGTAACAAAAGCCCACAGCAACACTCTGGGAATTATGTATTTTATCCAATAATGTAACTTGTGGAGCCTGCAATGTTCTTGAGGCAACCATACAGATGGAAAATTGAATAGGGGTGCCACAGAATAAGATATGAGAGTTCAAGGTGCCATCAGTGAAAAAGGTTGAAAACCACTGCTTTACTTCATCGTTGGTGGCAAAAAGGGTCACCACCACCCATATGTGCCCCGAAGTGTCCACCACCATAAATCCGGCACTGCACAGCACTCGATCTGTGGTCCATCCACACAATCATGCATGAAGGGGCAGCCATGATAATTCCAATTATAGGAAGCATAAAATCTTCCATCTGTGTCAACAGTCAGATGCACATCACCAGAAGAGTTTATATACTTCTTTTAATTGAGTCCAGAGAGCCTCGTTAGGTCAATGGCAGCCATGCTCGCTGTGAATGCCAAATGTGTGATTACATTAACTGCCATTAATCGTGTCCACTGGTGCTGAGTTCCATATTTTCTCACAATGTGCCATACGAGTGTAGAAATGCTGATATACACTGCCAATTCTTTAAAAATACTGCCCTGCCTGATAATTTACACACGTGGCTGACTGGTGCAGTGTTCCGGCTGCAATTACATCCCAGTTTACAAAATGTAACATTCCTCTTTAACCAAGACTGTTTGGGATTTTGTCCCAAAATCTGAGTCAGTAATTAGCGATCACAACATTATAAACACCCAAGCTCCCGAGAGAAATGACTGACACACACACACACACACACACACACACACACACACACACACACACACACACACACACACACACACACACACACACACACACACACACACACACACACACACACACACACACACACACACACACACACACACCAAACCTTTGGTGATTTCAAAGCAGAATACATGTATACTGTATGTAGCCTGCAGCTGCTTGGCTGCATCGTTTTCTTGGGGCACAGCTGTGCTGCTGATGCAGTGCCCCGGTTACCAGCACACTGGTACTCATTTTGCCAACCTCAGAAGGATGACGGGCTGAGTCAACCCCGCCTGGTGTTAATTAAACAAGCCCATCAGAGACTTGAACTCAAGACCCCTAAGATCTTAAGCCAGCCACCTTGACCGTTAAGTCAACAGCGGGACTAGAATATATACTGCAGATAGTTTAATGATGTCTCCCTTCAATGTTTCCATGATTAATATAACAATATATGATGTTCTCCCTTTATAATTTGGAATTTCAAAACTAATTAATGATCTTTAACTGTAACATATAAGCATCTGTATTTATGATGAAACTCCAAAATACATCATTATTGATCAGCAGTCATTTTCAAAATGTGCATTTCTGTATTACGAAAGATAATTTTTGGAGTTTCCTCCTGGATGTATCTCCTTGAGTATTACTTTAGAGCATGGGGGTACAGAAGGTAATACCGGCTGCATCTATCAGTGCTGCTCTCATAATAATCTTCATGAATTGAGTTACACTATGAAACATCCGAGGTATATCGGAATAGCATAATAAGACTGAAATAAGATCCGTAAAAAAATATTGAAAATACTGAAAGCAACAAGCATATTAGATAAACACATGGACTTACAGTATGTATGTTCAACAATCACCATGAGCAAATAATATTGCAATGGAATTTAAAATTCACTCTAATGCCAAATTAGAAACACTAAACTTACTTAAAATATGATGATATTGTTGCGGGCCGGGGACCGGTGGCGAGAACGACCACCTGGTGGGGAAAGTTCCGTCGTCTCCCACCGGACTCCCCGGAATTGTAGGCCATCGCTCCGGATAACTACGTGAGGCGGCGGGTCACTTAGCTGACCGTGGGCGCCAATACCTCCACCGCGTAGCGTAGGGTCTTTTTGTCTGGAACCAATTTACCTAATTAACCACGCGGTGTCGTCTACCGGGGAACCACGCCCTCGGTACGCCTTGCCCGAACCGGGTCACTCTACCAACTACGGTAGAGTACCAACGACCAACTCCGGATTGGATGCAGCCGAGCAGAACTACCACGGACGTACCGGCTAGAATGAACAGATTATCGGGGATAAGACCCGGCTAAACTTAGATCCGAACCATGCTGGACCAATGAAGGAAAAGACGAAAATGAACTGGGGACATTTCTACAATAATTTATTTACAGTGAAGCGAGGAAAGTTATGTGGTACGGGTAACATATTTATTGGGGTGTTATGCAGGGAAGATGAAAGAGAGATGTAGTGCGACAATTTTACAGCAACTTATAAAGCAGACACAGAGCAGACTTGTCGCGAGAATAATACAGGCAAGATTTACAAGGTTCGAATAACTTATACAGTTCTACTTAATGGACGGCACCACACACACTCAGACACACTCGGACAAAATAAACCCAGTTGAAGGCAAAGGACTTTTGCAGCCAGGGAGGGAGTTGAGGTCGCAGTTCTCGGTACCTGAGTTCGGGGGAAAGGAATGCTCCATGGTGCGGCACCTGTCAATAGTCGTGCGGCTCGGTCCACGGCCACCCGCATGGAGACCGTGTCAGCGAAGGAGCCCGGGTCGAGTAGAGCGGAGTCTATTTGGTATGAGATTTTGGTGATGGTATGAGATAACAGCTTGGTGATGCGGGGATCAGGGTTTCCAGCTTACTCCAAAGACGACTCACTTTCCAGCTCACCAGACGACTCACTTTCCAGCTCACCAGACGACTCACTTTCCAGCTCACTCGCTCTCCCTCTCAGCACACCAGACTACAAACCCTCCAACCCTCTCAGCCTCTACACTGAGGATTGTGTTGTAATTTAGAGATCGCCCTCAGCGGAGAGGGGCCTTGGTGAAGCCGACGTCACTGTTCGCCCTGGTTGGATGGGGCTTCCATGGGGCCGTCCTTTCTGGTAGGGAAGCTTGCCCACTCCGCGTGTCTGGACTTGCCAAAAAAAGGTACTACTGCCAGAGGATTTTGCCTCGGACAGCGAGTCGCCGGTTGGGCGAGTAGGCGAACAAGCGTTTGTTCAGCCCATGCGAGAGGAAGGTACTGTGGTTCATATTGGAGGGGATATAAAGATTTATTAATCTAACGAAAAAAACATTACAACGCACCCCTTTGATTTCCCACTAAACACTAGGAGGGGTTCTATCTACACATATACTTAACGGCATAACTAACTTCAGGGCACCTGTATGTTTTTTTTATGCATACGGTTCCTAGAACCGTAACAATATTTTAGAGTCTTGGTGTGACTGCTCATTACAACATGATGTTATAACATGCAGAGGTCAATCCTGTCTACGTCTCTGCATATGCATGGGATTCAATGCTCCTTGCTGTGAATAAATAATCAATCAAATCAAAGGAATGTATACTCAATTAAAGAAAACATCCACCAAAGTTTTCTTTTTTAAAACCAGCTTAAAATAACAAAATCCAAGGTCTAACACTAAAAAGCTTGCAGGACATTTGATTCAAAACACCAGATGTAATGGTTCGAAAGCATATTTTTTGAGATAACACGTGTCGGGTGTGATGCAACATGAACCCTCATAACTCAAACGCCGGAGACCATGCTTTGCAGCAAGTGGAGACAGAAACAACTGCATGAGAGTTGGAAAACTCTATGCAATCAAAGCCAGCCCCGAAAAAAAAAAATACTCCTCCCAGTTTTGCAATCCATTCAACAAATTGGGTATTGAACCTGAAATCTACTGTTTACTGTTTTTACTGGTATCTCCACTTCATCCAATATGTAAAGCTCTTTCACAATCCACTTAATCAAATATATAATGCAAATATTTATAATGTAAGCAAGTAGGATGCACCCCAACTTGTGCTTGCAGTCTGCAAGCATGCCCCATCAATGCTGATAATGAAAATATTTTTGTCACAGATATTGTGAGAAATATGAAATGTACATCTGGAGGGGGTGGATGGTTTGTCTGCAGAGCATCTAAAACATGCTGATGCTGGAGTATTTGACCGAATCCGTAGTTTACTAATTGCTATGCTTGTTGATGGTCATGTTGGTCCAGCTCTTACCACCATTATTATTGTACTCTTGGTGAAAAGTTAGAGTGGTGATCTCTCCAGTAAGGACAATTATCATCCTATTGCCCTTGTTACTGAATTATCAAAAGTAATTGAGTGTGTTTTACTGGCCAGGTGTGACGGTCTAAAGATTTGCGATTAATGAATTTGGTATTACAAAAGATAATTTCATTGATTTGGCATTGTATGTCTTGAAACAAGTGATTAATTTTATGTTACTCAGAGAAGCCCTGTATTTCATTGTTTTCTGGATGCTCGGAAAGCTTTTGACAGAGTTCATCATTGGACGCTGCTCAGAAAGTAGTTGGATTTTGTTAGGGTTTTTTTTTTTGCAGCCACGCAGTGTGTCCACTTGCCTCGTCCATCTTTTGCAAAACTGGTTTGGGAAGCAAATGTTTATGGTCCGGTGAGGGAATATGTTTCCTAATGCCTTTCGGGTGTGCAATGGGGTCAGACAGGGTGGAGTTATGTTCTCTTTTGTGTTAAAAATGTATGTAGATGATTTGTCAAAAAGCCTGAATGCAGCATGAGTTGGTTGTAAGTTCTCAGGGATGTCTGTTAATAACATTTGTTATGGTGATAATATGAGTTTGCTGGCTCCTTCTATGATTGCCGTGCAGCTGTTATGAGAAATATGTGAACGGAATGCTACTAAACATGATATTGTGTATAACACTGTAAAATCAGTATGCATGCTGTTTCAGTCCAGACAGGGTAGTTTTGACAAATTACCTGGTTTTTGCCTGTGTGGTGGTCAACTTGAAGTATATTGGCATGTACAAATAAGTACCTTGGTCACATTATCAGTAATGGCATGCATGATGACTCCGATATTAAGCGACAATATCGCTCTCTCTCTCTCTCTCTCTCTCTCTCTCTCTCTCTCTCTCTCTCTCTCTCTCTCTCTCTCTCTCTCTCTCTCTCTCTCTCTCTCTCTCTCTCTCTCTCTCTCTCTCTCTCTCTCTCTCTCTGTGTGCAAGCAAATATGCTCCTTTGTAGGTTTTTCCTTTTGAAGAAATTAAGTATCATCTGTTTAAATCATACAGTTGTAACTTATACCGCTCAGCTTTGTGGGGCAATTTTGTCCAATTATAATTGGACATTTTGGACATGCTGGTATATTTTGGATATAATTGGACATGGCCTACATTTTCAATGTGAAAAATCCCTGTTGACTGTAACAATGCCTTTCGTCGGTTGTTGGGGTTTACTAGTCGGCATAGTGCTTCGCAAGGCTTTGTAAGTCATAAGGAGATGTCTTTCCAAGAACTTCTCGGAAGTCAATGTACGGCTTTAGAAATCATGTGATGCTTCTTAGAAACGTGATAGTCAAGTTATTCACTCTTGTTGGCATTAGTGACTCATCACTGGTGCAGAGGTGGAATTCTGTTTTTTTTAATTTTTTTTTTTTTTTTTTTTTTTTTTTGTATACCTTGGTCGAGGCTCGTATGAGAGCTAACACACAACTCACAGCAAGGAGGCATGAGACAAGAGGGGCGGGAGTGGAAGGGACAAAACATTGGGGAACAGACACAGGTGAACTGTGGAAGGGAGAGGGATGGGGATGGGACGGGGAACATGGCGAGGGGAAGATGGACATTAAAGGGACTTTCAGGAAGGAAAGCAGGAGAATTGAAGGAAGTGGGCTTGGGTGGATTATCGGGGGTAGAAAAGATCGAGGATTTGGATGGGGGAAGATAAGAGGTGGTGGTGAACAGCTGTTTTGAAAGCCTGAAGGGAAGAATGGGAAAGAATAGAGTGAGGAAGTTTATTCCAAAGGCGGGAAAAAAGAGGAATGAAAGAGTGAAGATGAGCAGTGATTCGTGATTTTGGTAGTTTTACCAGAAGGGGTTGTTGGCGGACCTTGAGCGCCCTGTGGAAATGTGGTTGGGACAAATCGCAGAGAGAGCAGGGGGGCAAGGCTGGAGAGGAGTCGGTAGAAGACAGAAAGACCACCGACCAACCTGCGGTGATTGAGTGAGAGGCCCAAAGACTCAGCTTCATTGCGGGAGATGCCAATGATCTTAAAAGCCCTGGTTTCGACAGCGTGAAGTCGAGAAAGGTGGGAGGCAGGAGCACCAGCCCAGAGGGGAGAGCAGTACTCCATCAGGCTACGGACAAAAGCTTTGTAAGTGGTCAGGAGCTCAAGAGGGCCGAGGAAG
>NC_140962.1:76541524-76549024 GCF_056783735.1 Eptatretus burgeri | reverse complement strand
GCGACCCCTTTCAACAGCTTTAGTTCTGCTTCGAGTTGCTGAAAACTCAATAAATCACCTTTATATCATTTAATAACCTTGTCAAATGAAAATTCTTTACCTTTGGCAGAATTTTTCAAAAGCATCTTCAAGCTGCTGAGAATATTGTCGTTGATGAGAGCGATTGATCAGTATCCAGATGCAAAGATCATTTGCTTTCTCCATGGCCCTCGATCTTATGGAGAAAATAACACGCGTGATCAAAGTCCACGACTGCAGGTTCCAACTCAGGTTGTGATGTTTTTCCACGCTGAAGGTGCCGATTAATTCTTCTCTGACTCGGGGGCTGATGGTCTTCAATGAAGGTTATATTGGCAGCTGCTGTCGTCGTCTCCTCTCCAAACACATTGAACGAATATAGATGCCGCTGCAAGCTTTCCTTCAAAGAATTCGCATCCACGTATGTTTTTATTGCTTCATCCTTCCACTTGCTCCTCCTGCATCCGATAACGTTATTCGACACGATGCATGATGTTTTTCTACTTTAGTTTGCAGCACATGGCTGAGGGTGGTGTCACTTGCTGTGGGTTCAATTTGCCGCTGATGTAGTGCCCCTGTAGGTTAGAGCAGGAATTTGGCAATGGTGTCTGCAATAGCTCGCCTACTCTTCTCGAAGGACACCGTGGGATCTTGATGGTCCACCGACTGATGCTGGCAGACGGTACGCCCAGTTGAACGTCCATCCAAGCGCACATATTGGTTGAATCACTTTGCCTGTGAAACACCAGGGTGACAGTTTATAGCTGAGTCGAGATTCAAACTCAGGCTAGACAACTCAGAGGCGAGTGTGCATACCTCTCGGATATCCTGCCAGCCATAGTGAAACAGAACCCCTGGAAATTGAGAAAAAAAAATGCAAGCCTCATTTAAAAAAAAATACTGCCATTCATGCTGGGAGATGCGGACAAAATACTTCAAAATATGCGAAAAGTCCAACAAAGATGCTGCTGTAAATATCATATACCCAAGTGGAATTTACATTCACTTTCTGGGACATTCTCATGTTTCTAAAAGTGTGTTCTATCAGAGTCCATAAAACAATCAGCCAGAATGATTTCTTCAATATAGAACGAAAGAAATGACGAGAAACTCTACTCGACGACTTAGGACCACCGAGTACCTGGAAGGAAGTGTTGCTCAGCACACTTTATGGAAAGCTGTACTTGTTGACATTTATGTTGTGTCAATTGTCTAACCGAGGTAGGATTGGTATTTAACTTTTCGGAGCCAGATCCACCTTTTGGCTTCTTGTACGATGTGTTTTGACAGAAAAGCAAATGCTTGTTTCTTCGAATTTCCCTTTGATTTAGCTCCAATAAGCTGTGTCCATGTTTTTCACTTATTGGTATGCAGCCTGCGGCTGCTTGGCTGCATCATTTTATGGGGGCATGGCTGTGCCACCTATGCAATGCCCCCTATAACTAGCAAGCTGGTACTCATTTCACCAGCCTCAGAAGGATGACAGGCTGAGTCAACTCACCTGGGGTTAATACAACAGCACGACAGGGGCTTGAACTCAAGATCTCTAAGATCTTAAACCAGCCACCTGTACCATAAAGCCAACACCAGGCTTCAAGTGCATGTGATACAAACGTGAGGTTGAGGTTTAGGTTCTATAAACCCCTTCATTACCTCCGCCACCGAAGGCGTTTCACCCCTTTCTGTCTGTTTGTGTACAGGATATCTCAAAAAGTTGCAGACGGATCCGGATGAAATTTTGTGGACAGGTTCGGTGTATGACAAGGAAGGACTGATTAGGTTTTGGTGAAGATTTGGATCTGGATCCGACTACTATAATTTTTCAGTCTCCCTTTGTTCCTTAAGGAGGCTATCCTGCTGCTCGCACCGGGTCACGATACATTCTTCCAGCTCAACCCCATTGTCCCCTCTTAACTCTACCTGTGTGTGTTCGTCAATTTCCTGTACTTTCTCCTCTACTTGTTCCATCTCCCGTGTCTTTGGTAATTTCTCCGTCTAAGTCACCTCTTAATTTTTCCATCGTCTCCTCGTGTCTCACCCTACACGTTTCGGTCTCCCCATCAATTGTGGTGATGTCTCTCGTTATCCTGACCTCACCCGTCTCCATCGCGGGCCGGACAGCCGTTACACTCCCCCTCGTCGGTTCGGTCGCTCTGCCACGTGGTGCCGCCATGATGCCATCCGTTGTCCGCATTTCACCACGTCCAATCGCCTTTATTGCCTTTTGCCCCGACTGGAGGTTCAACCCCATGCTCTGCATCTCACCCCGCTGCGTTTGCATATTCGCATCCATATCGTCCCTCATACCTGCATATTTCCATCCATTTGTGGGCATTTGCATCCATTTTCTTTTCCAACCGTTGCGCATCTGCGTCCATTTTGTTTCGCAGATCCTGTGTGTTTGCATCCATATCGCCCCTCATGTCATCCATTTTGGTATCCATCGCCCACGCATTAATTCCCCTTTCCTGCATAAATGCCTCCAACATCCGCCTCATGTCAAATGACCCTGTGGCAGCCGATTCTCCATTATCGGGCGCGGATCCGCCAAGGGTCGGGAGGGAAGTTTGACTGAGGAGGTGGGTGTCATACACTGCCCCTGCACCCCTTACGGACTTAGTTTAGTCGCGGGGGCAGTTCCTACATGGGGGTGGTGTCCTGGACCATAGCTTCCTCTACACTACTACCCACCTGCCTCGGCTCGTCTTGGTTAAACATGTCGCATGTTGGGAACAGAATTTAAAATGCTCGTAATTTGGGGGACACGGGGGGGGGGGAGTTCGCTCCCTCCAACCCTGATCCGAATCCATGAAATTCATGGAGACGGAGGGGTTCGAATCCCACTCCTGACCCCAACGTTTCTGCGGAGCCAGGTATCGGCGACGAGCACGACCGCTAGATGGAGCAGTAGAGTCGGCTCCACCGATCACCTGGAATTTATAGGTCATCACCCCGGATAACTCCGGAGCCGACGGGTCCCTTATGGGACTGAAGTTCGCCAATAGATCGACCACGTGGGGTCGGGTCGATTGCCAATTTCAATTTACCTAAATACCCACGTCGTCCAACTCCCGGGGAAATTTACCCTCGACGATGCTCGTACGGAATGAGCCGCTAGCGTACTCGAACCGTGTGCGACCCGAGCGGATGGCCACCGAGCTTCCGTCGGTCCAAATGTCCCTTTACAGCGGCAACAGCCTGGCTAATTCTCCAACACGCACCGTGTTAAACCAATAAAAGAAAGACAAAAACGAACCAATACATTTAATGCATGGGTTTATTTATAATGGAGCAGGGTGCACGCAAGAAGCAGAGTTATCCGAATGAAGAGAGGGATGTATGTACAGCAAGGCACTTACACAATTTATTACTTACTACACTGGCGCCACACACACACACACACACACACACACACACACACACACACACACACACACACGAAACGGTGGCCACAGCCTTCATTGAGGCTTCCAGCTCGGATGTAAAGGCAAGCTGAAGGCCAGAACCTGTCTCGGACCTGTCCACCTCGTGTGGTCGTCGAGCTGATTCGAACCCAGACACCAGTGAGCCGCGAGCGGCCTCCCGAGCTCCGCTCAGCGCTAGTGCTGCCAACCAAAACCTCTCCTCGGTATCTGCAGAGAGACAGCGTACACCCCTTCCGGTTCTTGTCGGCAGCAGGATCTCCCAATCTCCAGCTCTTGGTGTTGTCGGCAGGGACGCGGCGTGCAACCCTTTTTGGCTCTCGTGGGGGATGGTGCATCTCAAGCTCTCCTCTTCTTCTCTCCTTTGAGGTCTGAATCGCGCCGCATCCTTATTCACCCTGTCTCCGGGGGGACGCCTCCGCCCCCCTCGCTTTCCCTTACTGGACGGTTTTTGGCACGCAAAACTGCTCATCGCCCTGTCATTGGCCAAAACGAGCGGCAAGTCCATTGATTGGCCCGGGGGCATGGTGATATCATGTGGACCCCGTTCTCCCTGTCGCGGGATCTGATTGGCTGAGTGGTGTTACCCCACCCACAGCACGCTGATTGGTCGAGGGCCGCCACAAGGCTCCTCCTTGAACTCTGCCCACCAAACAGGCAGAGGAATAGTATTCTGCGTGGCCTCCACCCACGTACATGCTGACACGCACGTTGGTGATGGTGTCGGCCAGAGCGAGGTGAAGGTGATGCTGGCGTTGTCGTAGTGATGAGGGGTGTAAAGAATGAAAGAAAACTCTAACTATCAAAGTAACTCACAGCACAAGTACATTTATTCACCCATTAAACAAAGGGGAAGGAACTCTGACTAGAAACACAGACTTACCAATATAACTATTCTATAGGACCTGTATGATGAGTGTTCAAGGCTTCCAGATTCGTAACACTACCCCCTCCCCTTTTTACAGACTCGTCCCGAGTTGACAAATTTTCGTGTGACCAGCATGTGTAAGTTTTCCCCTAGTGCATTTTACCTTCGGATCTCTGAGTGCGACATTTTTTTATACATGTCCCAAAAATAAGCACGGGGAGCTCGAACCCACGAGTGAGAGGAAAGGCAGCTTCTGCCATCGACCGCAGCATTGCTACCAGCACAAGTATTGTATCCGTCAAATTAAATGGGACAAGAATACCCAAGAGGGACTTGAGTGAGTCTGAGACATATTATGAAAAAACATTGTTTCATTTTAAGACGATGACATCTAGACATGATGCAGCAACTTGCAAGGAGAGTAATGTGAGAGTGGAGCAGAAGTCTCTGATGTTGGTGGATGAAATGGAAAGAGTAGGATGGTGGACTACGTACATGGAAGGGGTGGTAGAGAAATAGGTAGAAGGGTGAGGAGGGTTTGGGTTTGGTTCACAGCAGCCATGGGGTGGAGGCATATAGGTCACAGAATGGGGGTAAGAATTGAGGAATGAGGACATGGGTTGGGCACAGGTTGTGGGGATCATGGTTGGGTGTGGATATGGCAGTGGGGCACATACACGGGGGTAAGAGCAGAAGTGATAAGATTGGTGGGTGTGGGTGGATAGATGTGGAGGGTGGTGGGGGAGGGGGGGAGCGAGGGGGTTTGTTTGTCCAATGCGTCTGCATTTACGACAAGATGGTTTCCCTCTCAGAGTAGCTCCATTTGTAATGGCCACACACATTGTTGTTAGAGTGGAATGTTTGGTGATTGAACACTATAATCAAAGCGACACATGTATAGTCAATTGCTATGAATGGACATATGTACTACCGAGGAAGGAAGAATGGAAACAAGAGTGAGCATGGTGGGAGGGTGAGAAAGGGTCCGAGGAGGAGGAAGATGTTGAGATGAATAAACCCGAATAGATTCATCATAGCTCGTGTGGGGACCACAGTCCAGATGAGAAAATGGAAGAGGAGAAAGGAGAACATTAAAGCAATGAGAAGGAAGAATGTTTTATGATCAGGAAGGAGATGGGGGAGGGGGGAGGGAAAGATGAGGAAAGTCTCAGAGAGAGAAGGAAGAAAGAAAGGTGTAGGTTTTGGGGAGGGGTGGCGGGGAGCCAGGAAGATAGCAAGGGAACACTGATATTGTAGTATTAACTTTAAGTGTTTTTTCTCCTTCTTTATAGACCCATTTGGACTATGGTCTATAGGGAAGAAATAAAGAGTAGATAAACGGAAAACACATATAGGCAGATAGTGGGGGAGGGGGGTGGGGGGCGGTGTGGGGGAAGAACCAACCAAGTGGAAAACGAATGATTAATGATTCACACCACAGAAAAAAAAACAAAAACACGAGGATGTATGGGGCTACAACACAATAGACATTCACGATGTTTAAACGAACAGTCTTGGGGAGAAGGAGAACGGTGGAAAGCAGAGGTGGAGACTTAAAAACCAAAGAAGAAATGGATGATTGCTATTGTGGCCAAATAAAAAAACACAAACCATTACCAAAAATATACATACAAAGATGTATAGCAGCAGGAAACTTTGAAGGAGTTCAGTTAACACTGAACTTTTGACAATTGTATAAGCGACAGTTACAAAAGGCAGACACGAAACAATCAGACATGTGAAACTTAGCTTTGTGTAAGCAACCCAAGTCCGTGTCCGAAAACCTTAAAATGAGAAATACAAATTGATGTCTATTGAGAGGTGAGTTGCTCAACAGTGGCCTTTTGTAATCATGCTAATCTACCTATCACATTTGGTTTTTTTTCAACAGTGTCTGAAAGTTATATCCAAGACATTCAAGTTTCAAGCAGTATGATCATTTTCTCATTTTGATTATTCACACATAAACTCCTTGTGAGAAAAGAGTTGAAGTTTCATGACAATATATAAAGGGTAGCTCCGCTTAGACTTCATAGGTCAGTTCATTGATAAAATTAATTTATCTTTTGTTGAATGAAGAACAGCAGACGCGTGGAAGTTCATTGATAAAATTAATTTATCTTTTGTTGAATGAAGAACAGCAGACGCGTGGAACAATGGATGAAATTAACAGGATGTTCAATGAGGTATATGCTAACATCTGTGAGATACAAACAGAAGCTGACGTTTCAGACATTAACACTTCATCAGAACAAAAATTTGCTCATATAAAGGGTTAACTCCCAAAATGTTAGCTTCTCCTGACGTACTTCCCACAGCGGTTAGCATACTTCGATCAACATTCTGATGATTCCATCCATCTACCTTTTGTCGACTTTGATAAGATTTATAAAATTTAAGAAAAGGAGATTCCAGCTAAAACAGGCAACATTTAACGATTATAGTGCGAACAATCCCAGTGATGGTAATATTGTAATCTATTTATACTCATTAATGTTAGTGTGTGTGTGTGTGTGTGTGTGTGTGTGTGTGTGTGTGTGTGTGTGTGTGTGTGTGTGTGTGTGTCTCTCTCTCTCCCCTCCATAACTCTAAAACCATGAAACATATGGTGCTCCGTCACCCTGAGCGAGTGGCTCATGCTCCGTCACCCTGCGCGAGTGGTTCGTGCTCCATCACCCTGCACGAGTGGTTTGTGCTCCGTCACCCTGCGCGAGTGGTTCGTGCTCCGTCACCCTGCGCGAGTGGTTCATGCTCCGTCACCCTGCGCGAGTGGTTCGTGCTCCATCACCCTGCGCGAGTGGTTCGTGCTCCGTCACCCTGAGCGAGTGGTTCATGCTCCGTCACCCTGCGCGAGTGGTTTGTGCTCCGTCACCCTGCGCGAGTGGTTCATGCTCAGTCACCCTGAGCGAGTGGTTCATGCTCAGTCACCCTGAGCGAGTGGTTCATGCTCCATCACCCTGAGCGAGTAGTTCATGCTCCGTCACCCTGCGCGAGTGGTTCATGCTCCGTCACCCTGCGCGAGTGGTTCATGCTCAGTCACCCTGCGTGAGTGGTTCATGCTCAGTCACCCTGAGCGAGTGGTTCATGCTCAGTCACCCTGAGCGAGTGGTTCGTGCTCCGTCACCCTGAGCGAGTGGTTCATGCTCCGTCACCCTGCGCGAGTGGTTTGTGCTCCGTCACCCTGCGCGAGTG